>NC_063362.1:27616265-27643218 GCF_021869965.1 Rhincodon typus
GATTAATAAATTCATGGTGACCGCACTCATTGGTAGCAGCAGCCATAATATGTTTGAACTTTACATTCAGTTTGAATGGGAGAGTCAATACCTAAGTTTAAGCTGCAGAGGACCAGAAAATTATGGAAAGTGCGAGGTCATCAGCTGCATGTAGGTGCCAATGTTAGGATCCATTGCTTAGAATTAATGTCTTCCAGGAAAAAGCTATAAGAATTAACAGATCAATTTGTCAGTCAATGCTGTAACAAGGGCAATGAACTTGGGTTTTTAGGGGTTGAACTGTCAGAGTGGATAATGGATTTGGTGACTGCTTCAACATGCTTTGGAGCTTTCCAAAAAGACCTGTTGGAGAAAATAGTCACAGTTTTGCTTCACTGTTAGTAGATGGCAGAAAATATAAAGCCACAGTAACTGGACAACGACTGCTGCAAGCATTTGGTACAGCAAACTGCATGGACACTGCAATTAGAACATGAAGAGCAAGCAGGCTGTGTAGTAACTACTGCAGTCTATCTCACCCCTGGAGTGCTATTCTGCTTTCCAAATTTATGTGAGGCATTCAATGTAAAAGGACAAGAAATATGGCTCAAAATATGCAACCAGAGGTTACAACAGGGCACAACTAAACAGGATATTGGTGCATCAATGTTGGCAACATCAGCATGGAATGTGTCGGAGACCTGAAAAAACATAAGCCAATACAAAAAAAATTACAGCAGGAGGTATTCAAATCAAGGTTCAGAGTGGAACAACAGGCTTTCCACGTCCCACATTCTCAAAGTCAGTGCTATATTGCATGTCAGAGAGGATACAGTTTCAACAACTGATCCTCATAGAAAGTGTAGAATTAGAATTAGGTTTTATTGTTAGATGTACACAAGCACAGGAATGCACAAGTACAGTGAAAAATGTACAGTATCGCCATTTCTGGTGCCATCTTAGATACAAAAGTGTCCAAGTACAAAATCTTAGATATAAATTAGAAAAATAAAGTTAAAAATTCAGAATTAAAGTCCTTCTAAAACAGAGAAAGAGAGAAAAAAAAGTTTGTGGGAGCATAGTTTTTGAATATTTTAAGACAATGGCAAGTAGATTCTTGGTAATCAAGCAGTGAAATTTTATTGGGAATATGTGAGAAAGTGGAATATTCAGAGCAGCCATTATCTTATTGAATGGTGGAGCAGGCTTGGTAGGTGGGGGGGTGCCAAGTGGCCACACCTATTCCTATTTCGTTTGTTTGTGTCTGGATTGAAATTATACTCCAGGACTAGTTGGCCATTTATAATATGGTTCAGCAGGAGGAAACATCTCTCCAATACTTCCTCATCATTTTCCAAAGAGGTAAAAAAAGCATGAAGATATGAAACAAAAAATAAGTCATGTATTAATGGTTAGATAATCTGGTTTGATGATATTGTTTAAGTGATAAAAGTTGTCCAGAACACAAGCGGGAACTTGCCATACTTCTTGGAAAGAGTATTATCGGCATTGTTTACACTTACTTGAGCAATAGTTAGGACCTCAATGTAACATCTCTAAAGAGCGGTATGTCCAATATGGCAGTGCACCCTTATTGCAATATTGAACACACTGTTCTTCAAGTGTCAGAAGTGCTCAAATTCCTGGAGCAGGATCTGACCTTTAGACCTCTAAAGTGACTCAAGGCTGACACTTCACATTGGAAGAAAACAAACTATGTATTGGAAGCGAGTTTAGGTTCCTCATAAGCATTGTCTTCCTCCCAACTCTGTTTTGAGAGTTACGTCTAGCTCAATACCTCTCCATGACAATAGGAAACCATTGTCTGTACACGTTAGTTTCAATCAGCTACCTGTCTGAGTAAGGAGTGATATAAGTGCTTGTGTCGTGACACTGTCACTTTGGGTGGAAAATTAATGGTGTATTCAGAGTGAGAGAATAGGAGAAACTTGTAAAGGTGAGAATAGAAGTAGGTTTAGGGAATACAATACAATAATGTAATTGGTATGTAGGTTTAGGTAGCTTGCAGGAAAAAGCACTGTAACAAATCTGTCAGGTTCTTTTGGTTCTCTTCCAATCTCCAGACCACCAAACATTCAAATGTTTTTCAAAACTGAAGGCAGTGTGCACTTTAATTGATTACAATTATAGGCTCACTTCGCTAAGGAAACCTTCACAACTAATGCATTTTAAACAGAGAACACTTTAATAGTTTATTCCATTCTATGCCCTATCCTGTGCCCATGAGTTATCCAGCATTTAACTAAGTATGAACAGATCCAAAACTGAAGAAAGATAAAGGTCCTAGAAAGCTTTGAATTCAATGTGCTTGGATCATTGCTTTGAAGGAACCGTATGGTCAGGTTAGATCTCATTGTTTCACTTATGAGACTTAGATTTGAATCAGTTAATGAATGATGGTATGAAAGATTTCTCTCCCTTCTGAAGTGTCCCTCCTGAAAAGTAATCATTGTCATATTAATCCAGGGGATTTAAGATGCTTTTAGTTCACTGATGGTGCTTTGAGGAGCAGACACCTTCCTTTTGCCTATTTGGGTTTATAGTTTATCCGCGCCAGCAATTTGTGAAATATAGAGCACTGATTGATAAAGAGAAGATGTGGTATTCAGGGGTGCTCACATACATACATGTAGCTTTTGGCAGCAAAAGACATTCTGCTGGCAGATTTGTAGCCCGTATTTTTATTTACAGCTCCTAAATACCAGATTAGTCACACAGAGGACAGGTTTCCTCTATCTGCTGAATTTCAGTTATGTAGACGTGTTTTTAGAACTAAGAGAGACTGCTTATCGCTAATAGACGTTTATTGTGTCACATTTATATAGCACCTGAGGACATCCCAACGTGCAACGTGCTTTACTATCAATGAAATACTCTTTTTTAAGTGTAGCTACTGATGTAATGTAACACACATAAACATTTAACATTGTTCTATGTAGTGCACTCATGCCTCAAGTCTTTCAATTTTAATTTGCCAAAGAGATAGAAAATATATAATGTATGGGAGTTGAATCTTCTTTGAGAGGTTTTTCACTGTTCTTCACAAGTTGCCCTTGACTAGGCATGTGAATAACTGCTGTGTTCCTCACTAGCCCCAACTACAGATTTAAAATGTGGCGAAGTATGTACGATGAGCCTCCCCATAATTTAGCTGGTGTACAATTCAGAGTCTTTTCTCAAGACAGAGTAATTTATTCTTCCAGGAAACTACAGTGTACCACTGTCATTATGGCATAAGCTGTGGACTGCTGATTTTTGAATTCCAACATCCAATTTAATACCTGTGACTTTAGTATTGCTGAAACCACTCGTCTTGCGGGATACTTTGCAAGGAATACTGATGTATGGGTAAAACATCATGTCTACTGTATGAGAGGAGAGTACTGACTGATTACCAAGTGGAACCTGATTGGCAGAAACATTTCTATGGAGAATTCATCATTTAGATGGTGACTGATGGTTAACTGCCAAACTTTGTCTAAATTTTAAACCAGGCAGATTTCTCTCTGATTGGTCAAGGCATTGCCCTAAGAAATTAACCAGAAAATTGCTGTCATCTATTTTGTTGAGTTGAAACAAGCACAAGGTGTACACGTTGGTCTTGCTGTTCTGCAAGGAACAGGCCCTGTTTATTAATATATGTCACTACTAGTGCCACACTATGAATCTGACAATATGAAATTGATTGATTGTCAATCTAAGTCTTCAATTACCCAACTTTATTTATCAAATGTGTCCAATCACAGAGTCACAGTGAATGTTGGATACTGTGTTTTGATCTTTGCAAGCATGAACTTGTTGCATGTGGTCAGCGCCTTGCCTGTTGTGAACAGCCAAATGGCTAAGTTGTTTGATATGCTCCACCAGCCTATGTAATGTACAGCCTACTTGGCAACATACTGACGCTTAAATTCATATACCACATTATTCATTTGTGCCATAAGCAGATTGTCCTTTTGCTTGACACTAGCATCTATCAGTGACAAACATTACAGGAGTTGTTCCTATAGGACAGTAGCATGAACTGTAGTCTAAACTTTTCAGATACCTTAACCTTCAGTGTTATCTAAGATAAACTGGGGGCTTTTCAGGATTAATAGTACCAGCATTAAGCTCATTCATAACTTTGTGTAATATACAGCAAGAAATGATCTGGTCAGGGTAGTCATTATTCTGCAGGATGGCTTTGATGAGCTCTATTTCAGGGTTGAGCTGTGCTGAGACTTCTTACGGCTCTAAAAGACTAAGCACATGAATAAGTGGTGGTCTAATGCATTATTTTAAAAGCCTGTTGATTGTAGAAAGAAAAAAGATTGAGGAAAGTGAAGACATTGCATTATTGAGGTAATGGAAATGAGTTAAAATAGAAGATGTCATGGTGAATCTTGATTTTGATGTAGTGGGAGTAATCTTTTGAATTTATGTTGGTGGAGGAGAGTTTTTCACTTAAGTTTCAAAAATATAAGTAACCATGTGCAGCAGTGCATTCTCTGAAAAAGACATCCAGTATAAATGCAGGAGTCATTGAAGTGGCAGGATGGTATATTTAGAGGCCATGAGTAAAAACAAGAGGAAGCTTCATTTGTGAAACACTTGCTTTGATTGCTGTCAACCTTCTCTCTCAGTTGTCTCGTTGGTAGTTGTCCATGTTTCCACACCCATCTATTGGGCTTCTACGACCTCTGTGACAAAACAGCTTGAAAGAAATGTTACATGAAATTAAGAGATAACAAGGTGTAGAGCTGGATGAACACAGCAGGCCAAGCAGCATCAGAGGAGCAGGAAAGCTGACGTTTTGGGCCTAAACCCTTCTTCAGAAATTAAGATCATCCATTCAAAATATCAGAGCAATTGGCTTTCACTTTTCAAATTTGGCATATTATTTGAAAGTTGAAGATTTTACATGTTTGCCAAATGAGCATGTATGTCCAAGCAGTCTGCAGTATTGTTAACTGTTTTGAATTAAGGTTATTTTTTGTGAGCCTGAGTTTGTAGTTAGTCTTTAAAACTTACATGAATATTTTCCAACTCCCTCACATAAGGCTTTGAAAGAGTTTCAGTTTATTAATATGCTATATGTTGTAACAAAATATGGTTAGTGTTGGATTGGTGTTCAAGCATTCTTTCGAAGAAAATAACAAAATGCTACTTTATAGCCAACTTGTAAAAAAGTTATCCAAATACCTTTTGTGGGATATTACAATTTATTAACATTTGAATTGATAGGCAAGAAAGCTAGTTTGCCTGTTCCAATGTAGTCATGTGATACAGCAGTAATACAGTTGTTGACTAATCATAGTAATTATTTCTATTAATTAGTCAGTAACAAACCCAAATACGAGGCAAGGAAAGCTCCCAATGGTATAACTTTTTGGAAACCATAGGTGAGCTCAAGCATTCTACCGTGTGACATATTTCAGATTACTGTAAAGAGTCATTTATATAATACTTTCCAAAAATAATCAATATAATCTGCTTCCCAATCCCTCCACTGAGCCTGTTTCCCAGATTGACCATGAAATTACATTGAAATGATACTCCTGCATTAATATTGAACTCAATTCTATCATTAATGCAAGATACTAAATATCTGAAATAAGTATGTTAAAAAGACAATGAGAATCTGAAAGAAATGTTAAAAGCAGTTAGTGGAAGATAGTTCAAGTGAGACCATGAACCCTTGTTTGCATCTGTCTCCTGTGTTACTTGCTGAATACCAAATACTCTTCCATTTCTGGCCTCCCAAGCTTCCCCATCTCTTTGTTCCATCATCAATGGCCACACATACAATTGCTGAGTCCTTAGCTCTGGAATCCTCTCCCCCAAATTTCTCTGTACGTGTCATTCTCCACCATTGCTTTTCCTTCGAGTGCTTCTTAAAACCTACCTCTTTGATCAAGTTTTCCGTCATCTGTCCTAGTGTCTCCTTGTATGGTTTAGTGTAATATTTATTTTGATAATTGCTTCTCAGAAGTACCTTGGAAACATTTACTATATAAAGGATGGGATAACAACAGCTATTGTATTTACATAGTGTTTTTGATGTAGTAAATTGTCTTGTCACAAACACTAGTCATGACAACCCCACGTTCATATAGACTATTATAGCTCATGTAGTTCATGTTGAACCTAAAGCAAATCAGCAGTCAAGATGTTGTTTAAGTAGGTTAAAAGTTAATTTGTTTCAAGCTGTTACTGATGGGTCCTTATGAATAAGGAGATAAAGGAATTAACTAAATATTACAGATACCAAGATTAAAACAAGTTTAGCTCAAACAAGAGGATACTTAAAAAGAAAAAAAATCTGTCTATTGTTAGGGCCTATTGCTGAGTTCTTTGTTGCAGAGTGAAGAGGTTAACACTTGTAGTCAGAACCAACAGTGGCAATGACTTCAGCAGTTGGATGGCTGATGTTTTCTTGTGCGAGTAGATCAGCAGGATTTACCTTCACCATAATCATACTCGGTATGTATTTTTGTCCATCCTAAACCAAAATTTCCTCTCCGTTGGTTCCTAAAGCTTTCTTCTGAGAGTTCTGCACACAGGTTGTGCTTAGTTTTTATATATATATATATATATATAGTTCAAAGCTCAAAATGTTAATTTTGAGGAATCAGCGGTCCCACAAAGCAAAAATGTTAATTATATTTGGTTGATCAAATAGGTAGGTTTTAATGAGCGTCTTAAAGGAGGAAAGAGCAAGATGGAAAGGTTTAGAGGGGCAGTTCCAGAGTTTAGGGCGTTGGCAGCTAATATTAGAACAATTAATCATAGAATATCTACAGCATGGAAGCAGGTCAGTCGGCCCATCGAGTTCACACCAACCCTCTGCAGAGCATCCCAGGCAGATCAACCCCCCCCACCCTATCCCTGTAACCCTGCATTTCCCAAGGCCAATCCACCTAACCTGCACATCTTAGACTGTATGAGGAAACTGAAGCACCTGGAAGAAACCACACAGACACAAAGGAGAATGTGCAAACTCCATACAGACAGTTGCCCAAGCCTGGAATTGAATGTGGGTCCCTAGTGCTGTGAGGCAGTAGTGTTAACCACCGAGCCACCATGCCTGTTAAAAACAAGAATGTACAGTAGGCCAGATCTGGAGGATGTTATAGGGATATGAAGAGACGAGGCCATGAATAGATTTGAAATCAAAGATGAGAATTTTAACGTAGAGGTGTTGCTTAATCAGAAGCCAATCTAAGTTATAAAGCACTTAATAGGTGAACCCGACTTTAATCAGATTAGGAAGTCGACAGGGAAGTTTCAAATAACTGCAAGGTTATGAAGGAATGGGAGATAGAAAGCTGGACAGGAGAGCATTGGAATAGTCAACTTTACAGGAAAAAAAAGGAATAAATTAGAGTTTTAGCAACAAATGAACAGAAGTGCATGCAGATTTAGACAATGGAACAGACATGGATGCAGATGATTTTAGAGATGACGCAGATATGTGGCTGGAAGAACAACTTATAATTTAAAAAGACATGATGTTTGCATATGGTTGTTGTTGTTCTAGATCAGCTAAGCTTTTCAGAAACGCATTTAGACATTAGAATGCTACGCTTAGATTTCAAACACTAAATTTTGGGCCAAGTCTTCTGTTATGGGATTTAAGCACAGCGTCAGGCACAGAAGTGAGCATCACTTGGGAGCATATCAGCCTCTCTCATGGGATCAAGCAATTCTTAGTTCTTTACTTACGCATGCACAAGTGGCTTGGTGAGTCTTGTGGCAGAGGTAGGCAAGCAGTCCTGACTTCAGTCAGTACGTTCTGGGGTCAGAGCTCCTGACACTCTATTTCAAGGGCACATGAGCAGCCATTCATTCCTTGCAAGCCAGGAGCAACATTTGGGCTGTTAAATATTCTGGCCCTTTCACCTGTCCCAGCCAGTCTGCCTCCATTCCCCAGGTAGACCTTTGCCATCGGGTAACCCCCTTGACTGGTGCCTATTACACTCCAGTGTCCCTTCCTCTGCCAAACCTTTGGCCTGTGCAGGTAAGACTCCTGCCAGCTGATCTTAATCATGGAACATCATGGTGCACCGCAGGGTATAGAGTGTTTTATGTCCCCCTCCAAGTGTATTTTGATTTAGCTCCATCCTTGTCTCCCTCCCCCTCCTCCCATTTCGATGTTAGCATTGGCCTTAACAGGCTTGCTTGTAAGTATTCAATTGGTCACATGGGTGGTTTCCTAGCAGTGAAGAAAAATAGAGGTAGGGGTGAGGGGGCCTCTTGCAGAACAGTGGTAGTGCTCCTTTGACTGGGAGGACCAGGTTCAAATCCAACCTGCTCTGGAGGTGTGTAATAACATCTCTGAACAGGCTGATTAGAAAATAGGTTAAATAATTTTCTTTAAAAAATTTAAAAAAATTAGAGATAGTGGTGGGGCTCTTGTGGCACAGTGGTAGTCTTTCTACTTCTGAGCCAGAAGGCTTGGGTTCAAGTCTCACCTGCTCTGTAAAAGCATAGATAAAAGATGAAAAATAGATGCAGCGGTGTAGTGATAATGTCGCTGTGCTGGTAATGCAGAATCCCAGCTAAAGTACTAAGCTCCCTGGTTCAAGTTCAACCTGCTCTGGAAGTGTGTAATGACATTCCTGAACAGGTTGCTTAGAAAATATCTGGACAAGCTTTCCTCAAGGATAAAGCAGAGGCTGCTCACTCAAAAGTCCAGCAAGCACAGTACCTCACCTGTTGCATTGTCACTGTTATACAGTCAGGAAACAGGAGACATTTATTGCTCATTCATAGACACTTAATTCTGAAGGGGAACTTAGTGCTTGCGAGTTGGCGAGAGATGCAACCATATGCGAAAGGACTCCCCAACACTTCCTGTCAGGAAGCTCAACCCACATTTAAAGTTCCGAGGATTTAATTGCAAAAGTTACTCCAGCCAGCATTTTGGTCTCCTCACCAACTGAGTTCACCTGCCTACTTTGTTTCCTGCTCCCAGAAAAAGTGCAAGTTTCTGCTCATGGTATCTGTTCACATGAGGAAGTATATGTTCATGCTAACTTGCATTCTAGTTGTTACATAGTATCATGTCTGTGGTTCAAGCCTTTTCTTCTTCATCATGGAACTGTCGAACCAGTCCTCAGCATATTGCGGTTGTATTTAACCCTGGATTTTTTTTAGTTACATTTTGACTCACGTTACCAGAAGTGATGTATTGCTTTGTGCTTGCTTTGTGACTTAACCATCTGGCCTACATATGCTGGCAAATGATCGTGCCAATATTGCACTGTCAGAGCAATTATTTAAACGATTCAAAGGGTATTATTATTTTTTGTAAGGATATTTACATTCCTACAGTGATATTAAGGAGATCAGTACCAGAGAAACAGAACCAGCTAAGGGGACACCACACTTGAAGAAAGATTTAATGGGAAAGCCCTTGACAACATCATCTACACAACTTACAGCAAGACTTATTATTGCAATCTATAAATTCACATCAGGGATTGTGACATACATGAGAGATGGTTAGCACCTTCCAAGCTTGCCTGCCTAAAATGTCAAATCTCCACTAGAGACTTGGAGGTGGGTCAGCAACTGCAAACTAGTAGTAACTTTAAGAATCCAATTTCAGGAAATACTTATAAGATTTGGGGAGTCTCAGTTTCATTGCCCAGAAGGAGCTTTATTTTTGCAGGAAGTATAAACAGTAAGCCTGTGTACTTACAGCAAATGAATTTAATAAATTGTTTTTTTGTTACAGTACAGATAGTTGGACCTCATCAGAGGATGAATATGTTGGATATTGACAGCAGTACATGATATCAAGAAAGTCCTGGGACATTCGCAGTAACTCCTCGGCTGGAACCCTTGGTGTGCACCTGCTTTTGTGAGGATAGTTTCTCCAACCTGTCACACATTATTACAGCTCCTGTTTTCATTGTCTGGACCATACCACTAAGGCCCACTTTGCCATGTCATTTGTGATGTAGCAATCTCCACTGATATGGCAGGACCTAGCTGAGGAAGTCTCAACCTCCAATTCTGCACTCTTGTCAACATTTACATCATGAGGAAGTTCTGAAAGTTATGCCTCAGAAATGACAAATTGAAAATTTAAGCAACCAGTATTTTTTCAGTGAAATCCTAAGGGATATCAGCCACTATTGACTGTTATCTGGAAAAGTCTTGCAGCTGACTTAATCCATCAAATCCAGGGATCATGCTTCCCCCCAAGCTAAATTCTATGTCAATCTACAAAGTACACCAGTTTTGTTTGATCTTGCAAGGAGATAAAGGTCTATAAGCAGCTGTCAAACTATAAAGTAACTTATGCAAAAGCAGCAGTTAGCTTTGAGCAACCTTTTCTAAGCATTTGGAGCATATTATCTTAAGTGAAGCAGCAGTATAACACTTTATGCAGTTCCTCATACAATACTGCTGGCTTTATGAAACAGCACTTGTGTGAGATCTTAACCTGATGCAGTATAAGAAACTGAGAATGTATTTTGTGGCATTGAAGAATCCAATAGGCATTCATTACAGTTAAATATTATACATGAACATTATGTTCCTCAGACTCCTAAGTGTGTATGCTAATATTAAGCTAATAGGTTACAACAGAGGTGAATGCTTCCAGTAGAGTTTCATGTTTTAAGTGATCTTTATACTCTCCGATCACATATAATTGTGCAGTGATGCTTTCATGAACCTTTCTCTTAAAGGCATACTGATGTGAGACATAGTAAAACATGGGTCTTTTTCAACAGTTAAAAATTTACCCCAAGTAGATGCGTATGACTATACATGGATATGTGTTGTCAATTCAATAACTAAATGAGCAGAAAAATTGAGTTTATAACACTAACATTTAAAACTTCAGTGTAATTCTTTGAAAGTTTTACAACTCATTCTGATTTTCTGATGATATACCCATCTGGAAACTTACACATTTTTCTCTGTTACAGTTGTTTCCCATCTGAAGGTCTTGCTGTTGTCACTCAACATCACTGCAAATTTATCGTCACTGGCACGTTTTTCATCACTTTCCTCAATGCATAATTACTATGTACTATATTGATCTGAACTGTCTTCTGTTTAATTTCTTGCAATGTAGCACCACGATGATTAGTAAATTTGTATGATCTGGGCTAGTTGCATATTTTAGAAACCTTTGCTGGTATCCACGTATTTGGATTTGGATTTCAAACTTGCACTCTCTGCCCAGTATGCAGTTTTGGTCGTTGTCTAACTGTTCATTTATCGTGTATCTCATTCATTATCTTCTGTATTTAAAGAAAAATGTCATGTGTCTTAGAATGGTTAAACAATCGGTTGCTAGGCAATGTCATTTGGCACTTGCCTTCCAAACATAAGTTGTGCTGAGATGGAGATGTTTTCTCCAACAGTGTTGCATGAAAATGCTGCAATGCAATATAAAAATCTGGTTATGTTGTTCAGCACTTATTAATCATTCATCTCAGAGTATATACCATACTATACTAAGCTGTGTGAGAATGTATACTGGGCTGATGAAGAAGGCAAGAGAGGAGATATCAGAGATAACAAGGTGTGGAGCTGGATGAACACAGCAGGCCAGGCAGCATCAGAGGAGCAGGAAAGCTGACGTTTCACGTCTGGACCCTTTTTCAGAAATGGGGAGGGGAAGGGGGCTCTGAAATAAATAGAGAGAGGGGGAGGTGATGAAAGAAGGTGGATAGAGGAGCAGATAGGTGGAGAGAAGACAGACAGGTCAAGGAGGTGGGGGTGAAGCCAGTACAGGTGAGTGTAGGTAGGGAGTTGGGATGTCAGAGGCTCTGGCAGTAATTTTCAAATCCTCTCTGGTCATGAGTGGGGTGACAAGAGACTAGGGACTGCTAACATTGTTCCATTATCAAAAAGAGAGGAAGGAATAAACCAGGAAATTACAGGTCAGTCAGGCTAACCTCAGGGGTGGGGAAGTCTTTATAGAATCCCTACAGGTTGGGAACAGGCCCTTCGGCTCAACAAGTCCACACTGTACCTCAGACATCCCACCCAGACCCATCCCCCTATAACCCACCTAATCTACACATCCCTGAACACTATGGGCAATTTAGCATGGCCAATCCACCTAACCTGCACATCTTTTTGGCCAGTGGGAGGAAACCGGAGCACCCAGAGGAAACCCACGCAGACACAGGGAGAATGTGCAAACTCCACACAGACAATGACCCGAGGGTGGATTTGAACTCGGGTCCCAGGTGCTATGAGGTATCAGTGCTAACCACTGAGCCACCATGCCACCCCTAGTTGTGAGAAAGGTTTCTGAGTAACAGAATACAACTGTGCTTGGAGGGACACAGATTAATCAGGATAGTCAGTATGTCAGCAGTTAAGGGAAAGATCGTGATTTACAAATTTTATTGGATATTTTGAGGAGATGACAAAGAGTGTTGATGATTGTAATGAATTTCATATGGTCTACATAGACTTTAGCAAGGCTTTTGATAGGGTTCCTCATGCCAAGAAAGTAAAAAACCATGGGATCCAAGACAAAGTGGCACATTGCATCCAAAATTGGCTGAAAAGCAGGAAGCAGAGGTTGATGTTTCAGGCCTGTTTCTATGACTGCAAGTCTATTTCTAGTGAGATTTTGCGGGGCTAGGTCTTTTGGTCCTTGCTGTTTGTAGTGTATGTTAATGATTTGGACTTAAGTATTGGGATTATGATCAAGACATTTGTGGATGACAGAAAAATTGTTCGGTCAGCAAATAATGAGAAGTATAGCGGAAAACCACAGGAGAACATCAACACACGGTTCAGATGGGAAGGATAGTGATAAATGGGAATTAATCCAGTAAAGTGTGAGGCAATCCATTTGGGAGGGTTGACCGGGCAAGAGATTACACTATGAATGTTTGGACTCTAGAAAATACTGAAAATCAGAGGAACCTCAGTCGGCATAACCACAGATCCCTAAAGGTAGCAGGCCGGTAGATAAGATGTTAAGAAGGCATATGAGATAGTTGACTTTGTTAGCCAAGGCATAGAAGACAAGAGCAAGGTGGTTATGCTGGAGCTATATAAAACATTGTCTAGGCCATAGTTAGAGAATTGTGTGCAGCTTTGATATCCTCATTATTAGCAGGGATGTGATTGCACTAGGCAGAGGGTGCAGAGGACATTTACCAGGATGCTGTCTGGGCTGGAGGTTCTGAACGATGAAGAAAGCTTGGATAAGCTGGGATGTTTTCCTTTGAACAGCAAAAGGTTGAGAGGAAACCTACCAGAGGGACATAGGTAGGGTGAATAAGAAGGAACTTTTTCTATTAGTAAAGGGGCCAATAACTAGGGAACATAGATTAAAGGAAAGAGGTTGAAGGCTAAGAGGACAATTGAGGAAACGTTTTTTCACTGAAAGGATGGTGGGAGTCTGGAACTCACTGCCTGAAAGGATGGTTGTGGCAAAAACTCTTGGAATACTGAGGCGGTTTTTAGATATTCACTTGTGTTGCCATAGCCTCCAGGGCTACTGGCCAAAGGCTGGAAAATGGGATTAATATATTCAGATCTTTACTGACTGGCGTGGACACGATGGATCAAATGGTTGTATCTATGAGTCATAGATTCCACTGGACCAACTGAGCATGGCTAGTGAGGTGATGATGTAATATGGTCGCAACCCACTCAGTAAATATGAATTGAAATGGGTCAATATGGTGTGGAGCTTGAGAAACGCAGCAGGCCAGGCAGTATCAGAGGAGCAGGAGAATTGACACGAAACGGCAACTCGCCTGCTCCTCTGATGCTGCCTGACCTGCTGTGTTCCTCCAGCTCCACACCATATTGACTCTGACTCCAGTATCTGCAGTTCTTGCTATCTCTGAATGAATCGAAATGGGTTGTCAGTGTATTGTGGTCCATTATCAGACAATATCTGGTGCAAGATACCGAATAAAATGAAAATAGTTCTTATTGTGCCAGCCACAGTCACCCATGTGCCATTAAGCATTTGAACAATTGGAAATGTAGGAAAGTAATCATTCACAAGGATATAATCTTCACAATGCATTGTGACTAGGTCTGTCACCACGTTTGTTCAAGGAGTGGATGGAATGTCCTGTGGAAGTTTAACCCATACATTTAGCATGAATCACATGCATTCACTGAATATTTTGATTCACTCCTTACCAGAACAATAATTTGCACATTAGCTGTCTTGTGCTTTCAATATCCAAGAGATGGGGTAACATGGACATGATATCTTGACATAGTGTTTCTGGTGTTCAGTCTTTTTTGCTTTGAAAAAGACAAATTCATCTCGGTATGGCCAAAATAAAAAAAAAAATTCTCAGATACTCCTTTAATACTGTCAGGACATCTCTGGGTAAAGAGCTTATGCAAATCTTTTAGTTGTTTCTCTTCAACAGTTGCCAACTGTAGCTATTCACACTCGGTCTGGCCAAAGTTTAAGAAATTAACCTTGAGAATGTCTTCAATTTCATAGTAAAGAGCATCAATATGTAGACCATGAGGAATATATTCATCTTTGTGTAGATTGGGTAGCATGATCAGAATGTTAGATGCAATCTGACCTGGCTTATATCTCGCATCAAAGTTATATATGTGAATGTTGGCAATTATTCACTGCAAAAGTGGTGTTCCACTCATTAGTGGTTTGTAATTGATGTGTTTTTGTGGCTTATGATCTGTTTCGGCAGTGACTATCTTGCCAAATAAGTATTTGTGAAACTGCGTGATGCCAAATACCAGATCTAATTTGTCACACTCTCTATCGGAGCAGTTGAATTGTGCATATGACAGGGATTTTACATCAAAGGCAATATTTTCCATCTTGCAAAAGACACACCTAAGCCTTTTGGCAATGTATCTACTTCGAAAATTGTGTTTTCCCTAGAGTTGTAGTATTGCAGGAGGCAAGATTTTGCTGACATAAGCTCCTCAGGAGAATTGAAAATGTGTTGGTCGACATCTTTTCATGTATAGGGGATATCCCTCTTGAGAAAATCTCTCAGCAGAGATACTTTGTGAAATTGGGGACATGTGGAGAGAGAAAGTTTAAAAATCCAAGGCCGTATTGCAGAACCTTTTTACCCTGTAGAGTAAGTATTTGTTTAGCCTCCTAGATCTTACCTGGGACAGGATGGAGTCAAGGAACACAGGTACACAAGAAGGGGTGTGGACCATTCAACTTGTTGAGCTTGCTCTGCTATTTATTACAATCATGGTTGGTCAAACACTTCAATGCCTTTTGCTCACCCTAACACCATAACCCATTATTTCATTGGCAATCAGAAACCTATCAACCTCTACTTTAAGTATTCTCAAAGACTAAGCTCCACAAGTCTCTTGGGTAAAGAATTCCAATGATTCATAACCTTCTGAGTAAAAAGAATTCCTTTCATCTTGGCCTGAGAGTTTCCCCCTTATTTTTAAATTGTGCCCCCTTGGTTTTAGATGCCCCTGTAAATGGGGTTGCATCATCCTTAAGATGCAATAATTCATCAGCCTTAAAATTACATTGAATCAGTCTGGGAACAGATCTTTGAGATCATTGATTAATTCAATCTTGCACTGCATGATCCTCTCTGCCACAATGGGTGCAGTTTGAATTTCATGAATTGTGATTGCACTAAGATCTGTGCATACTCGTAGTGCTGCCATTGCTGGGCCATTTGTATCTATTATGTCAAAGAGTTTGGGAAACCAAGTACTGGCATTGTAGTGTGATATTGTCAACACACAGAGGTGATGATTCATTGTACACTGTGAGACAGTCTTTTGTAGGCTCTATCATGAAGAACCAATTGCTGAGGTACAGATCTTTCAAAATAAAAACCGAAAGAACTGTGGATGCTGTAAATCAGGAAGAAAAACAGAAGTTGCTGGAAAAACTCAGCAGGTCTGGCAGCATTTGTGAAGAAAAGATCAGAGGTAACGTTTCGGGACTCTTCTGAGGAAGGGTCACCGGACCTGAAACGTTAACTCTGATTTTTTTTTTCTTCACAGATGCTGCCAGACCTGCTGAGCTTTTCTAGCAACTACTGTTTTTGTACACTTCTTTCAAGATGTGTAGAAGATATATGTTGGCAGTAGCTCCTGCCTTGACTTTAGGCTTTAATATGTGTCATCTTGGTTTTTCAGGGAATACGATATTAACGGTTATGAAAGCTCCTGACCACCTTATACTGTTGACACAGAGCAGAAAATTAACTATTGAAAGCTTGATCATGTACCAAGAATTGCCTGTCAATTGACTGACTCTGAATCTCATTGATGTGTTTGTTTTTGTTAACCTTCTTAATACATTGCTTCTTGCCAATGTTGCAGTGTTGCACTATTTTGTTGGTTACCTGTGTTTTGTTCTGGGGTCTGATTGGCCTTTGGAACCAGAATTCCCACACGATTAACGTCTCTTGGTGCCACACGCTTCACAAATTTCAAGAAAAACTGGACAACGTTTAGGTAGTTGTGACAAACCAAATCGGCTATAGGCTTTGGTGCAGTTTTCTAATTAGCAGCAGTGTTGGTGATATTTAAAGAATGTAATTGTTGCTTCCTGCCACTATGGCTTCATTCTTGTGTCAATGTGTCAATGAAATGGCCCTTTATCTTGCCCAAAGGATCCTTCTAAAAGGCTTTTCTTGGTGGAGGGCAATGACTAATTCAATCAGCCCCTCTGGCAGTTCCTCTTTGGAATAGACACACTTTGCTGCAGTATTTTCCAACAAAGTGGTCATTCGGTTCTCTGATTACTTTTTGAATGACGGGAGTTGGAGTCTGTTAATTCTAAAGTTAATTCTGATCTTCAGTGGTCTTCTTGAACCTTCCAAACCTTTTCTGGATCTTTCTGATTGTCCATGGAAAGGTCAGTTATGTTAATTCTCTGAAGGCCCTCCTTGCCATTGGCAGGAAAGATTTTTAAAAATTTCTCCTTGGGGTCATCCCTTACTTGATCTGTACAATGGAATTGTATAAATTGTTTGAACATTAGAGGAGAGGATGGCCTAGTCACATTATTGCTGGATTATTAAGCCAGAAATTCAGCTAATGTTCTGGGTACCAAGGTTCAGATCCCGTCATGGCATATGGCAGAATTTGATATCAATAAAAAAAGAATCTGGCATTAGAAATGTACTGATGACCATGAAATCATTGTCAATTATTGGAAAAACCTATCTGGCTCACTAATGTCCTTCAGGGAAGGAAATCTGCCATCCTCACCTGATCTGGCCTACATGTGACTCCAGACTGACAGCAATGTGGTTGACTCTCAACTGCCGTCTAAAATGCCTGGCAAGTCACTCAGTTGTAACAATCACTATAAAGTTTTAACTAAGAAATGAAACCAGAGGAATCACCTGACAGAGATTACACAGTGTGGAGATGAAGGAACACAACAGGTCAGGCAGTATCACAGGAGCAGAAGAGTCGACGTTTTAGGTCGGGACCCTTCATGAGGAAAGCCAAAACGTTGATTCTCCTACTCCTCTTCCTCCACCTCCACACTGTATTGACTCTGACTCCAGCATCTGCAGTTCTTGCTATGTCCGGATCACATGGCATCGGCCTAGACATCGGAAAAGACAATGGTGGAAACGGCCCTGTTGACCCTGCAAAGTCCTCCTCATTAACATCTGGGGGTTGGTGCCAAAATTAGGAGAGCTGTCTCACAGAATAGTCAAGCAACAGCCTGACATAGTCATACTCACAGAATCATACCTTACAGACAATATCCCAGACACCACTACCACCATTCCTGAATGGGTTGTCTGCCAGCAACCTAACATTAATCCTAACCTTACCCCAGCAGAAATGGTGGGACAGTGGTATATAGTCAGGAGGGAGCTACATTGGGAGTTCTCAATGTTAACTCCAGACCCTACAAAGTCTCATGGCTTCAGGTTAAACATGGGCAAGGAAACCTCCTGCTGATTTCTACATATTGCCCTTCCTTGGCTGATGAATCAGTACTCCTCCATGTTGAACAACACTTGGACGAAGCACTGAGGGCAGCAAGGGCACAAAATGTACTCTGGGTGGGGGATTTCAATGTCCCACCAACAAGAGTGGCTCGGCAGTGGTATTACTGTTCAAGCTGGTCGGGTCCTAGAAGACACAGCTGTGAGACTGGGTCTGTGGCAGGTGCTGAGGGAACCAACAAGAGGGAAAAACATACTTGATCTCATCCTTACCAATCTGCTGGCTGCAGATGCATTTGTCCATGACAGTATCAGCAAGAGTGACCACCGCACAGTCCTTATGGAGACAGAGTCCCACCTTCACATTGAGAATATCCTCCACTAGGTTGTGTGGTACTACCACTATGCTAATTGAAAAATATTTCGAACATATCTAGGAACTCAAGACTAGGCATCCAATTGGCACTGTGGGCCTTCAGCAGCAGCAGGATTGTACTCCAGTGTAATTTGCTAACTCATTGCCTAGCATATCCTTTATTCAACCATTACCATCAAGCCAAACAATCAGCTCTGGTTCAATGGAGACTACAGAGAGCATATCAGGAGCTGAACCAGGCATACCTAAAAATGAGATGTGGCAGGTAAATCTACCAAACAGGACTACCCGCACACCAAACAGCATAAGCAACAAACAATAGACAGAACTAAGCAAACCCACAACCAATGAATCAGATCTAACTTCTGAGGTCCTGCTACACCCAGTTGTGAATGGTGGTGATCAACTATACAATTCACTGTAGGAGCAGCCTCCTGAAATATCCCTATCCTCAATGATGGAAGAGCCCAGCACATCAGTGCAAATAATCCATCTTGGTCTCCTCTGGCAGCCCCCAGCATCACAGATGCCAGTCTTCAGCCAAGTCGAATCATTCCACATGATATTAAGAATTGGTTGGAAGTACTGGATAGTGCAAAGACTATGAACCCTGACAACATTCTGACAATAGTACTGAAGACTTGTGGTCCAGAACTTGTTATTCTTCTAGCCAAGCTCTTCCAGTGCAATTACAACATTAGCATCTACCCAACAATGAGGAAAATTGACCAGTAATGTCCCGCACAAAAAGAGGAGGACAAATTCAATCTGGCCAATTACTGTTCCATCAGTCTACTCTTGATCATCAATAAAGTGATGGAAGGTGTCATCAGCACTACTTTTAAGCAGCACCTGCTTAGGAATAACCTGCCCAGTTTGGGTTCTGCCAGGGCCACTCACCTCTTGACCTCATAACATTTTTGGTTCAAACATAGACAAAAGAGCTGAATTCCAGAGGTGAGAGTAACAGAAAGGCTGTATTTGTCCAAGGGCTGTATTAAGGAGTCTGAGCCAAACTGGAAACAATAGGTATTGGGGGCAAATTCTCTGCTGGTTGGAGTCATACCTGCCACATAGGAAGATAGTTGTGTTTGTTCGAGGTCAGTCATCTCAGCTCCAGAATACCTCAGCAAGTGTTCTTTAGGATAATGTCCTAGGCAAACAACTTCAGGTTCTTCATCAATGACCTTCCCACTATCGTAAGATTAGGAGTGGGATGTTCTTTGATGATTGTACAATGTTCAGCACCATTCATAACTCTTCAGATACTGAAGCATTTGATGTTCAAATCCAACAATATCCAGGTTTGAGCCGACAGGTGGCAAGTAACAATCGCACCACACAAATGTCAGGCAATGACCATCTTCAATAAGGCATGATTTAACCACCACCCCTTGCCATTCAATGGTGTTTCTATCACTGAATCCCCCACTATAAATATCATGGACTCACCACATAAACACAATGGCTGAAAGTGCAGGCCAGAGGCTGAGAATTCCATGGATAGTAACTCACCCCCTGACTTCCAAAGCCTATCCATCATCTACAAGGCATATGTCAGGAGTATGCTGGAATACTCCCCACTTGCCTGGGTGGGTGCAGCTCCAACAACACTCAAAAAACACTCAAAAAGCTTGATTGGCACCACATCCACAAACATTCACTCCCTCCACCACCGAACCTCAGTAGCAGCAGTGTGTACTATCTACAAGATGCACTGCAGAAATTCACAAAAGTTCCTGAGACAGCACTTTCCAAATCCACAATCAATTCCATCTAGAATGAGAAGGGCAGCAGATACATGGGAATATCACCACTTGCAAGTTCCCCTCCGGGCCACTTATCATCCTGACTTGGAAATATATCTTCATTCCTTCAGTGTCGCTGGGTCAAAATCCTGGAATTCCCTCCCGAAGGGCATTATGGTTCAACCTACAGCACATGGACTGCAGCAGTTCAAGAAGACAGATCACCACTGACTCCTCAAGGGCAACTAGGGACAGGGCACAAATGTAGGATAGCCAGCGATGCCCACATCCTATGAATTATTTTTTAAAAATTCAGTAGGGGTATCCAACCCCTGATTGCCTTTCTGCTATCGCTGATCCTGCTTTAAAAATGTTGGTCAGTGCCTTAAGTCAGTGTAAATTAAAAGCAATCCATGACTTGTGGCAGTATAATGTATAAACTGCTACTCCTCAGTAACAAAGATTGGTCTCAGAAGATTGTTATGATGCATCAACAGATTGTACTAGGATTCCAGCTCTCTTGTGACTTAGTTCAAAAGTGGGATTGCAGCTATTGTTATTTTCATTTTAACTGAATTAATTTTAGAGATTGCCTTTCTAAAAACTTACATTTGAATCAAAAAGAAATTAGTTCTATTTATTTAGTGATTAGTGCTCTATCCTAAGGGGAAGCACTGGAATACTGTCACTGGACTAGTAATCCAGAACGCTTGGTAATTACTCTGGGGTCATCATCTTGAATGGCAATTGGTGAAATTTGAATTCATTTTCTAAAAGAACGAATTTAAAAAGTTGGTCTAATGGCAACCATGTAAGAATTAGTATAAAAACCCATCTGGTTCACTCATGCACTTTAGATGCCTATCCATACAAAACTGTTGTCTAGTTGGTCTTCAACTCATTTTCAAATACTTTCCAACAAGATATTGGAGCCTGCTATAGGTGGCCACCACTGGTACAGTGGTCATATTTTGCCTCAAAGGTGTTTTGAGCTGGAGGAAGGGAGTGTTCCTCACCCTTGAGCAGCCTATCGGTTTCTGTGAATACAGGTAGCTGTCCCGATCTGTGGATTTGTTTTCTTTTTAATTTGTTCTTGGGAATGGCATTGTTAGGTAGGTGTCGGGGGGCACTTAAGAAGCAACTAAATCTGGCCTGGAGTCATATGTAGGCCAGACCAACCATGTGATTTTTGCCTCAAAATATGTGTTTTTAGCTGATGCAGTAATGATTATGCTGTCTTCTCTAACATAAGAAATTGGATCTGGATATTGTTGTATTGAACATTCCAACAGGTTATTACAGTTTTTAAAATTTTTTTATTTCAGCTGACTATTGTATCCAAACATTATATTCTTCAGACACTTAAGTGTCGGGGGCTAATATTAAGTGCAAAGCTTAGAATTAGTTTTAATGATAAATGAGACTAATAAGAAGAGGAACATGTTTCTGATAGAGTATAATGTTTCAAGTGACTTATAGTAAGATGGTTATTGAGATCTTTATACCTTCAAATTAAATGCTGTGATGCAGTGATGATATCATAAATTTGTCTCTTAAAAGCATATTGATGTACTGACAATGAAACATAAGATAACAACTTACAATTTACACTTAGAAGAAGCAGTGTAACACAATGAATGTTATTGTGATTTATTTCATGTTACTTAGGTATACCCTTGATGATTTTGTCAAAGGGTTTGTTTTCGGTTCTATACAGATGTTGAGTGAGCTAAAATTCAGAGGTAAAAAGCAGAGGCAGAATCAAGTTTGAGTATCATTGTGAGAAGGAAGAGTATGAATCAAAGTGAGTTCAACCAATAGGGGAACAACGTTTAAAGCTGAGTAGGTTGAAACTGGCTTAAAGTGTGTTCTTACAATGACACTCCTGAGTAAAGTAATAGTTCAGGAAAAACAAAAATATGGTCAAAGGCATTGAGATAACACTGGAAGCAAGAATATATCATTGAAATACAGAGTCAATACTGAAACTAGAAGATAACATGAAAACTTAGCAAGAATCAGATACAGCACTACAGAAGTACAAAAGAGTTATAGTGTCTTTCATAACCACTGGGCATTCCAAAGCCCTTCACAGCCAAAGAATTATTTTTGAAGTGCAATCACAATTATAATGTGGGAAACATTGTAGCCAATTTGCACACAGCAAGCTCCCATAAAGAGCAATTTGATATTGACTGGGTTTTATTAATTGAGGGAAAATTATTAACCAGGACACCGTTCCCTTTCCCTTTTTCAAAATAGGACATGATATTTTTGCCTACACCCAAGAGGTAAACAGGTCCTTAATTTAAGGCTTCACCTTAAAGACTGCCTTGGAGTGTGAACCTTCATTTGTATGCATAGATCCAGAAGTGGGACTTGAACCCCCTCCTCCTTACTAAGAACAAAGAATGCTACCAACTGGCAGTATAACACTGTTTGTTAAAATGGTATGAATGAGAGCATAAAGCAAACTCCCTGTGGAACTTTAGTCTCCTTTAAGGAGAGGGATTATAAATAGCCTGAACTAACAAACACTTGGGACTCCCATGGTGTCGTTTACATGTGAGTGTTTTAGATATAGCACTCATGAGTTCCCTCAATGTAATTCCATAATTAACATGGTTAGTAGACATATGAATGCATCCTGCAATTTTATTTAAATCTACTCTTTCATGGGATGTGGCTAAACCAGCTTCTTATTACCCATCCCTAAGAAGGGGCCAAATGAGCCACATTCTTGAACCATTGCAGTCCATGTGATGTAGGGAAGGGTAACAGTGAAGGAATTGCAAAGTAGTTCTAAATCAGTACAAAGGAAACTTGCATTTGATTAGGTGGCAGAGGTCATAGGCTTTGGAAGGTTCTAGTGAAGGAATTTTAGTGAGTTGCTTCAGTGCTTCTTGTAGGTGGTACACACTGCTACTTCTGGTAGTGAAGGGAATAAATGCTGAAGATGGTGAATGTGGTGTCAATTAAAAGGGCTGCCTTTCCCTGCACGATATTAAGCTTCTTGAGTGTTGTTGGAGCTGCATTCCATCACACTCCTGATTTTTACCTTGTAAAAAGGTGGATAGGCCTTGAGGACTCAGGAGGTGAGTTACTCGCCACCGAATCCTCAGTCACTGACCTGCTCTTATAGTCACAGTATTTGTTGGCTGCTCCTGTTCAGTTTCCAGTCAATGGTAAACTCCCATTCATATGGGGGATTCAACGAGGGAAATGTTATTGAATGTCAAGGGTAGATGGTTAGAATCTCTGTTGTAGATGATAACTGGTCTGATACTTGTGTTATTACAAGAATGAGGATTATTCAACAATGATTCTATGCATCATCAGATCAGATGTCATTGCCTTATAATGGAATAGCAGAGGGCATCAGAACAGAGACGCACTTTTGAATGATGTATAGCTTTTCATTATGTGATAGAGCCTGGTTAAAGCCTGAAATTTCCACACTACAGATCAATTTAAACCCTGGAAAATGGTGTCAATGACTAACAGTATCGTGTTTACAGTTTTCTTCTCGGTTCCCAGAGATCTGCTGCAGAAAAAGATACAGATGCTTTAGAGATGTGCAGATGAGTGTGAATCACCTACATTGATACAACACCTTTAACAACTTGAAGATATCTCAAAGCAATTTATAGCCAATAATGTGTAATCACTGTTGTGTATTATATTCCTCAGGCACTTCTAAGCATTTTATACAAAGCAAGGTCTTGCAAAGAGCAAAGTACTAATTACCATAAAATCTGTGTCAGCGATGTTGATGTGGTTCAAGTGAAAGCTCAACCTGTGCATCTGGCACTGCGGAGAGAGAAAAGGAGTTGTGAATTTTAATCATCAGTGTCACACCAAGAATTGTTCAGTTCATGCAAATCTGAGAAGCCTCACAGAGGGCAGTTTGTTAAGCATGAAGCGAGATCTGGTTAGAGTGAAATTTGTAACACTCTCTAAATCACAGCTTGTGCAAGCCAGCATGGATGCAGCAGATTAGTGAGTCCTGCATTTACACATGAGTGCATTTTGTCCTGATAGAACAGAATTAACTTCTTTAGAGTAATTTGTGCCATTTGATATTCCATTTGTTTGGATTTTTAATACAAAGCTAAATAACATTTTGATATATTTAAAGTAGAGTAGACAGACAGAGTATTTTTCCGGGAGATTTAGGCCTATTTACACGTAAAGCTATTGCTCCCTAATAGTTCGGAATATAAATTGTTGTCAATCTCCAGGTAAAATAAGACGTATTTCTCACTTCACTGCCAGAGTTGACGATTTGCCAGATCACAAGTTTTGATTGTGTTGAGCTAGTGAAGTTGCCAAAGCCAGTTTAAGCCAGTTTAAGCTAGGCATGGACAATAAATGCTGACCCAACCAGTGAAGCCTTCGTTCCCTGAATGAATTGTAAAAAAATACAGAGCTTAACAACCTTAATGAGTACTCTGACTAGATTGGACTCAGGGATACAATTCGATGAGCAAATCACTGACACATGCATGCAGCCTGCGGAGGAAGTAACGCCCGAGATCTCTGACAGTCAGAGGATTGCCAGAAATCAGGCAGCTGCTGAGGGACACGCTGAAGTCATCCCGCTGTGCACGACCATAGGGGACATGCTCAACCTGCAGAGACGGGCAGGGAAAACACCAGGCAGTGATACCAGAGCCTTCAGTAACCTGGAACAGAAAATGAAGGAATCTATTCAACTGCTGAGTATTATATTGCATGCAAGCCTCCCACAGAAAACTCAGATCAAGCAGAATGCTCAGGGCTGCCAGATGCACACTCACACCCGCACTCCATCAGTTTAACCATGGGTTCTCAGCATCAATGGCAAGGTGAGAGAGAAATCAGGCACTTCCCTCTCACTCCAGGTGCCCCTGTGTGGTACCGGCAGATACATACTAGACAGACTGGTGCCATGGAAGCTTTAACTCAGGACATTTCAAGACATGCTGTGCCATCCACCCGCTCTGTACCAATGAACCCATTGCCTGCACCAGCTCAGGCTGAGGAGAACGCGTCTTCCTCTATCTGCATCAGTGCAGGAGACTCTCAAAAGACCACAGTTCTCATGTTAAATGCTGTTGTCAGGGCTGCACCAAAATGCACTGGGAAGCAGAAGAAGACGTCCTTTTGAGGGTGTTCATTAATGTATATAGAAATAACATTTGCAAATATATACAGACTTGCACTTTTCTAACACCTACTGTAGTCTTATTTCCCTGCTAGGTGCTGACATGATTATCTTACAAGGACTTAGAGAACACATGCCAGTGATGCAGAATTTCCTATGAGGACAAGTGTACTCATTAGCAAGTGTTTGCCAAGGAGAATAACTCTCTTTGATGGAGGGGTCGCTCAAAATGTTGCAATTCTTCACATCTTCCTTTCAGAGAGGTTGAATCAGCACAATTTTAATGTGGCCTGACATGATGAAGCTGGCAGACCCATGCCCCACCTCTCTAACAACATACCCGTCAACCCCCAGCTCCCTTGCCAGCTCTTGTGCAGCAATGGCTTCCATGTGGGTTGTCAAAACTTGCAGTCTTTGAATGGTGGGTTCACACCATCAAGACAACTTACCAACCGCATTTGCCTCCTTGGCTGCATTGCTTGGTGTCAACCCAAGTTGGCAATCAGACCACAATATACTTTTGATCCATGATTTTATGAGCATTTGTTGGAATGTGATGTACTGTTGAAAAAAATGACTTTTTTTCAATCAGCCTATTTTGATATGTTTTAATGTGTCTACCAATCCTCACAGTGATCGAGTCAATTCGCCCCCATTCTGTGCCTTCCTCACCAGTGAGTGATCCCTGTTGCTCCTGTGATCTTCCATCTTTCCAGCCACTCAAACACATTATTGTGAAGCCTATTATTGAAACAATGAAAGTCCCAAAGCGCCTCCAGAATCCCTAACAACTGAGGCCCCACTGCCATTGCTGATCTTCACCTCTCCCATGATTCAGGTGGCCTGTACCCTGATGATTATTATTTATTCATTCATGGGATGAGAGCATCGTTGGCCAGGCAGCATTTATTGCCCATCCCTAATTGCCCAGAGGGCAGCTAAGAATCAACCACATTGTTGTGGGTCTGGTGTCACATGTAGGCCAGACCAGGTAAGGATGGCAATTTCCTTCCGTAAAGGACACTAGTGAACCAGATGGGCTTTTCCTGACAATTGGCAATGGATTCATTGTCATCATTAGATTCTTAATTCCAGATATTTGTTGAATTCAAATTCCACCATCTGCAGTGGCAGGATTCGAATCTCGGTCTCCAGAACATTATCTGGGTTTCTGGATTAACAGTCCAGTGATAATACCACTAGGCCATTGCTTCCTCAGTTTTCCTTAACTCCACCTGCCCAT
Organism: Rhincodon typus; assembly: GCF_021869965.1. Taxonomy (NCBI): domain Eukaryota; kingdom Metazoa; phylum Chordata; class Chondrichthyes; order Orectolobiformes; family Rhincodontidae; genus Rhincodon; species Rhincodon typus. Next base: position 27,642,664 of record NC_063362.1, read on the forward strand.
GAGATCATAAACTCCCAACTCTCAACTTCCAATTCCCATCCTACTGCATCCAACTGTCCTTTACCCCTGTGGCCTTATCTATTCATTTCACAAGATGACATGACCACAAGACTGAGCCTCAGACAAATATTGGTGTCAACATTGATGGCGCCTGCACAGAGGTTTCACCAATACACACCCCCACCCTCATTGACTGCAACACAACCTCCCAGGCTGAGTAGAGCACACCACACCTCCATCTTAGACTGACTAGAGCACACACCCCATCCACTTGGACTAACTGAAGCACAACCTCCCATTGGTGACTGGAGCACAGAGATGCCCAGATTGATTGCAGTACAACACCCACAGGCTAACAGAAGCATAACACCCCCCTCCTCCAGACAGAAAGCTACATATATTAATGGACAGAGCCCAGTCTTTTGCAGACAGAAGGAATATCTATATACATTGTGCCTGCTTCTACTCAACAAAACAACAGAGAGTTATTGAGATAACAAGGTGTAGAGCTGGATGAACACAGCAGGCCAAGCAGCATCATATGATGCTGCTTGG
>NC_063362.1:27648218-27681083 GCF_021869965.1 Rhincodon typus
CTCGGTGGTCGAGAACGCCCTCAACCGTGTCTCCCACATCTCCCGCAACTCATCCCTCACACCCCGTCCACGCAATAAGAACCAAAAAAGAATCCCCCTCATCCTCATGTACCACCCCACCAACCTCCGGATCCAACGTATCATCCTCCGACACTTCCGCCATCTGCAATCCGACCCCACCACCAAAGACATCTTTCCCTCCCCACCCTTATCTGCTTTCCGGAGGGACCACTCTCTCCGTGACTCCCTTGTCCGCTCCACACTCCCCTCCAGCTCCACCACACCCGGCACTTTTCCCTGCAACCGCGGGAAGTGCCACACCTGCCCCCATACCTCCTCCCTCACCCCCATCCCAGGCCCCAAGAAGACTTTCCACATCAAGCAGATGTTCACCTGCACATCTGCCAATGTGGTATACTGCATCCGCTGTACCCGGTGTGGCTTCCTCTACATCGGGGAAACCAAGCGGAGGCTCGGGGACTGCTTTGCAGAACACCTGCACTCGGTTCGCAATAAACAACTGCACCTCCCAGTTGCGAACCATTTCAACTCCCCCTCCCATTCCTCAGACAACATGTCCATCCTGGGCCTCCTGCAGTGCTACAACGATGCCACCCGAAGGTTGTAGGAACAGCAACTCATATTCCGCTTGGGAACCCTGCAGCCCAATGGTATCAATGTGGATTTCACAAGTTTCAAAATCTCCCCTCCCCCTACCGCATCCCAAAACCAGTCCAGCTCGTCCCTGCCTCCCTAACCTGTTCTTCCTCCCACCTATCCCCTCCTCCCACCTCAAGCCGCACCTCCATCTCCTACCGACCAACCTCATCCCGCCCCCTTGACCTGTCCGTCCTCCCTAGACTGACCTATCCCCTTCCTAACTCCCCACCTACACTCACCTTTACTGGCCCCATCCCCGCCTCTTCGACCTGTTTGTTTCCTCTCCATCTATCCTCTCCTCTATCCATCTTCTATCCGCCTCCCACTCTCTCCCTAATTATTTCAGAGCCCCCTTCCCCTCCCCCTTTTCTGATGAAGGGTCTAGGCCCGAAACGTCAGCCTCTCTGCTCCTATGATGCTGCTTGGCCTGCTGTGTTCATCCAGCCCTGCACCTTGTTGTCTCATTATCTCAGCAGCCACTTCTTTTAACACCTTTGGATTGATTCCATTTGTCAGAATTTTGTTCCAATAATATTTTCAGTACTGTTTCCCTCGTGTGGAAGTGTCGGTGTTGGACTGAGGTGGAAAAAGTCAGAAGTCACATGATATCAAATTATAGTCCAACAGATTTATTCGAAATCACAAGCTTTCAGAGCACTGCTCCTTCATCAGGTGAAACAAAACAGCAGTGTTCCAAAAGTTTGTGATTTCAGATAAACCTGTTGGACTATAACCTGGTGTCATGTGACTTCTGATTTTGTTTTCCTGGTGATTGCGATTGTTTCAAAGTCATTGCTTCCTATCATCTTCTAATTCACAATTATTTCTGAGATGTTATTCATATCCTCTATATTGAGGACTGCTGCAAAATATCTCTTTGATTCACCTGCCATTAGCACTATTTTTCATCATTAATTGCCCAGAATCACTCTCCAGAGGACCAATGTTCATTTTGAGTTCTGGAGAAGAATCATATTGGACTCAAAATGTTATCTTTGTTTTTCTCTCTTACAGATGTTGCCAGACTTATTGAGTTTCTTTTGCACTTCCTATTTTTAATTTCAGATTTCCAGCATCTGCAATATTTTGCTTTTACGCACTTAACTTGCTCTTTTCCCTTTTTAAACACCTCTAGAAACTTTTACTGTATTTTTTCATATTTCTAGCTAGCTTTCACTCATACAGTAATTTCTTCTCCTCTATTAATCTGTAAAACATTATTTGTTGTTCTTTATATTCTGCTCAATCTTCTAACCTGATATTCAACTTTCTGGAATTATAAACTGTTTTTTTTTTTCAGTTTGATACTACCTTTAACTTCCTTAGTTAGTCCTGGATACATACCCTGTGATGTATTACTGTCTTGGAACTTCATGTCAATGTTTCACTCCAACCATGATTTTAAAACTGAAACATAACGCTGCTTTCCAGTGTCATTTGTCTAATCATCTCATTCGCATTTTCACCTTTAGTTGTGTCCTTCATTATGTGCTTTGGTTCTTATATTATTAAATATTTGAAACAAAAATAATTTCTTAATACATTGCTTTCGTTAACAGGAGTTTGCATTTATCGCCACTATACTTGGCCTGCTGAGGGTTGACAATGACATTGGACTTCAAAAAGGGAAAGTTTTGTAATTCCTAAAGTTAAAATACATCATCTCGATGAGTACAGAAAGTTTATCAAGTGATTTTTTTAACATACAATGAGTTAATCCATTTTTTGTTGCTTTGGTCAATCTCCATATCTTATTGTATTTGGAGCTTTCACTCTGGTGACCTCTCCCTGTTCATATCCATTGATTATTTTTATTTCCGAGATTCAAAGAGGTACAATAAATAGATTTCAGTTTCCTTCGTATTGATCCATTTAGCAGCAGGTTTATTTAAGACAATGGGAAATTTAAATTACATTACTCAAGCTTTTAGTTCTTTATTACAACTTAGACATTGGATGATCAATGTCATGGCTATGTCAGATTCTACCTCTAATGACATTGCCCCTTCTTGCACATGCTTCTGTATATGGGCAACTCAGGCCCCTGTCTCCAGGCAGCAGGATTGCCTAGTTCCATCTTGTATGCTTTTAGGAAAAGAATACCATGTTTTCATAAGACTGAATGGTTAAATTACATCAAATATATGTATATTTCATAGAATCTGACAGATCTTTTCATTGCAGAGTTATGCCATTGTAATGCAGTATCAATGTTATAGGGTTTGATTTACAGCACACAAATCCAAGGAAATGATGGCATAAGTAACCCAAACCATTCCTAAAGTACAAGTTTCCTGCGAAGCACAACTAATTATCAAATCCCAAGCCCTTTATTAAAATGTAGGGGTGGAATTTTACAGGAGTCTAAACAATACAGGTTATGCAAATTTTGTGGCAGAATCAGGCAACAAGTATGGCAAGACCCACCCCAACATAATATCACCCACCTCTTTCTTTTATGCTATGCACAAATGGCAAGGTGAGATTCTTGCATGACAGTGGCAGGATGTCAAATGACTGGGTTAACTTCTGTTAAACAACCAGTTAATGTTACACCTCATTAATATTCAGACCCCCCCCTTGCCAAACTCACCAAACAAACTAGACATTGAGAACATTCGGCTTGGGAACCAGAATGGATACCTGACAGATTCAGCTCACTACTACCTCCAAAGGACCTCCACGTTGGACACTGGACATCAACATCGCAGAGGATAGTATAATGTAGGGTATGCAGGGTAGTTTGATCTTAGTAGGATAATAGGTTGACACAACATTGTGGGCCAAAGGGCCTGTACTGTGCTGTACTGTTCTATGTATGTTCTATGTAGTACGTTCCATGGGCTGGCCAGATCTACAGACAATGGCAGCCTCCAAGACCCCTCATAGCACATCACCAATCCACTTTCAGGATGCCCTTGCATTTCAATGCTGTATCTCAGGCTATGTCAGGCAACTATCATTGTAATGCTGCAGCAAGGACACATTGTGCTCTGGGACATACCCCCAGCCAATGGACCGGACCAGGCTGTATCTTTGGGCTCTTCACTCACTCACCGTGACCAGACTTCAATGCTCACAGCATCCACACTTTGCATTGACTTCCCTTGACTTTCCTTGCCTCTTTGCACTTCATTCCCTTAGCCAGAAGTACTAAGCTTATACCGTTGCACCTTGCCATGCCATTTAGAACAGACACAAAATCAGGAATCTTGTTATAATTGTCAGTGGGTTCTAATCAAGTCGAAGGAGTATAGTCTCCAGTTAGGGGTCCCAGCTCAGTAAGTCAAGAGAAACCTCAGATACTTGTCCAGGGTCTACTTGGGCCAGTCAGAGTCAGGATCACCACCTCATAAAGGGTAAAAGGCCAAATGTTGGGCAGCACACTGCCTGGCACAGAAGAACCTTTGCCTTCGTCCTCCTCACAACCAACATCATTTGGGGTCTGCCCAAAATGTAGATCTTTGGCTCATATTAATCCCTCTATGGCTTTCTCTCCTGGTGCATTTCTTTTCATTTCTCCATAACTTCCTTCAATTTTCTATCCATCCACCATTGGTATTCTTTTCCTTCCTGATCCTCTTTTTTTCCTTGAAATCTTCCCTCCGTTGTGTTGTTTCTTAGTCTGTTTCCTCTTAAGGTGTGCCGTGCCCAGTTTCAGCCTCTTCGGAACTATGTTCAGCAATTTTCTTTGCTTATTCAATCTCCTCAGGACCTCAGTATTTACTAGTCTTTCAATCTAACTGATCATTTCCACATTTCAAAATTATTTAGCAAGTTAATCTCTTTCCATAACGTCTAAGACTTTCAACCGTATAAAACAATATGCATTATTAAGCCATCCACAAATTACTATTCTAATTATTCATTCAGCTTTCTGGTTCACAACTGTCTCATCTTATAACATACAGCCTCTCCATTTTTATCTTTTGTTTTGACATATATAGCATCTGTAGATATGGTTCCTAAATACTTGAATTCTTGAATCTAATCTATTTTTTCCCTCTACAGGATGTTCAGATAAGCATCACTCTGCCATTATTGACTTTCATTTCAGAGATCATGCCTGCTGCTACTCATCTAACTATTAGTTCCTGGAATCCAATTACTGTGCTTAATTGCTGCAAGCGCATTGTCATCTGTAAATCTAATTTATGTTATGATTTGCCACTAGTTTTAACACAAGAATCTTATGTTTTTTGGCAAAATGTCATTTTATCGAGATTTTGAAAGGTTTCTCACTGTGAGGGCTAGTGAGCTCACTCGACGCATCTTACCAAACTCACCTCATTAAATAACTACCCTGTCCCATGACATCCCTCTCATCTGATTATAACCCCACTTTAACACTTGCTGCAACCAGAAAAACTTGCCACTGCCAGGATATACTGGAATGGGTTGACATCTCTGGCACCATCTTTGAAAGGTTGTTGTGTACTCTGACAAGCACATTTAGTCTGGAGTGCCCTACATGGTTCCTGATATTTACCCTGGACATGGCAAAGAAGGGAAAGTTAGCACCTTGTTTTGCGATCGTGGGTATAGAGGTTCTGCTGGATTAGGTGGTGCACAAATAGGATGTTCTCTTCACCCAGGACCAGAGGAGGTGCCAATACCAGATCATGCCAGTTTGCTCCAAGTTTGCCAGTTGGGTCAGTGCAGCCACAGTTATCTAGAAGAATGCACAGCAATGTAGGGAGAAGGTCAATGACCTTCTTCACTTCACCAGCGTAAGTGCCACTATCTTCGCTGTGATACCTCACACTCACTCTATCCCTGCTACCATCCCAACTCTTACCGGGGCAGCTCATGCTCTGCCATTCAGTTTTGCCCACAGCACCAAACCCAACACCTGATACCACTAACCCTGAATTTACTCTGCGCTGCCACCTGGGACATCTTGCTACCTGCACCAAAAGTAACAGCCATGCCAAATATTTTCATCTCCCTAATACCTTCCTCCCTCTCATGCCAGGAGGAAATCAGCCTAAAGGCATAAAGAGTCAAGTCAGGTGGTGGACTGCCCAGCTTTCGGTTCCTTACACCTTATGAGGAGAGGATACTGACTCTGATCATCCCTAGAGACTAAGTGTTAACTGATATTGATGGCTGCCCTTGAATTACTGTACTGGGATCTCTGACTGAAGGCTACCTCCCTTGATTTGATGTCTGATAACTATGTCAAGCTTCTTTGCTTTGTGACTGCAGTAAATGGCAAGGCAATGCAGCTGACCTGTGAGCCTTATTTCTCTGGCTAAGGGGCAAGGCATAAACAGGCAAGGCAATGCAAGACAAGGCTAGGATGCTGTGAGCATCCAGGTAAGCCTGAAGTGAGTGAGCACTAAGAGAGCATGCAAATAGCCCAGAGATGCATCCTGGTCCAGTCTATGGGCACATAGTGCATTTGCTGTAGCATTACAATGGTAGTTGTTGGTGTGCCACCAGGTGCTGCACTGAAGTGTGGAAGCAAACTAAGTGGTTTAGAGATGTTTCATGAGGATTCCTAGAAGTGGGCATATGCCAGATGCCAATATCTGCACACATGGGGTCCACATGGCTGGTGCCTATGGAGTATGCCCTGAGATGTTGTTGCAGGGTGACCAGCATCAAGGTTCTTCACAGCTACTGGCAAGCACAAGTCACCAGGTACCCGCTGTAACTTCTACGTCAAGTATTCGCAGCATCTAGGTTGCTTTGCAGTGGACGATAAGATAGAAAGCCGTATATTAATGAGGCATGAAGTGCAATTAATAAAATCATTAACAAACAATAATCCCCGTTAATAGACAAACTTTTGCTGCCAAGCAAGAATCTCACCTTGATGTCCAGAAATTAGTTAAAAGTTACAGTGAATTGTTCCCAACATCAAGATAGGACTTGCCAGACTTTTCACATAATTCAACTATACTTCGCACCATATCCCCTGTCATTTAGGCATCAATAATATTCCACCCTTTGTCTTTAATCATCTCTTTAGTCATGTCTTCAACAAAGACATTGAAGAAGACTAGTAATCAATAATTCACTCCTATTCCTGTTACATGTGGCTTCAAATCCCACTTGGCTTCTCTAACTGTTGCTGTTTGTCCCATGCACATATTTAATATGAATTGTCTTTCTCTCTTCTCTCTACTCCAATGTCTTTCAGAAATGGCAAGCACTTAATACAGTCAACCCTTGGACAATAATTCCTGTCCAAATTCAGTCAATGCAAAAAAAAAGGCAATTAGTGGCACTCAAACTAAAGGACTGAAAATAGTAGCAATGGATTTATTTTCTGAAGAAACCCTGATGAAATAAGAAAAATAACAAAAGAAATATTTAAAGGACATATGAAAAAAATGAAAGCATTGAATGATTTGATTCAAAGAAAAGATTACTTTCACATTGATTTTATTGGATCAGAAATAATGGGGACTGAGTTAAAAGCAAAATCAAATGCAATAAAAGCTGGAAAAACAACTCTAATAGATGTAATACTTATGGAATTGATCAAAAGCATGGGAAAAAATAACTTAAATGCTTATTAAGCTGTGTAAAGATTTTTATTTATCAGGAGAATAGCCAAAGTATCTCAATAAAAGAGCTTCAGTAGAAAGGAACCAAAAGCATTCTATAATTCTGCCTTTCATGCAGATTGGCTAATTGCCCATGTATTGAAGGTTATGTTGAGAACTGTAACAAAGAGTGAGGGAGAATGTATAGAATTGCATTGGAGGTGACCAATTTGGATTCCAGTGAGGTAAAGGACGGAAAGTCAATTTGAGCCTAATTTTCCTAATAGCTTTTGCTTTGTGCTGATATTTATTCCTGGTTATATCAATCAGTAATCTACCCTCAGATATAAATCAATAGACCAATAATTAGCTTGAAATTCCTACTGGCATCAAAATGCTAAAATTAATTTGTAATTATTTATTGAACAGCTTACACTCCAGCACACTCTCTCGCCCTTACCAAAGACACAAGGCCTGTAACAATGATAATAGAAAACCCTTAGTTTAACATGTGAAAATCAAAAGCCAGAACTTTGTACCACCAACCCAGTTGGATTATTTCAAAAGTGGACCTCATGTAAGCGTTTGGATTTGGATTCTGGCACTTGAGAAGTATTGTTGAATGGGCATTATGTACCTTGCGACATAGCTTTGAAATGTCATTTACCTCTGTCCTCTCCCAGTAAGGCAGGACCTATACCAAAACAAAGCAAAGTCTTTGGAATAAAAGTAAAATATTGCAGATGCTGGAAGCCTAAGATGAAAAGAGTGCCGTAGAAACTCAGCAGTTCTTTGTGTTTTGAAGACAAGCCATATCAGACTTGAAACATTCACTTTCTTTCACTCTCCATAGATGCTAGATCTGCTGAGTTTTTCCAGTATTTCTGTTCTTATTCAAAGTCTTTGGAAGTTCAATAGAAATGCAGAACCTGAACTTTTTTTTGAAAAAAAAAATGAACCTGAAGCTTAATTTCATCATTTTACAAACAGAGGGAAAAGGGACCTTTTTTTTGGACCATGTATGAATACAGATTCTTTTGAGGCAGATGTTGCCCAGATGTGAGGGCAAATAATGTACTCCTTAAAAGGACTTACAGAATGGAATTAGCCAGCAAGGTATTTCAATGGAGGATGGGAAGTGATGAAATAATGGATAGGATGAGGCCGCATAATCAAGTCGTTTTTTATGAGAAACTTAGAGAGATATTACAATGCAACTCATATTTATTATCAACAGGAACTCTGTTGCCTCAATGTGTAGGAAAAACCTGCCTCTAGGTAGAATCGTATATGATCTCAGGAAATCCAAAAGTACTTTACAGCCATTTTTGTATGGCAAGTATGACAGCCAATGTATACATAACAAGCACTAACAAAAATAGCATAAGATAACATCCAGTTTTCTTGTTTTTGTTATGGCAGTTAGCCATGGGCCTGGATGGAATACTTTAGCTATTTGTTGAAAAAATGCTGCAGCATCTTTTACATCTAGCTGAGAAGACAGACATTGATTTAACGTCAATTTCAATGACAGCGCTTCCTGAAAACACTTCCCCCATGCTGTGACAAATGTCAATCTAGATTGTGTACTCAAGTCTTTGGAGTGGGGCTTGATCCCATCATCTTAGGATAGATATTGACAAAAGAAGATCAGACAAATCATTCATGGTGGGAAAGGATTCAAACAACAGGAGTTACTGGTCATAAATTTAAAAAATAACACAAAGGAGGCAAGTCAAGTGGAACATTTTACACACAAAGAGTAATGAAGTTATGAATTAAAATACTAGAGAACAATGTTGAATGATGTAAATATGTCGAAAGACAAACGAATTGATGAAGAGGGAAGTTGGGTAAAAAGGTCAAGGCTTTTTGGACCTAATGGTTTTTCCTGTTCGTGAAAATATTTATCTTCTAATTCAGGTCTAATAAATTCGAAATTTCTTCAAAAATACATTATTTGGTTAAGGTTATGGTCTTTTTTGTTCACTTGCCCTAATATCATTTGTCACCCAATGTCAAATGATGTTTGATAACAGTCTGTGGGATATCTTACGACATTAAATGCATTATAAATATGCAAGTTTTTTGTTTTTATAACTTAAATACCTACTTAAAATTAAAGTGGAAAATAACACAGTGGTCCACAGAACTGCACTGGTCCATCTTTGAAAGGTGCAAGAATTTTGCATTTAACCTCAACTTCAATTTTTTTTGCTCTTTTTGCAGAATGTATAATGTGTTGGGAACTTCTAACCTCAGTCCATGCTAGGGAATCAAATCCATTTGAAAATAAAATAGAAATTCCATCTTTACGTAGTTAAATTGTCCATGAACTCTGCTTAATGTTCTCCTGCTGCTTCTATATTAGAATTCTATTATGGAAACTATGAGGCTTTAAGAGCCCCTCTGTTGATTAATGCCAATATTTAAAATTAAAATCTCTGTTTTATTTTCTAAAGTAATATATTTTGCTTCATGCTTTAGGTGAAATGGAGTTAATTTCCTTTGCTTGGCTTTTTGGCTGAAGGGAAAATTAATGAATAACATAAAGAACTTGTTTCAGCACACGTGCAGAATATTATTTGTGTGGTGACTGAAAGTCTGTGTATCAGCATAAGCTTATATTTAGATTTAAGCTCAATGCTTCTCAGATCATATTATAGGATAATATTTAATAATTTGTTGTAAAATGCGGGATTACTTTCTTTAACTTTTCTGCAAATTCCCTCCTGACTTGAATTGTGGGGAATTGGGTCCTGTTGCATGGAAAGTTATGAAAAAAGTTAAAGAGGTGGGAGGACTCAGCAGAGGTTATTGAAGTTTCCAGAATAAATAATGAAATAGTGAGGATGGAAAGGCTCAGAAATCTAATTTCAGGCATGGGACAACTATAAGAAGGGGGGCAGTCAATGTAGGACTGAGGATATTGTACTTAAATGCAATCGGTAAATGAAACAAGATAAATGAGCTTGTAGTGGGGATTGAAATTGACAGGTCTGATGTTATGGGCATCACAGAGACGTGGCTGTGAGGGGGTCAAGGCTGGGAACTAAATATCCGAGGATTCACATCCTATTGAAAGGACAGGCAAAGGGGGTAGGGCTCGTAAATAGTTAAATTAAATCGATAGCAAGAAGTGACAGAGAATCAGTTGGTGCAGAATCTGTGTGGGTAGAATTGAGGAACCACAAAGGAATAAAGACCCTCATGGGAGTTATGTACAGGACCCCGTAGCTGTAATCAGGATGTGGGGAAGACAATAAATCAGGAGGTAGAAAAAGCATGTAGGAAAGGCACTATTACAATTACCATGGGGGACTTTAATATGTAGGTGTACTGGGAACATTAAGTTGGTCGCAGATCCTAAGAGAAAGGAATTTGTGAAATGTTTACAAGATGGTTTTTTTAGAGCAGCTTGTGGTAAAGCCCACTAGGGAACAGGCAATTCTAGATTGGTGATGTGTAAAGAGGCAGACTTGATTAGGGGTTTAAAGGTAAAGGAATCCCTAGGGTGCAGTGACCATTATATGATAGAATTCACCCTGCAGTTTGAGAGGAAAAAGCTGGAATCAGATGTCAAAGTATTACAATAACTACAAAGATACAAGGGAGGAGCTCACCAGAGCTGATTGGAAGGAGAGCCTAGCAGGAAAGACAGTGGAGCAGCAATAGCAGGCGTTTCTAGGGTAATTTGGGAGGCACAGCAGAAATTCATCCCAAGGAAGGAAAAACATACTAAGAGGAGGATGAGGCAAACATGGAGAAGGTACAGGCATTCATGGTGATCTTTCAAAAAATCACTAGAATCAAAGAGGGTACCAGACGACTGGAAAATGGTTAATGTTGCACCCTTGTTTAAGAGGTGAGAGGGGCAAAAAACAGGAAACTATAGGCTGGTTTATCTTGTTTCATTTACTGATTGCATTTAAGTACAAGATCCTCAGTCCTACATTGACTGCTCCCCTTCTCATAGTTGTCCCATGCCTGAAGTTAGATTTCTGAGTCTGTCCATCCTCACTATTTCATTATTTGTTCTGGAAACTTTAATAACCTCTGCTGAGTCCTCTCACCCTTTTTAAGATTTTGGGGTCCATTATTAAAAATGAAATTATAGAGTACTTGGAAGTGCATGACAAAATAGGGCTGAGTCAGCATGTTTTTGTCAAGGACAGATCATGCCTGAAAAATCTTTTAGAATTCTTTGACGAGACAACTGGCAAGTTAGACAAAGGAAAACCAGTGGATGTGATCTATTTGGATTTCCAAAAGGCCATTAAGAAGATGCTGCACAGGAGGCTACTAAATAGGATAAGGGCCCATGGTATTAGGGGCAAGGTACTGGCTTGGATTGAGGATAGGCTGACTGGCAGAGGGCAGACAGCAAAAATAAAGGGGTCTTTTTCAAATTAACAGCTGGTTACTAGTGCAGTTCTGCAGGGGTCAGTGTTATGACCACAATTATTCATGTTATATTTTAACATCTGGACAAAGGAACTGACGGCATTGTTGATAAGTTTGCAGAAGACACAAAGATAGGTGGAGGAAGTAGGGAGGCAACAAAAAGACTGGTACAGACTAGGAGAGAATGCAAAGAAGTGGCAGATGGAATACAATGTGGGAAGGTGTGAGGTTATGCTCTTTGGTCAGAAGAATAGAGGCTTAGACTATTTTCAAAATGGGGAAAGGCTTTGGAAGTCTGAAGCACAAAGGGACTTAGGAATCTTAGTTTAGGATTCTTTTAAGGATAACATTCAGGCTTAAATCACAGTTCGGAAGGCAAATGCAACATAAACATTTCAAAAGAGCTAAAATACAAGAACAGAGATGTACTGCTGTGGGTCAGACTGCATTTGGAATATTATGAGCAGTTTTGGGCCCCATACCTAAGGAACAATGTCCTGGCATTGGAGGTTTTCCAGAGGAGGTTTACAAGAATGATTTTGTGATGAAGGGCTTGTCACATGAAGAGCAGTTGAGGACTCTGGGTCTATATGGAAGAGCAAGCTCGAGGAGCTGAATGGCCTAATTCTACTCCTAGATTTTATGGTCTTTCCCAATTGTGGAAGCTCCAACTCTAGCATTCATCCACAAGCAACCTGAGCTTCTATTTTCATAGAATCAGAGAACACATACAGTGCGGAAGCAGAACATTTGGCCCATTGAGTCCACACTGACTTTCCGAAGAGTATCCCACCCAGACCCACCCTATCCCTGTAACCTTACATTTCCCATGGCTAATCCACCTAACTTGCACATCTTTGGACTGTGGGAGGAAACTGGAGCATCTAGAGGAAACTCACGCAGACACAGGGTGAATATGTAAACTCCATATAGACAGTTGTCCGAGAATCAGACCCAGGTCTCTGGCACTGTGAGGCAGCAAAACTAACTACTGAGCCACCGTGCTGCTCATTTTGAATATACATTCAAGGGGCTGGATACATTTAGTCTTCAACGGTGAATCAGGGTGCAGTGATTATTATGAGATCAGCCAGGTGGACCTCATAGAAAATGAGTTTCCTGACTGGGGCAGTTAATCTGGTTCAATCAGGGAGCCCTGGCTGACAGATATAAACAGCAGTGTAAGAGAATCTGTTCACTCTGAGAAAGCAGGACCAGTGTCAAGGACTATGCACGTGTATATGAAGCGTGACTTAGTGATGGGATACCGGCCTCTGTGGAGTTATTTCACAGGGTATGTGATAAAATTATTCGGGCAATTAACCATGTTATGGCTGGTAAACTGTAAACAGAATGCACCAGAATTTCTGATAGGAGCTGGTGGCAGTCAAGATTCCCTCAGGAAGAGCAAATCACTCCCCGAATGTTTGTTTCATAATTTTCAGTTAATTTTAATGGCGTCTATGAAAACTGAGGAGGAGTTTGATATGATTTTATGGAAGGCATTCTTCAGCCAACTTCTCTCCAGAGTGCAATGAAGAAAACTCCATGGAAATAAATGGCAGTTTTATTCTCACATTAACTCTGTTTATTTTCTTCAAGCCGGCTGGTTTTAAAACATATAATTGTGACAGCATAAGGGTAGTGGAGGGATTTGAAACAAAGGAACACTTCAGAATTGTCATTGAGTCTTTATTTTTAACTGTGGTAGAACCCAGCAGATGCTATGTTCTGCCCTATTGCCTGACTGGGTGCTGGGAGATTTTCAGGTTGGCTGGTTGGATTAGGGCAATGACTTGTCAGCAGATGTGGAAGTAAGTGCAGGTAATTCAAGTTGAATGCTCCAGTGTTTTGCTCAGGGAAACACATTCAGTGAAATGATTTCCCTCCAGATGTGGGATGTCAGTGTTGGGGCAGAAGATTTTCCATTCAGTATCAGCATCACATACTCCCAAGTCAGGCAATTAACAGTGAAATACCAAATAAGGCTACTTCTTCTCTGCTGTGAGCTCAGAAAAGTCCAAAATAAACCAGTGTAACATTTTTCCATTTCCCCCGTTAGAGATTCTGTAGCTTTTATAAATTTTGATGATCCATTAATATTGAGTTAAAGGCAGTTAATGTCCTGGGTGCATAATAACTATGCTAAACCTACATATGCATGTATAAAATATATTGTGCCTTTGCTAAAACTGTTCACTTATTTTGTACAAATAGTGAGCAAGAAAGAGGATTGCACAAATTTGAGCTGAATTTTAACTCAAAATTACATAGCTGGAATTGTTCAGTACTGTACCAGACTGTGCCTTTACCCCTAAATACAGGCAAAGTGGCATGTAATTCCATTTCAAATGCACTGTGAGGGGTTTGGATGCATTTTAGCTTCAATGGTGAACCAGGGAATGTGAGAAATTATTCAAGCAATTATGGGTGGGAAATTGTAGACAGCATGCCTCTGAATTTCTGACAAGGACTATCAGCAGTCAAGGTTCCCTCTGGAAAAGCAGATTATCCCTGAAATATATGTTTTATTGTTTTAAGGTGTGCAGTTTTAACTATAGCCGCTAACGCATGTCAGCATCTGCCCTGCAAGAATGAAACCTAGAGGGTTGCTGTACGTTTACAATTTTCAATATTTTTGTGTGTGACATACTAATAGCAAATACAGCTTACAAATGTTTGATATTGTCAGTCTCCCTCTCAAATGGTGATTGGTTTAGCTGCGGTAAACAGATTTGATTCACTTCTGGATGAGCTGATGCCCACAAAACTTATGGTAGAAGTGATGTATTTGTTGTTCTTAGCCTGGAAAAAAAGAAGCAAAGACCAGGTTTTCTGCACCTCATCTTTTTCCAATGATTCCTACAACTAACTTAGGCAGAGACTGAGGGAGGGAGGTTACTATTTCATGCTGTGAGCAACACTCAACGTCACATGAAAATGGATGAACGTTGTCTGGGTAGGAGTGAGGGAGCTGTTCGACCATAAGACCATAAGTCAAAGGAGTAGAAATTAGGCAATTTGGCCCATTGAGTCTGCTCCACCATTCAATCATGGCTGATAAGTTCCTCAACCCCATTCTCCTGCTTTCTCCCTGTAACCTTTGACCCCCTTGACAATCAAGAATCTATCTATCTCTGTCTTAAATATATCCAGTGAACTGACCTCTACAGCCTTCTGTGGCAATGAATTTCATAGATTCACCACCCTCTGGCTGAAGAAGTTTCTCCTCATCTCTGTTCTAAAAGATCTTCCCTTTACCCTAAGGCTGTGCCCTCGGGTCCAAATCTCTCCTCCTAATGGAAACATCTTCCCAACATCTATTCTGTCCAGGCCATTCAGCATTCTGTAAGTTTCAATTAGATCCCCCTTCATCCTTCTAAATTCCATCGAGTATAGACCCAGATTCCTCAAACATTCCTCATATGTTAAGCCTTCCATTTCTGGGAACATTCTTGTGAACCTCCTCTGGACCATGATGATCATATCTACATAATAAGAAGCAGTGGATATCAGAATTTATTTCTCAACAAGTCAATGTTTCCCTTGCCTGCAAAAGATTTAAACAGTGATTCCAATTTTATTTAAAATTTCCATTATAATATGAGCAAATCCCTCTGCTTTTCTGTTGTCCTCCAATATTAAATTGCTGGTACAATCATATAGCACAGGCCCTTCAGTCCAAAATGCACAGTATGTGAGAGGCACAGAAAGGCAGTGGGCTCCTTCTTTAAGTATGCAGAACTGTTTGTGGTGATTGCAAGTCTCATCCCAGGCAACTCTGGGAAATGATGAGCTTCCCTTAACTTAGGGATTTAGGCCTTAAGACCTCGCCTAACTGTCAGTGGTCATAGGTTCTTGGCTATGATCTCCTGCTTCTGAATTCCCTGCTGTAGCCAGGCGGCCCAAGTATTGGGCCTGACTGGATTTTTAGGAAAATCCAGGACCATTAATGAAAATGAGGATCAGTCCTTAAGATTGTCCGAGAATCCATGGCTCCTGACTCCTTGGGTGTGCTGGCCTCTTTAGACATCATGCATGCTACACTATCACCTTGATTTAAAGTCAGGGCCATTGGACCAATTGAGAGCATACGGGAAAATCAAGCCATTGCACCAAAGTGCTGGCATGCAGTTCTTCACATCCAGACATCCAGAGTGATCCCTTTCCACAGGATACTTTGGGCTCAAATACTAAAATGTCTGCCCCAAAGATTTGCCTCATTTATTTAAATCAATGGCTTGTATGAAAGGAACAAAAATATGATTACTAAATTTGATGATGACACAAAGATTGTTACAAGAGTGAATTGTGAAGAGGGTGTGCACAGTCTCCAAAGGGAAACAGGTGAAGTGACAAAAATTGGCAGATGTATTATTTTGCAGGAAAGTGCAAACTTTAGCTGTATAACATGCTAATTAGGCCACATTTGGAGTACTGTGTGCAGTTCTAGTGACCACACTATAGGAAGAAAGGATGTGGAGGCTTTGCAGAGGTTACAAAAAGACATTTACCCGGATTCTACTTGGATTGGAATGTATTAGCTATAAGGAGATGTTGGACAAACTTGGGTTGTCTTCACTGACGTGCCAGATGCTGAGGGACGACCTGATAGAAGTATATAAAATTATGATAGAATCGGATAGGGAGGATAGCCAAAGTGTTTCTCCCAAGGTGTAAATGTCAAATACTACGGGGCATAGATAGAAAGTGATAGGGGGAAAGTTTAAAGGAGATGTTTCAAGGCAAGCTTTTTTTTTACCACAGAGGATGATAGGTTCCTGGAACACACTGCCTAGGGAGATGGTGGAAGCAGATACAATAGCAACTGATGAAGCTCTGATGAAGAGTCATCTAGACTCAGAATGTTAGCTTGCTCTCTGTCCATGGATGCTGCCTGACGCATTGTGATTTCCAGCATTTTTTGTTTCCAACACAGATCAAGTACCTGCATTTATTTGCTCCAGCTGTGTCCTGTGCTGTTCTGTGTTTTACATTCAATGCTGTCTGCTTGACAGGAGGAGTAGAAAATCAGCATATTATTTAAATACAGAGGGTTCAGGACTCTGAGGGTCAGAGAAATCTGGATGTCCTGTTCACAAATTATTAGTACATGAACAGTTAGTATGCAGATACTGGAAGTTATTACTAAGACAAATGGAATATTGTTTTTTATTGCTATGGGATTGACATATAAATAGTGTGTTTTATACCAAAGCTGTAGAGAGTGTTGGCAGGGCCGCACCTGGAGTACTGTGGACAATTTTGGCCTCATTTAAGAAAGGATTCAGTTGCATTAGAAACAATTCAAACAAGCTTCGCTTGACTGATTCCAGAGCTGAGGAGTTATGAAGGAAGGTTAGACAGATTGGGTCTGTATTTATTGCAGTCTGGAAGAATGAAAGGTGATCTAATTGCAACACATAAATTCCCGAAGGGTCTTGATGCAGTGGATGATGAAAGGATGTTTCTCCTTTTTCTTGTTGCTATTTCTTATGGTTTTATGGGAGAGACTTGCACTAGGGGATACTGTTTAAAAATAAGGGGTCTTTCATTTAAGATGAAGGAGAAATTTTGTTACTGTTGAATTCTCTTCAGAGAGACATGTGGCAAAATAGTCATTGAACATTTTTAAGGCTGACTTAGATTCTGATTGACAAAGGCATGAAAGGGTAAAGGGAATAGGCAGGAAAGCAACAGCAACAATCAGATCAGCCATGATCTCATCAAATAGTGGAACAACTTTAAGGGGTTGAATGGCCTACTCCTGCTCCTCATTCATATGTACTTATGTTTAGAACCTTCACCATAATAAATTCAAAGTAACAGGAACACTCAGACATTTGAGTCAGACAACACTGGGATGTGAAGTAGCAGTCAAAGGGATGTGAAAGACACATCTACAAGGTCTATTCTCGAAAAACGTCAAATAGCAGATTCATGACTGTGAAATACCAAGGGTGCTTCAATTCAGAGGCTCTTGCAGAGAGACATGTCCTTTATACGGAGCTGACATTTATGCAACGTCTCTGTAGTTAGCAATCTGCTGTTCATTGTTTAGAATTTTGTTTATGGAAGTGTAATGAAAGCCTGAATGACAGTAAAATCAATCATTCCTGACATGTATCTATGATAAACGGTCACATTTAATGTTCCAATAACATATTCTTCAAACTTTTTGGAAAACTAATTGGTTGAATAAATATAGAATGCATGGTGACAATATAGCTAATATCTTAGTATTTTGTTTTGATGTGTTTCTCAAGCAAAAAAATACAGAATTTTGCGATGAAGTGGTAACTGAAGATTTGCTTTGCTATACATTCACCTTCACAATAGTGGCCAGCTACAGGACATTATGCCTGCTGATTTCATTACATGCTTGCATCAGCAGCTTATGGATGAGAAAGAACCTTCCTTCATATTGTCTCAGCTGAGGTTAGTGGGGTGCAGTAATTCTTTTCTGTTCCCACTCCTGTATAGGTCACAACAAATTTTAAATTTGCATTGTGGGGCTAATCAAAAAGAATAATGGATTGCTGGCATTTATATCTAGAGGAATGGAGTCTGAGGATGCAGAAGTTATGCAGTAGCTATACAAAACCCTGGTTAGACCCCACTTTCGAGTACCGTGAACAGATATGGGCACCACATGTTAGGAAGGATGTATTGGTCTCGGAGGGAGTACAACATAGGTTTACAAGAATGATATCTCTACTTCAGGGGTTAAGTTATGAGGAAAGATTGTACAAATTACTCCTAATTTCTCTAGAATCTAGAAGGTTAAGAGGTGATCTGATTGAACTCTTCAAGATATTAATAGGAAAAGACAGGGTAGATAAAGATAGATTTCACTGGTTGGCAATTCTAGAACAAGGGGGAATAGTCTGAGAATTAAGGCCAGACCATTCAGGAGAGACGTTAGGAAGTGCTTCTACACACAAAAGGTGGCAGAAATTTGGAATTCTTTTCCACAAATGGCAACAGATGTTAAATCATTTTCTAATTTCAAATCTGAGGTATATAATTTTTTGTTAAGCAAGGGTGTTAAGGAATTTGAGCCAAAAGCAGGAACATGGAGTTAGGCTCATTAATGGTGGAATGGGCTTGAGAAGCTGAATTGTTCCTATGTTGTTCTTGTTCTTATGTTCCTATGATATGGCCAATTATGTGGGCTTTAGAAAGTTTGTTATTAGAAACAGTTCAGCCAGGTTTCTATCGTCAACAGAGAACAACTAGTCCATTGCAAATAAAACTCACTCAAACGAATGTACAATAATTATTGACAACAGAATAGGTTAGACTGTGCTAACACAGATATAACCCAGATTCTAATATCCCAAACTTAACATGAGGCATATATGGATAACATAAAAACTATGGTCGAACATCCCACAGAACACAACAAACATTTCTCAGCAATACATCCCACAAAACGTTAGTAACATTGTGTAGGGCTGAGTCTCATTAACGAGATTATGATCCATCACTTTCGATAGCCTGGCATTGAAACTCTCCAAAGCCATTCGGTCATGGACTGTCTCAACAACTGAGCACATTCTGGTGGTCATCTTTCGTTCTTGGGACCTCGCTCCCCAGACTCATTTTCCAGCAACTGGCCAATAGATTTGCATGCCTTGGCATCATGAGTGCACATCAAAATTCTTCTTATGACTTTACTTAGTAAGTCCAATTGTTCTTTTCCCTGCTTTGCTGTGCCTCTCTGAGCATACACTTTTCACGCTTCATTAATTCCAATGGCTCACTTTGATTTCACATTTCATTTATCTGTCCTTTTGTGCTTTGTAATTTTTTTTGTGCGGTCTTGCAGTCAATCACAGTGACAGTAAGCAGTTTAACAACGATTTTTCACAAGCAACGTCAGTTGTATCTGCAGTTAAAAAGTTTAACTCAGTCATGATTTGACAGTATTTCTCTAGAAAAATCAACAAACATGTCTGAACAACAGGATTTTAGCAGATTTTGTCCAGACACGAGGTTTACATTCTGAAAAGGTGCCTCAAGCATCTATACTTCTAAAATCATGTAGGTCATTATACCAGCATAATCAGTCAGACAAATGCTGTTTAAATGAGTAAAAGAATTATTTGTAAGCAAATCATTCAAAAAAACCCACACTATGAATTATACTGGGGAGTTTTAACATTAACCAGATTGAGTAGATGAAACCTTACTGGATGGCTCATTGAAGGCCAAGGCATTTAGCAGTGCAGCACTTCCTCAATGCTGAGATACTGCTTTCTAAATTCAATATCATTGCACCCATTTTACAGATAGAACACTGGCACAACAATGACAAATGTATCAGTGAGAATGCCCACACTTGACATGTGTGAGTTATACCTTTGCTGAGTTCAGCACAGACATTTTTGGAAAGCCTGATATTTGCCCAAACTATGCTTCCCATCAACATTTACAGGCGAATTCCAAAAGTTAGTAGAGAGTCATCAGAATTTGGACTGCTATGAACTTCAATTGCTTTTTCAGGTTCTGCAGTAAACTAATCAGCTGTCCTTCAAGCGATAACTGGAGGACTTAGAAGAAGCCTGCAGGCATTTCAATATGATAAGTTACAGAAAGGAGGTTTCAGAAGAAGCAGGAGTACTTTGGTCTCAGCTCCACCCTTTCTTTTCCCAGCTGAATGCTTTCAGGCAGCTCTTACCCAGTTAGTACCAATGGTTTGGCACAATAATGTTGATGAAGCCCAAGGACAAATGGACAGTGATAACCAGGCCAATTGCTGCCAACTGTTTGGATTGGACTAGGGTTTAGGTACTGATGAACATGGGCCCCACAATGGACAATTTTGGTCCCCTCTCATGGCCAATGATATACAAATCCTCAAAAATATGCAGAAACGAGACATCATATTCCTATGCACAAAACCCAAAGAACTATGGATGTTGAAAATCAGAAACACAAACTGTAATTTCTGTTTGTGCACCAGATTGCTATCCAATTTTAGGCCTTCAGTCAGTATAATAAGCTTAGAGAGCTTTTTTTTCACTCCAGAAAAGTGCAAACATCAAAAAAGGTTTGACTGTAAATCAAACAGGAAAGCAGAAAAGGATCTGTTACTCGATCAGGCTTGTCCTACGTTCATCTTGGCTGAACCATCATAATTAGATACCTGTTGATTTTCCCTGCAACTGTAAGATAATGCTTCAGAAAGGGATTAACACTGGAGACTACATTAAACTCCACCTAATCTGAAGATGTTATACTCATTTGAGTAGGGAACAAGGGAGAATAGCCCTGGATATCAAAGAGAACAGACATATCCTTTATGTCTTTAAATAGCCTTAGGAACAATGTCTAACTAGGGAATGTAAGCTGAGCCCAATTGCTATCATGCAATAAGCTACATCTTACTGAGTTAAGAACCTCTTTTTGTTAAAACTCACTAGTGGTTCTTCCTCTGCCACTGCAAACCAATAGACCCTTAGGTCTAGTCAATGATAAAGGAACAGTAACAGCATCCTTCTGCCCACAATTAATACAAGTTGGTCAGTGGTGGACATCATTGCTCAACACCATACGATAAAACAGTGAAAATGTCCATTGGACTGAGGAGAAGAAATTTCCACAAAATTCTGTAGATGTATTCCAGATTAGAGATTCATTTAAGAAGGGAATGGATTGGACCTCCATGAGTACAGTTAAGGGTTCCTGTTGGAAAATTAACACAACAAAAACAGGATGACAAGGCGAGAAATAAAAATGGATAAAAACTTAGGCCTTAGCAAGTCGAACCATGAGGTACGGTCAGAGTAGGGAAAGCAAGGACCATAATGCACTCTATGCTAAGGCTGCAAAACAGAAATGTCATGAAGGAATAGAGTGACAAAAGGAATAATTTAAAAGCTAAAATTTACAGAAGACTGTAGATAGAAGAGCTTCAAATTCATAATAAAAGAGGGAGATCCATAATTTAAATTCTGGTTCTGAGGGAAAGAATTTATTAAGGCTGCAAACACAAACTTTTTATTGAGGTCGGTTGGCTCACCGAACTGGTTTGTTGTTCCGCAGACATTTCGTTACCCTGCTGGGTAACATCATCAGTGCAGCCTCCAATGAAGCGTCAGTGTGTTTTCCCGCCTGGTTTTTAAACTCTGGAGTCCGTTGATCTGGATTGCCTCATTTCCAGTTTTCCTTCGTAGGGGGTGTATATGGGGTCGAGTTCTATGTGTTTATTGATGGCTTTCTTCGTGGAGTGCCAGGCTTCTAGGAATTCCCGTGCCTGTCTCTGCTTAGCTTGTCCCAGGATTTTGGTGTTGTCAACTTGGAGAAAACAATTGTTAAGATATAAAATGCTTCAAATTTAAATAATAAATCAGAAGCTGAACTTTACAATTATATAGAACCTACACCTGATGATGTCATTAGTTATAAAAGCTAAAAGAAGGCACTTCTTTCGAAGAAGTTATTTTGACATTTACTTTAATCTGAGAACATTTAAATTGTTAAAACAGCAAAATTTAACAGAAGAGTTCAACATCTGGAATCATCCACAGGTAACTTAATTAGTGATCTCAACAGATTAGTGGAAAACTGTGACAATAGAGCTTGAAATCAGAATTCATAATAGATAGTTCTTAGAATTACTGATAAGCCTTCATCTTTTTTTTTGAAGAGGAGCTGACTCTGGAGAAAGCCATTTTAATTGTACCAGATGCAGAAATGAGGAAAAAGATAAATCCTAAGAGTGGAAGGACAAGCTTAACAGAGAGTAACAGAAAACTATAAACTTCATGAGGAAAAACTGTCTAATGATACAGGTCACATAAAGTAGGCCAAGCAGCAAATATTATCAGTGAAATTATCCCTGGTTCTGCACAACATGAGGTGTGGTGATAAATTTGGGAGAATCATGTGTGTTGTCAAGTTGAAACCTTCCTTGATGCTGGGACCAAAAAGGTATATTTTTCAACTAAATCCCAGGCATCAATGTGAGGTTCTTGCTAGTGAGCAACGAGAGCCTCTTTCACAGGGATTATTGCTTATTAGCACCCTCATTACATCTCATTAATATGCAGGCTCCCATTCCCCAACCACTGGATCAAAACTAGATGCTAAGAATTCCCAATATGGAAGTCTGAGCAGGAATCTGGCAACCTCTGCTTTTTTCTTAGCTCTTTCAGACCTTCATCTTGGATATCCAGCATCTCAGGGCATTCTGCTTCTGCACTTTAATGCTGCACTTTGAACCACACATTGCAATACTGCTGCAAGGTCACTTTGCATGCAAGGACAGACACCCAGCTCATGGACTAAACCTTCGAACATCTCAGAGATGCTTGCTTGCTTTCTTAGGGCTCTCACTTTGTGTCTACCTGGATGTTTGCATCATCCCTACCTTGCCTTGCCTTTTTACGTTTTGCCCCCCCTCCCTCAGTAAGAACTTAAAAATCTCACAGTATTTCTGTCTTCAATTGCTGTTCAGCACAGCCACATAGCCAGGCCACTAGGCATGGTTATCAGCAGTCATGAGTAAATGGGATAGCCAGTTTGCTGTATGTCACCATTCTATTACAATGTCATATATACAGCATGTAGCAGCAACATACATGACAAAACACAGCATGTGCTTCAAGCAAATGGCCATGTCTCAGTGTCAAAGAAGTATGGTGCTCAATCAATTCTAGGTGGAGCTGACAAGAGTTAAGCACTGTCTGTAGTCAGTCAAAGGCTTCATCCAAAATCAGTCCAGAGAATTGGGCATGGCCAGTCAGCCATTTGGACAAGCCACAATCAGGATCTTCTCCTTGTATAGTGTGAGGAACCAAATGTTGGACACCCCAACATCCATCTTGGCTCTCTATCTCTCTGCTCTGTTCTGGGCCATTTTCTCCTGCCTTATGACAGAAGGATAGATTTAATGAGTGAAATTGGCTGGCACAGTTAGTAGTGCTGCTGCAAGTGGGAGAAAGGTGATGAGCAAATGAGAAGGCACAGAGGCCATGCAGGGTCAGTAGACTGGAGTGATTAGGTGGCTGAGAGTGAGTGAGAGAAGATGTTGTATGAAACAGTGGAAGGTGGGTGCAGTAGCATAGATAGTGAGTGTGAGGTGGCAGAGAAATGAAGGTGACACTTAACCTGTAAGAATGAAGAAGGTCAATGTTCTTCATGTGGCATTGTTGCACGTTTGTCTGGATGGATGAGTCCACAGCGACCCAGGTGGCAATGTCAGAGGAGGCTCGAAGAGCTATGCTCTTCTCCTCGGACTGGCAGAGGAGTGCATGACACCGGGAACATCACATCATCCCCATCAACCAGAATGTGCAGGTCCATGTCTGCAAATCAGGGCATCTATTTCCTTAATCAGCCATGTCATAAATCTTGCAGGCAGTTCTGGGCGTCCAGGGATTGACCACATGTGCAACAGCCTTCTAAAGATGGTGAATTTTCAATCATGACCCTGGATATTCCAGCAGTGGCAAGTACTTCCAGCCACAGTGAATGGGAGAATTGGGCTAGCATGAGATGAGAGGGGAGGGATGGGAATGGTAGGTAGATGATGATGCAAGTTTGAGACAATAGTGTGAGAAACCATTAGGGCTCACAGCGATAAAGCCTCCAAGAAACTCGATGAAAATGATACTTAAGCTAAAATATGGGAAGATTCAGCCTCAAGAGTCAGTGTCAATGCTATAGAACAAAAACGTCTTAAGTGTATGAAGCACTCTCTATGACAAAAGAATGTAACATCTATAAAACTGTAGGTCAATTCCAGAAGATGTGCATAAGTAGGACACAGTTTCAGAGCAGCCAAACATTAAATGGTTACGCATGCGAGAAACAAGATGCATTAAAAAAGATACCTCTGGCATTCCTAGGTAAAGTTGGTAATCCAACTAATTCAGGTGTGACAGATGCTTTTTTTTTATTTTAACAGACATCCCATTAAATAAAACTTGATGCAGGGCAAGTGTTGCTGTGTATCAGATTGAATATCATGGCTGAAGAAATAGAATTTACTGTGCACAGAGATAAAACTGCACAGTCTAGGTGGCATAACCCTCAAGAATAGAGGTTTGCCACAGTAATCCTGCGATACAAACAGCTTGAAAACCAAAAATATACACAAAATTTACAACCAACACCTTGCACTTCGGAACTGCAAGTCTTGACCTCAAAATCTTTGAAGCAGTGGAATTGTTTCCAAGAGACATCAAAAATCTCAACAGAAACCAAGTTTTTCCAAGTTTATTCAAAGAGAAGCATTCAAAGAATAACAGGTTCAGAAACAAACTGTTGTCATCCAACTAGTCAAGGGGTAGGAGGTCTCATTGAGCTTCATAGTCTCATGGTGGAACCGAAAAAAGAAGATTGAGTACATTGACATTATTTATATTGACATAAGAGAATTTCATACTATCAACAGAAATAAAATCTGTGACTATACAGAAGTATGAAAAGAAATGTTTTCCATTCCTATCAATGCTGAAGAACGTTCAGATGACATAAATCAGCAAACTTTGTCAGTAGAAATACATAATGTGAACAAGAATGAGCAGTACAACCCACTCAAGCTCACTGAAAAATTGTCAACTGAAGTCAGTCAGACAGCAAAAGTCTATGCAAAAATTATTATTTTGTCAGATTTGAATTTTAAGTCTGATGATGAGACATCAGAAGTTCAAGAGGATCATTTCAATTCTTCACCTTCCAATGCAGCATTATCATTCACAGTGGTAGGGTTAATGCTCAGTAAGCAGCAATTCTCTAGTACCATACTGAGGATAAGATATTCATTGCCCAGATACAAGAAGCATATAGAACGAAGCCATCTAACCATCAACCAGTTGAAGTAAATTATGTACTTCAGCACAGATTTAACAGCAAGTTGTGATTAAAGATTTGGCTGTACAAAATAACGATGAACGATAAATGTGCAGATTAGGTGGATTGGCCATGCTAAATTGCCCGTAGTGTTCAGGGATGTGTAGGTTAGGTGGGTTATAGGGGGACAGGTCTGGGTGGGATGATCCAAGGGTCGGTGTGGACTTGTTGAGCTGAAGGGCCTGTTTCCATACTGTAGGGATTCTATGATTCTATGATAACTTCAGAGCAGCCAGATCAACAACACAGATTCAGGATGCAGTCAAAAATGAGACATAACAGTCTTAAAAATCCACAAAAAGAACTTATTTACAGGGATTATCATCCTTCATGGTAAAAATTGATGAGATTAAAAGTGTTCCAGATGTTGTTATGTTATGATGTAATGCTTGATTCATTAGGGAAAAGCTTTTCAGCAAAAGACACTCAGGAAATCAAGGATCCTTCAGACAATGTAATGAACTAACCACCTGGGCTAGCATCCAAGACACACAAGTTGCTCTAGCAGGTATACAGATTACAGATAATGCAAGGTCAAGATCAAAATCAAGGCCAAGAACTGAGCTGAAGTCAACAATCCACCAGCCAAAAGCCTCAGATGACTTCTGGAAATCTCAATATAGTACATCTAGAGAAACCCTCTATCCATAGCACATGTTACTACTTCAAAGAGCTCCGATAAATTGGGTAAACATGATTTCCCCTTGACAAAACCATGTTGACTCTTCTCAATTATATTGAGCTTTTCAAAGTGAGCTGCTATAATCTCTTTAATGATTGTTTCTAACTCCTTTCCCACGTCAGATGTCAAGCTTAGTGGCTTATAATTTGCCTTTCCCCCTTTTTGAACAGAAGGGCTATGTTGGCTATTTTCCATTCCAATGAAAACTTTCCTGAATTTAGAGAATTTTGAAAAATTACTCCCAATTCATCTACTACCTCATTAGCAACCTCTTTTAAGACCATAGAATGGAGTCCATCTGGACCTGTAAACTTGTCAGGCTGTGGCTCATCAGTTTGCTTAGCACCACTTTCCTCTTGATTGTAATTTTATGTAGTTCCTTTCTATCTTCCAGCTCCCAAATTATAGCTATTAATGAAACTTTTTTGTATCCTCTATAGTGAAGACAGAAACAATGTTTTTGTTCATTTCATTTGCCATGTCCTTATCTACTTTCAGATTTCCTTTTAAATACTCACAAAATGTCTTACTAGCTGTTTTCACATTCCTAGCTAACTTCTTCCCATACTCTAATTTCCTCCTCTTGCTTAGTCATTCAGCTATTTTCTGCTGTTCTTTATGCCCTGCCCAATTAGCTGGCTTGCAACCAATTGTTACACAGTTATATGCTTTTCCTTATGTTTAATGCTTTATCTAACTTCTTTAGTTAACCACAAAAAAGGTGGATCTTACCTTTAGAACTTTTCTTTATCATAGGAATATGCTTAGACTGAGTATTCTGAAATATCCTTTAAATGTCTGTCACTGTGTCTCTGTTGATCTATCCCCCAATCTAAAAGGCCAATTTAGATTTGATTTGATTTATTTATCGCCATTTGTACCTAAGTACAATGAAGAGCTTTTTTCTTTACAAGCAGTACAAGCAGGTCATATTAAGCAAAGACATACACATCATAGGGTGAAAAAAAACCTAGGCAGAGGCATACAGGTTACATCGCACAGCACGTGAACTAGGCAAGGTCAGCATTTGCAAGATCAGCATTATTTGAAGTTACAGAGTCCATACATCAGTCTAATAACAGCTGGGAAGAAGCTGTTGCTGAAACTGCTGGTGCATGTGTTCAAGCTTCTGTAACTTCTGCCTGATGGAAGAGGTTGTAGGAGATCATTACTGGGGTGCATTGGGTCTTTGATCACATTGGCCGCCTTTCTGTGGCAATGAACTGTGTAAATAGAATTCATGGATGGAAAGTTGGCTTCCGTGATGGTCTGGGATGTGCACACCACCTTCTGTAATTTCTTACGGTCCTGGGCAGAGCAGTTGTCATACCAGACTGTTATGCACCCGAACGGTATGCTTTCAATGGTGCATCTGTAAAAGTTGGTGAGGGTCCTTATGAACATGCCAAATTTCCTGAACCAGCTGTGGAAGAAGAGACCTTGTTGTTCCTTCTTGACCATTGCATCTACATGAGAAGTCCAAACAGGTTCTTGGTTATTGTCACTCCTAGGATCCTGATGCTCTCCACCCTCTCAATCTCAGCTCCATTGATGTAGATGGGGATGTGTTCTCCTCTTTTCTTTCTGAAGTCAATGATCAGTTCTTTAGTTTTGCCGTCATTGAGAGGGAGGTTGTTCTCATTGACCGTGTCACCAAACTCTCTATCTCCTTTTTGTATTCTGACTCGAGGTTGTCAGATATCTGTCCTAATACAATGTTGTTGTCAGCAAACTTGCAGATAGCATTCATTTGGAATTGGCAACACAGCCATGGGTGCACAGGGAGTACAGTAGGGGGCTGAAGACGCAACCTTGGGGGGGCTCCAGGGTTGAGTGTTATTGTGGAGGAGGTGCGGTTGTCTATCTCAGAAAGCTGAGGATCGAGTTGCAGAGGGCAGAGCTAAGACCCAGGTCTCAGAGTTTTGAGATCAGTCTAGAGGGGATAATGGTGTTGATGTAGTCAATGAGCAGGAGTCTTAAGTAGGTGTCCTTGTTGTCCAGATGTTCCAGGGATGAGTACAGGGTCAGGGATATGGCATCCACTGTGGACCTATTACATTGGTAGGCAAATTTAGGGGATCGAGGCAGGCTGGGAGACTAGAGCTGATGTAGGCCATGACCAGCCTTTTGAAGCATTTCATGATCATGGAGGTCAGAGCCACTCTCAGTAAGGCACATTGTATGTGCTTTCTTAGGCAGTGGGATGATGGTGATCTTCTTGAAGCAGGTGGGGGCTTCGGCTTGTAGGAGCGAGAAGTTGAAGATGTCAGTGAATATCTCCGCTAGTTGGTCCACACAGGATTTAAGTGCTCGTCCGGGGATTCCATCCAGGCCTATCACTTTCCTTGGTTTGACTCCTGGGAAGACCAATCTGACGTCTGCAACAGTGACAGTGGACACAGGTACGTCCGGGGCTGCCAGGGCACGTGATATCATGCCGCTGGCATTCTGCTCAGACCGAGCATGGAAAGCATTCAGCGTATCAGGGAGGGGTGTGTTTTTGTCCTTTATCTTGCTCTGCTTCATTTTGTATCCTGTAACGTTGTTTAAGCCTTTCCACAGGCGACAGGAGTCTGTTTGGTTTGTTTGGGCCTTTGACTTGTTCCCGTTCTGCCTCCTGGCATCTCTGATGGCTTTGCAGAGATCATATCTGGACTTCCCATATAGATCTGGGTCTTGAATGCTGCACATCTGGTCTTCAGTAGAGAGTGGATTTCCTAGTTCATCCAAGGTTTCCAGTTGCTGGAGATCAGTCATCTCAGCCACAAAGCATAACTATGGGAGTTTCTTAGGATAGCATCTTAGGCCTAGCCATTTTCATCAATGACCTTCCCTTCATCATAAGGTCAGAAGTGGGGATGTTTGCTGATGATTGCACAATGTTAAGCACCTTTTGGAACTCCTATGATGCAGAAGAAGTTCATGTCCAGATGTAACGGGGTAACACTCAGGTCTGGCTCGATGAGCAGCAAGTAATATTTGTACCACACAAGTGCTACAATGTGGCGTTGACATTCAATGAAATGACCATCACTGAATTCCCTACCACCAATCTATTGAAGATTTTCATTGACCAGAAACTGAACTGGACCAGCCAAATAATTATATAACAGCAAGTTAAAGGCTGGCAATCCTGCAATGAGAAGCCTACCACCTGATTCCCAAATGCCTGTACACTGTCTACAAGTCACAACAGCATGCACAGTATTGGCTCAAGAATGCAGCTTACCACCATCTTCTCAAAGTTAATTTGGGATGGACAAAAAATTAAGGTATAGCCAGTGGTGACTACATTGCACAAATGGGTTTTTAAACAAAAGCTTCTAACATTCAGTCCATCACTATGTTGTATATTTGTGATTAGATTGCTTTGAACATGGAACACTCACTGAAAATTAAAGCTTTGCTGTTTTTGAGTGAAAACTGGAATGGTTTTTCTCTTTTCAGGCTGTGCTGCCAACTTTGTGACTCAATTTCTCAGTGAAAGCTAAGCAAATATTGGAATTGATTAAAAATTAAGACTACTAGAACTTTATGAGGCACTGAACTATTCAGAATTGGAAAGTTTCACCTTCTAAATCAAAAGAAACATAGAACAGTGCAGCACTGGAACAGGCCCTGCAGTTGACCAAGACTATACCAACACATGATGCCTTCCCAAGCTAAAAACCTTTTATCTCCAGGTTGTCCATATCCCTCTATTCCCTGCCTATTCATATAACTGTCAAGGTGCCTCTTAAACATTGCTATTGCATCTGTGTCCATCACCTTCTTTGTCAGTACATATCATCCTCTGAGCAAAAAACTTGCCTCTCACATCTCCTTTAAACTTACCCCTTTTTATCTTAAACCTATGTCGCCAGTAATTGACATTTCAACCCTGGGAAAAAAACTTTGTCTATATCTATTATCCATGCCTCTCATAATTTTGTAAACTTCTATCAGGTCGCCCCTCATCCTTTGATGTTCAAGTGAAAACAAACCAAGCTTGTCCAATCTCTCCTCATAGCTAATACCCTCCAAACCAAGCAACATCCTGGCAAACCATTTCTGTACCCTCTCCAAAGCCTCCACATCCTTCTGGTAGTGTGGTGACAAGACTGTACACAATATTACAAAGGTGGCCCAACTAAGTTCTATACATCTGCAACATGAGTTGTCAATTTTTATACCCTGTGCCCTGGCTGATAAAGGCAAGCATGCCATATGCCTACTTGACTATCGTATCAACTTGTGTTGCCATTTTTAATGAACTGAGGACCTGTACGCCTAGATCTCTCTGTATGTTGATGCTACTCAGGGTTCTACCATTTCCTGCATATCCTCTTGCTGCTCATATATGTACAAAACGCCTTGGGATTTTTCTTAATCTTGCTTGCTAAAGACATTTCACGGCCTTTTAGCCCTCTTAATTTCTTGTTTGATTTCCTTCCTGCTGTTTTTGTATTCTTCAAGAGCTCTGCCTGTTGTCAGTTTCCTAAACCTTACTTTTTGATTAAGTTCTCAATTTCTCTTGCCATCCAAGGTTCCCGTATCTTGCCATCCTTATCCTTCAATTTCACAGGAACATGCTGGTCCTGAACTCTAATCAACTGGCCTTTAAAAGATTCCCACATGTCAGATGTAGATTTACACTCAAACAGCCAACTCAATCTACATTCCCCAGTTCCGGCCTAAGATTGTGGTAGTCAGCCTTCCTCCAATTTAATACTTTCATCCGAGGACTACTCATGTCTTTATCCAAAATTAACTTAAAACTTAGAGAATTATGGTCACTATTCCCAAAATGCTCCCCAACTGAAACTTTGATCACCTGCTGGGGTCATTCCCCAATACCAGGTCTAGGATGGCCCCTTCTCTTGTTGGACTACTTACATATTATTTCAAAAAACCATTCTGGACACACCTAACAAATCCCCCTCCTGTGCTCCCATTCCAAACACCTGGCACTAACTGAGCCCCAGTCAATAATGGGAAAACTATGTGAGTCGCAGTCAATATAATGGATTTAAACTATCCCATTCAAACTATGGTCTGTGTCAGTTGGTAAAGCAGGCGCTGCAGAAAGTTTCAATGTTCCAAGCTTGGCAATAGATTATCAAGTGCAGTTCTCATTTCCATTCTCTGTTTTACAGATTCCAAAAGCCTCATCCTCAATACTGGAAAGTGTGAAAGAGTAAATATTGGATGAAACCTTAAGCTTAGTGTCACTGACATTGCACCACAAGTTAGCAATGCCATAGAAAAGCAAGCCAAGCTTTATTTTTATAGGAATAGAATTGAAAAGTAGATAAGTTATGCAAAAGATCTGTTGAACCTTTATTTAAAGCACACTGAGGCAACTGGGCTCAGTTCTGACTGCCATTTTGTAAAAACAACATAAAGGTACAAAAGAGGATACAAAGATGATTTACAGAAATGCATGGATATACATAAGGGACAAGAGTTTACAAGATGGTTCTCTTTGCTATTGAAAAATGAAGGCAGAGTGAGTGAGGTAGTAGGGGTCTTTAAAATAGTTGAAAAGTTTTAATGGAGAGATTGTTTTCCCTCCTGTGGTGAAGGGAGTAACTAAATACCATCAAGATTAGATAGTCGTCATAAGTTCCAACAGGGAATTTGAAATAAACTTCTTCACATAAGAGTAGTAGGAATATGGAACATGTTTCCATAGAGAATTGAAAAGAATGGTTTTGATGCATTTAAGATGAAGCCAGACAAGCATATGAAGGAGAAGGGAATAAAGGATTAAGAAAATAGATTTAGATGAGGAAAGAGGAGAGGAGACATGACTGGAGTATAAACTCAGGCATAGGATGGTAGGACAAATAACCTGTTTCAGTGCTGTTTATCTAATGTAACCACACCCCCATTGTCAAATATCACAGTAACACCCATTCTTCAAGTTCATAATGGCAGAATAACCTTTGAACCTAGGGGGCAAAGGGCTGCTGTCTGTCCTGAAAATGACCACTGATGTGAATTATTACTTGTGTAGGAGGAGACCAGAGAAAAGTGGGTTAAAACAGGAGAAAGTTGGCATTCCATTTTAATCTTGGCAAAACTGCTGATTAAATTGCGTGAGTCCTGTGTGTATATATTTAGTTTTGGAAGTGAAGTCAGAGTTGTAACATAGCAAATGTGGCCATCAAGCTCTCACAAACTGCAATGTGTTAATGACAAAATAATGTGAATTTTAAAGGCATTGATTAAGGGAAAGAATTGATCAGGGCATAAGGAAGAATTGCTGTACTGTTTATCAAAATAATATTCTGGGGCAGAGAGAGCGACAGGTTAATAATCTCCTCTAACAATGGTACCTCTGACAATGAGTTTAATAGGCTTTAAACCCACAACCTTCTGAGTCAGAGGTAAGAAAGCTACCAATTAAGCAACTACCGTTAACTTAGTGAAAGAGGTTTATCTTCATCGCTACCGATGAGGGAGTTTAATGTCTTCTTATTGACACTGAAGTCACAAAATTTACATTGTAGGCAGAGGTCAGTAGATAACAGAAGACAGGATGTGTAGAGTAAAGGGTTAGTTACATCTTTACTTTATAAATAGCCACTGAGACTGTATAAAATGAATTGTTACAATGATGCCAGATCACATGCAAGTGGAGTCTGTGTCTATAAGGGTGAAGAAGCATGTCCTTTCTTATAATGAGATAGCAAGAACTGCAGATGCTGGAGTCTGAGATAACACAGTGTGGAGCTGGAGGAACACAGCAGGCCAGGCATCATCAGAGGAACAGGA
>NC_063362.1:27681483-27699286 GCF_021869965.1 Rhincodon typus
TAGTTACATTTAATAAAACCTCTGCTTTGTATAGTATAATTCTGAGTTAATTCAACTATTCCTACTCTAGGAGCTCTGGGACTAATAGATGTGTAGATAACTGTAAAAATTGAGATCAGATTGTGGATCAAGCCTGCATGTATGATTCAGATCAATAGAATACACTGACTGTAATCTGGGGAGTTGTGTCAAATTAATTAATGAATGCATTGCTGGCATATATTTAATAGTAACTTAAAAGAGATTTAATATATTTGTTCATTTGCACAATTTCATTATTTTCTTTAGTAGATTATCTAGGAGAAATAAAGCATCTTGACAAATGACAGTTTCTTCCTGTATTGTTGTGCTACACAGGCCAATAAGGACGCTGATCATTTCCAAGCTTTTATCATCTGCATCTCCAATTTAATTAATTTCAATGAACTAATTCATAAGCTGCTTAACTTGGAATAATTTCTGAATTTTTCTAACAATAAGTATTTGCAGAAGCTAATAGTGCCAGCCACAGGTTTAGCATCTATATCATAAAATGGAGTATTTTGCCAGACCACAAAGGCTGAATTCTGTTGTGTGGCATATAGTCAAGCATAGGGGAAGGCCGGAAACAGGGAAGAGGTTCTTTTCCCAAAGCGCAGTAGTGAGCAGTTTGGCTTTTTACAACAAGCCTGCAGCTCTTATTTTAACAGATTTAGTAAATTTTACAACCTGCTGTGGTAAGATTTGAACTCTTCGCTTCCTGGGTTGCAAGTCTAGCCGTGTAAGAGTTGCAGTTATTTAGGGAGGTACCAGGAGGCAACTGGTAATCAGAGATTCTTAACTCAGTAGGAAGTATGTAGCAGTAGGGTAAGAAGGTTTGGGAGGAGAAAAACAATTGGCAAGAGGAAAAAATAAAGATTCTTTGACACATCATTTATTTTACAAATACATAGTAATTGTAAAAACAACTTGAAGTTTACCTGGGGGATTGATTGAATATAGTAGTTCTGATTTCCTAACGCGAGTCTGAAACTATGAAATTGTATTTTGCATTAGTCATCAATTACTAGAATAATTAAAAATTAAATATTAATGTAAATGATTCACTAGCAGCCATGAGCATCTCCAAAACTGTATGTGCTTAGAGCAAGAAATGAATTCTAAAGAAAAGGTTTGGTGCAAAATCTCGACCTACCTTCCTCAGTAGATGCATGGCCAATAACTTTGTACTGAACCACACAGACCAGGTGCTATCGTCCATGTTGTATGCTTCTGTCAGTCACATTGGGAGTAGGGTCACTTACTGTTGGCCATGGCCTCCCCGGGCTAGGTAATATCTCATCTGTGTCTCAATTCTATCCACCGTGGCTTCATATCACTTGATAACTTTACCAAACAAATTTTTAAACAATCGTACTCTTGAAGGCTCTGAATGTCCCAAAAGTCTCAGATTTTGTGACAGGAATGTTGAAATTTGCTACAATCCTTTCCCCTCCTAAACAATGAGATTCCAGTTTTATGTTTATGTCCTTTCATTCTTGATTTTTGCCCAAAGAGAAAAATAACTTCACTCTATCTGATCTCTTGAATTATTTTGCCTTTTTTAAATACCTCTATCAGACCAGACTTTGAACATTTTAATTCGAGGAGGCAGCCAGGAGCTGGGACAGAAAACACAGACCCGGGTGCTTCTCCTGTCCTAGATCCCCTGCCCTGCTTCGGTCTATGACACAAGCACAGCAGCCCCAAAGTAGAGGGTCCCAGTTATTGTGTCCTGATATACATCAAACTTCTGTCCTGGGCCCTAGAGGCAACCAGCCCTCACAGATTTACACTCCACTCATCCTGGTGAATCTGCACTGCACCTCCTCTGAGGCAATATATGCTTCATAAAGTGCAATACTGAAAACTGAAGGCAGTACTGCAGGTCTGATCGAGTGTCACATACCTCAATAATATCTTCCTCCACTTTGTAATTCAAGCCCCACAGCATCCTATTGGCCTTATTGATTGTGCTTTTTACAACCTGCCTAATAGCTTTAACTGATTTTTGTGTTTGGTCCCTCAAATATCCTTGCTCATCAGCAGATCTTAGTTTTTAACATTTAGAAAATACTCCAAGATATTTCTTAGATTCTTAGGTGATGTCACAAGTAACATTCACACCACACAAGTGCCGGAAAATTATCATCTCTGGCAAGACAGAATCTAACCATCTTTCCCTAACGTTCATTAGTATTACAGAGTCCTACAACATCAAACTCCTGGAGGTTACCATCAACCAGAAACTGAATTAGATCAATCATAAGTACACTGTGGCTACAAAAGCATGATGTGGAGGTGCTGGTGTTGACTCAGGTAAACAAAATCAGAAGTCACATGACACTAGTTTATAAGCCAATGGGTTTATTTGAAATCACAAGCTTTCAGATCATTGCTCCTTTGGCAGGTGAAGGGGCAGCACTCTGAAATCTTTTGATTTCAAATAAACCTGTTGGACTATAGCCTGGTGTTGTGTGGCTACATAAACAGGTCAGAGGCTGGGAATTCCGTCCTGAGTAAGTCACCTTCTGACTCCCAAAATCTGTCTATCATCAGCAAGGAACAAATCAGGAGTGGGACAGATTACAGCTCTGACTATATTCAAGAGTTTGCTACCATCCAGAACAAAGCAGCCTGAATGATCGGCATCTTATCTACCATCTTCAATATTCAAATATATTATTCTAACCAAAGCTGAGTGAGACTTCTCAGATAATGTATGAACTGAACAGTTCTTATTGAGACATTGATGAATTAAATTAGCAAGTCCTTTTCTTTTTCCACAGTTTTAGGCACACAAGTTGAGCTTTCATTTGAAACATGTCATCATCACTGACAGATTGTGTAGTAATTAGTACTTTGCTTTTTGCAGGTCCTTGCTTTATACAGTTTGGCTGCTGTGTTTCCTTCACAACAGTGTCTACAATGAAAAGTACATCATCTTCTTTAAATTGCTTTGGAATGCTTTCAGGTTGTTGAAGGTGTTATACAACTGTAGGTAGCTCACAATCATCAGTATATCCCCTAAGCACTAACTTCTCCTCCTGCAAAAAATGTCAGGAAACCCTTGACGTAAAGTGTAAACACATTATTTTTAGTCATTAACGTCACTTTTCCAAGGTTTCCATTGATCTGTAATGTGAAAATTTCAGGCTTGAGTTTGAATCATTTCAGTAACGAGGGGCCAGGTGGTGTTCAAAAGCAATTCCCTGTTCTGATTCTTCCCACTATTCTATTAGAAGGCATTGACTTCCAACCTGCACTGTTTGAAGATGGGTATCCTTCGAATAACACAACTTTCACATAACGACCATCCCCAACAAGACAGCATCTAACCATCTATTATTGACCTTCAACAATGTTACCATCGCTGAATTGCCCACTGTCAATATCATTGGGGTGAAAGTGAACTGTACCAGCCATTTAAATATTTTGGCTTCAAGAGAATGTCAGAGGCTGGGCAAATAATTCAACTCCTGGCTCCCCAGGGCCTTCCCACCATCTACAAAGCACAAGTCAGGAGTGTTATTGAATGCTGTCCCCTTGATTGGATGAGTGCAACTCCAAGACACTTGACATCATTCAGAAAAAAAAGCAACCCACTTGTTTGGTACCCCGTGCGACAAATTAACCATGGAACCTCTGCATCACTGACACACAGTGGTAGCAAAATGCCTGCATCAACTCCCAATATTCTTTTGTCAGCTCTTTCCCAACCTCTATCACCTGCAAATTCCCATCCAAGCCACACACCATCCTTTCATGGAATTGTATTGCCATTCCTTTGCTGTTACTGGCTCAAAATCCTGGAATTTCCTAACAACATTGTGAGTTGTACCAAGGCACATTGAATGGAGTGGTTCAAGAAGGCAGTGCATGTTCTCAATTACAACTAAAGATAGCAAATTATTGCCTTACCAACAGTGCTCAGACCCTACAAAAGAATAAGAATCCATGTAAACCCACCTGGTATGTATTGTCCACTTGTATTTTTTTTGTCCTTTTGAAGCTTTTTGCACTGATACACACTGTTTCCTGACATCCCTAGTATATAGAATATTTTCTGCACACAAGAAGCTCATTAAGCCTTCGTGTGCAGGCAAGGGCAACTCAGCTGAATTTCTTCCCCTACCCTTTAATTTTAATTCTGAAACATGTTTTATCTTCATGTTCTGATCTAAAGTCCTTTTGAAAGCCATGATTGAATTTAAATTTCACCACGTCCAGATCAGAACCTCTCAGGTTCTCATGTCATCCTTGATTCTTCTGTCAGTTTCTTCAATTCATGTTCTTTGGTTCATGGATCCTCTGATTATGATCCCATCTAACAGTTATACTGACAGATCAAACCCTTGCAGAAAGCTTGGCTTGATTGGCCGTAAATTTCATTTTTGAAACTTGTTTACTGTGGTCTTCAGTCACTGAACAAATTAACAAAAGACTCCAAATGTAGTTTTAATAAAAGAATGTAAAAGTAATTACTTGCAAAAGGAATAAAAACTAACTATGTTACAAACAACACAAACTGGTTATAATAATCTCAGTATTGGTGTTGTAAATAAATATTCAAACCTTTTATCCTTAACTTACCTTACAGATGCTTAAAGCTCAATGAATGGTCACCTACTTTCCACTTTAAGTTTCCTTGTTCAGAGAGCACAGCTTGCATTTTTATTTTAACAAAGTTCTGCATTTACTCAATGCTGTTTTGCAGTTAATGTCTCTTCCTGAGATCCTTAAACAAACTGCCAACACAGCTCACTTATTTCTTAACATAGGTTCCTTTAACTCCTCTTCCATTGCATTTTGTTTCTGGAGCTTCTCTCTTACTGATGTTAAGCCACTCAGGACATTTTCTTTTCTGTCCTGACTGATTTGGGTACTGTTAAACTGTTTTGCTGATGGTAGAGGCCTTTTTCTCTCTGAATGACTTGTTTCTTGCTTTTAAAGAAATCTGCACCCTCTTGAACTTCTGGATGATTCTATTTTTCTGAAATAACTTGTTTTTGTCTCTGAAGCTAAAGATTGGAAAATCTTGGACATTCTACTTCAAGAGAAAATAAAAACTTGCATTTGTATAATACCTGTTATTGCTTCAGTTCCCTCCTCCCAAACTGCTTTAAAGCCATTGAAGTACCTTTGAAATGTTGTCATTATTGTCGTCTAGGAGACACAGGAACCGCTAATGGACAGTAATGTCCCACAAGCAAACAATGTGATAACGACCAGATAATTTCTCTTTTAGTGACATTGCTTGAGATCTGAAAGAAACACCTTGCTGTTCCTTGAAACTGTTCCAATACATCTTTTGTGTTCATCTGAAAGAATCTCACTTAAGCAACTCATCCAAAAAAATAGTAACTTAAACAGTGTAATTAGAATGTCAGTCTCAGCTTTAAGGTCAGGGCTTTGGAGCAGGATTTAGATTGTTGAACATGGAGGTGAGCATAATACCAATTGAACCATAGGTGACACTTAAATTCAATCTGCAAACTTGTGAAAATCATAATTCTACTAATAGTGAGAGCTAGGATCAAAACCACAATGGAGGCTGAAGTAGCCAGTCCATTTGCAGTGATAATGGATGGTAATCTGCACTAACAATTTTTATATCCCCATCTGGCTGCTGAGGTACCAATTCTTTGATCATCTCATGTCCTCCAAATACAATAGTAACTCCTTGTTCTTCTAAGATTAGGCTGTTTTGTGGCAATGGTAGGAAGCAAACAAACAATTCAAAGGGATATGCTATGTCAATGTGAAACCTTTGAGGTGGGATGAGACAAAGAATCTACTTTCTACCATGGGGTTCCAGCGAATAGAAAAGCAAAGTTTCACAAAGGTTTCAAAACCTAAGATGAGTCCCAAGAACAGTTCAGATGAATTGGTTTGTGACAGTACTGTTTCTGCATTAATATTATTAGAATAATAGAATCCCTACTATATGGAAGCAGACTATTTGGCCCACTGGCTCCACACTGACCCTGCATCCAACCCAGTCCTACCCTGCATTTTCCACAGTTAATCCGCCTAATCTGCACATCACTGGACACTATGGGCAATTTAACATGGCAAATTCACCTAACCTGCACATCTTTGGACTGTGGGAGGAAGCTGGAGCACCTGAAGGAAACACACGCCGACACGGGAAGAATGTGCAAACTCCACACAGTATTGTGTAAACAATGTCACAATCAGCATGATAAAGGAAAGTCACATGTTGAACGTGATTAGAAAAAAAGAAGTGGCCACATAGAAAATAGTAGGAGAGGGAAGAGCAAGATGGAGGCCTTATCTAGAGAGAGTCTCTGGGGAGCAGGTCTTTTGGAGAATAAATTATAGAGTAACCGTAACACCCTGGAAGCTTCTTTGTACATTAGCGTCCAGAACATTGATGACATCTGGTTGTTGGGTGAATACTGCTTGTGCTGCAATGGAAGCTGAGCCATTGGCCATCAGATACTTCAGCCTAGTTGAGTACATAAGTGTATTATTGGAGTAGCCTTGCGTGTTGATATAGATGGGCTCCATACTCCATTTTAAGTACTGTGCCAAGGGTACCAGACTTCTCCATGCACCTTGACAATGTGGACAGACTTTTTGGAAGGCTTCCAATGCACTAAACATTTCGGTGTGTACGCTAATCAAGTTTCTTCTTTAGCCTGGTCTGTCACATTATCTGAGTCTACAATAATGACAATATTTCAAATGCACTTCAATGGTTTTAAAGCAGTTTGGAAGGAGGGAACTGAAGCAATAACAGCTGTGACCTTATTCTCCAAAGGATATGCATATGTCCTATCCCTTCA
This sequence comes from Rhincodon typus, assembly GCF_021869965.1. Lineage (NCBI taxonomy): Eukaryota > Metazoa > Chordata > Chondrichthyes > Orectolobiformes > Rhincodontidae > Rhincodon > Rhincodon typus. The sequence continues at coordinate 27,688,314 of NC_063362.1, forward strand.
TTCTCCCCTGGTTCAAGTACATTTGTGCCCAGTGTTTCAATGCAAATTTTATCTCTACACAACGCGAATGAGTAGTGTCAATTGTAATTAAATCCATTTCCTATATTTTCACTTGTACCAGGGAAGATAGCATTCTCTGTGAAATGTAATATTTATGGCACAATCTGGCCAAATGTTGCTAGATGGCAACAATCAATAATGCCCTGCAATGAGAGCTGGGCTTAGTGCAGGGATTTCAATAGACCACTCAGGACAGTTCAGGTGTCACTGAAAAGCAGTTCAGGGGACACAGACAGTTGGAGGAGAGACAGAACCTCCATGTTAGGAAGAGCTACTGTTAGCTTACTGTTATAAGCTGTGGTAAAAACTGCTGTTGGCTGTGAAATCAATGAACCATGTTTCTTTACCTTCATTATCTTATGCACTTTCCACACTGCTTGGGCAAATTTCAATTCTTCAACTTTATGTGAAAGAAAAAATGCTGAAAAGAGAGAAGGAAGTAAGAAATAAGTGCTTACACCATCAGCAATTTGGCTGTCTGAAGAGATTGTGGGATGAGGAGAGTCAGCTGAGAGATGAGCAATTATGTACAAGAATAGTTTTACCTTCAATCAATTCAATCCCATCAGTGGCCTCAGTAACAGGAGCCACCACAATGGCCAGCAGTGTCTCCTCCATGGGGGGCGCATAGACCAGCAGCTAGCTGCTACGGCCTCAGATTGTATGCTACCTTCTCCTGCAAGAGAGGGGGAAGTGTGTCAGTGATGTTATGCAATTGGATTGAGTGATCTGACTGTTGTGGTTGAATAGCTGGCAGTGTGTGTAAACTGTGAGATGTGGTTTTGAAATTTACAAGAGCTTTAAGTGTGTAAGGGCAAAATTAAGCATATGATTGTTAGGTACATTAGCAGAGGTTATTGTAAGGTGAGTGATGCAGGATTGGTGACTTGAATAGTAGATGTAGTGAGTGATATGTCTGGGACGATTTGGTATTTAAAATGCATTCATGGACTTTGATCTTTTGTGTAAAATCATTGATTTCTTCATGCATTGCAAAGACTTTCTTAGAGGTACAAAGATGCTGTTGACCTCCTCCATTTTCTCTTGCTACATCTGCTGAGCAGATTCTGGAGGGCCTTAGGTCTTCTTGAAAGACACATTATTCCCAATGATCTCAGCATCTGCAGCAGCCATAACACAACTTGCCTTTAAGTTTGCTTTTGTTGTGTCGTGGTCTCTACTGATAGGAATTAATTATGATAGACACCTTGTTGCTGCATGTAGCCAATGAACAACACAACTAGCCATGACTGCATGCAAAAATAATTAAAATGAGCAAACTACACAAAGTTGCCATGTTCCCTGCATTCCACACTGAATGGCTACAGGGTAATCATGTATCATGATCCCCCATGTAAAATACATCATCATTTTCTCCTTTAAGGGGTTGCCGTCAGTTTATTGTTTTCATCAAATTATCAAAATAGTATGTAGAAAGTCAGTAGGTTATATCAGTTCACATTCTGGCTGTGTTTTCTGAGGTCACAAGGTTTACATTGATCAGATGTGCAAGAGTACAACCCCTTTTCCACTATTTGAACAGCTACTCTTCAGAGTTTATTTGCATTTCAGCTCCTTGCTTCTGATCATTGATCATTTGATGCAGAGAGGAGCTGCAAATCAAAGGACCTTCTCTGGTCCCTGCTTCTGGGACTAGCTGAGATGGCCAATGAAAATGTTGTTATGCACGAGCTTATGGCTCTTCTGTGGTAGTCCTTGGAAAGGGAATGTGCAATGTCAACTGGTACAATTCGGGTCTTCTATTACCAATGGGCCACTCAGAGGCTGGGGTGCATAATCACTGCCCATAAGCAAATTTAAATTTAAATTTGAGAGTTTCTTTCTGGGATTTTCTTTCATCACAGTGCTGTTTTAATAGGCTCTCACTATTTCATATTTAATTTGATTTAATTTGATTTAAGGCTTTTTCTAAGATATTATGAAGAGAATCAATAGATTAAGTATGTTCACATTCTGCTAGGCTACCTGGGATTTTCTATAGTCTTGGGAGGAGTCTGTGGGCCATGTCTACACTGGATGCATTAGGCTGCAGCCTTTGTTTCAAGATTTGAAGTGGATACCTCTAAAATTTTGTTTCCATTTCAGGCCCACCCTCCTGATCTTTGGTCACTCTGTAGGATGAGTATGTCAGAGGTCTTGCTCATGGATCTGCTCTTGAGCCTATCCCAAGTGGTTAGGCAGCAGTGCACGGTGGGGTTCGCTTGACTCAATAGCCTGCTTTATTTTTCAGTTATATCTGTGCCAGGGTGACTCAAGAGGGGAAGCATACAGTGTAAAGCACACTTAAGGTTTTCTGTGACTGGCAGCATTACAGGGGCTGGGGTGCATCATTAATCTCAGTATGACAATCTGATTTAAGTCAAGATTCCTTTGAAATTTTAAATTGTTACAATGGCCTTCAAGGGGCATTCAACCTTGTGTTTGGTATAATTTTTTGCTGTTTTGAAAGACTATAACTCTGGGGTAGTAGTTAGGAGGCAGGGATTTGTAATGCTGTATCCTGTGAATAAACCAACTATCAAGGAAAAGAATGATCTTATTTGATAAGAACACAGTGGCTCAATGGTTAGCACTGTTACCTCACAGCGCCAGCGACCTAGGCTTGATTTCACCTTCAGGCGACTGTATGTTTGAAGTTTGCACATTCTCCCCACGTCTGCGTGGGTTTCTTCCGGGTGCTCCGGTTTCCTCCCACAGTCCAAAGATGTGCAGGTTAGGTAGATTGGCCATGCTAAATTGCCCAAAGTGTCCAGTGATGTACAGATGAGGTGGGTCGGCCTTGGGAAGTGCAGGGTTACTTGGATTAAGGTGGGTGGGATGCTGTTTGGAATGGCCTGCTTCCACACTGCAGGAATTCTACTCTACTTCACCAACTGGTTTGTGCCACAAGTTTTCCAATTCAACCATCGTGACCCTGAACACAACACAAGAAGAAGATCAAACCCACTAAGTTGAGGACACATTTGCACTATTGTTGAATTGACAAAAAGTGAAATAATGCATGCTGCACAGATCCTGCAATTAATGTTGTGAAATTTACATCCAACAAGGAGACCAATTGTGCTTATTGTTGTCAGTTAGTCTGCTCCAGGCTGTGAACAGTTAGCATGAGTTGCTGCACTATTGTACTTAATCAACTTACCAATAACAACTTTGAGATCGTCACCAGCATGTCAAGGTGACAATAAGCATGCTGAGTGAACGGAAATCATAGTAAGATAAATGCAAGTATAACAAAATGATTCCAAGTTAGTGGTGAAATCCACAAAAATAAATTAAAAATATAAAATAGTCAATGATAAATCAAGTCGATTTACTCATGCAATGGTTGGAATGTGAAACTCACTACCATGTTTAGCAAGAGAGTCCAGTAATAAACTAAAAACTTGCATTTGTTCAGCACTTTTCATGAACAGTGGATATTTCAAACTGTATGGAGCCAATTACGTAGTTACCTTTGAAGTCCAGTAACTGTTGTAATGCAGGAAACCAGGCAGTTAATTTGCACAAAGCAAGGTTTCATAAAGAGAAATGGCATAATGAGCATAATCCTTTTCTTATTACTTTAGTAGAGGGTTAAATATTAGTTAGGAGATTGGGGAGAATTGGCCAGCTCACCGCAATACAACTACATGAATCCTTACGTTCAGCTAAGAGGGCAAACAGGACTTTGATTTAACAACTTATTCAAAAGATTGAATGTGCAGCATTCCCTCACATAGTCATAGTCATAGGCATAGAGTCATAAAGCATCAAAACAGACCTTTTGGTCCAACCAGTCCATGCCAAACATAATCCCAGACTAAACTAATCCCACCTGCCTGCTCCTAGAACATATCCCTCCAAACCTTTCCTATTCATTTATTTATCCAAATGTCTTTTAAAAATTAGAATTGTACCCACATCCACCACTTCCTCAGGCAGTTTATTCCACACGCGAACCACCCTGTGTGTAAACTATTTGCCCCATGTCTTTTTTAAATCTTTCCCCCTCAACTTACAAAAGTGTGCCCCTTAGTACTGAAATCCCCCGTCCTAAGGAAAAGACAACTACCATTAACTCTATCCATACCCCTCATTGTTAATGAATTTTGTGTCCTGATCTGAACCTACAATCTGATGACTCAGAGCCAAGAGTTCTATCCACTGTCTTTAATGATCTCTTTCAATGTTATTTGATGCATTTAAGTGGTAATTAGATACACATACGAAGGAGAATATGCCAACAGGGTTAGATGTAGGGTGGAAGGAGGCATATGTGGAGCATAAACTCTGGCGTAGACCTGTTGGGCTGATTGGCCTATTTCTGTGCTAATAATCCTGCAATTTTAATCACTTAGAGTAGAAACTGCATTCTGTGATTTAAAACTTCAAGATCTACTTTGGTCTTCCCTGAAAACATTCAGTTCATCACAATTTCATCCATCGTTAAAGTTAATGATATTGGAAAAGTGATGAACCATGTTTAGTTACATTTCAAATATTGTCCAGGAACCAATAAACATGAATGATTTGTTATCATGGATGAAAACAAAATACGGGAGATGAAAAGTTAATAACTGGTCCCTTTTGAAATGCAAACAGGTTGAGAGTCTTAAACGCATTCTGAGCAATTTCCTGTGAAGTTTGCCATTTTAAGACAATATTACTCTTTATTTTATGCTGTCGCCTTTCTTTACTTAGTTGCAAACAAACAATAATTAAAAAGTAATTGTGGATCCATTGTATGCAATACAGCAAGTCAGCCTTCAAGTAGTTGACAGTTTAATTTGGCAGTTGGGCTCCTCTTTCTCTGCCTCTGTGGCCTGAATTATAATTATTATGTATTCAAATTAAAATCAAAAGAATGATTTAAAATGTACTTGGTTTATTTCTCTTTGCTGGCTCTGTACATATTGGGCAGCATTCCCTTGAGACTCTCTGCAGGAGCCTACTGAATGCTAATATGCTGATAAATGTATTTCCATGGCAGGGTTACTTATTATTCATGTGACTCTTACTGGAGCCAAAGGGCATTATATTCACAATCGTGAACACATCTCTCACCGATTGATCCAAGCTTAGTAGAAAATGATCAGGTGTTTCCCAGTGATATGGCAAACCACTGTGGAGATTTGCTCTTTTTCTGCAGTTTTTACTATGAGTTTCTATGAGGGAGGGGGTGGACATTTCACTCAAGGTGAATGTTGTTAACCTTGGGGAATAGAAGCTGGAAAGGAGAACTTGTGTTTATACCGGGAATCTGAAGCAGTCATTGACACAGTGTAGGAAACAATAGCAGCCAATTTGTGTACTGCAAATAGCCTATGAGAATGACCAATTAATCCTCTTTGCTGATGCTGATAATAGGGACCAAGACATGAAGAAAAACTCCCCAGATCCTCTTTACTGTAATGCCCTGAAATCTTTTGCACTCATGAGCGAGTTTAGTTTAACATCTCAACCAAAAGGCCGCAACTTGCATCTTTGTAGTGCCTTGATCATAGTGAATTTAGCAAAAGTGATATTAAAACCACTTTTGGTACTGAGACATAAGAGGTTTTCAGGCAGAGGAGCAAAGGCATGCTCAAAGAGGTAGGTTTTACAGAACATGTTTAAAGTGGACAGAAATGTTTTAAGAGGCAATTCCAAAGCTAAGGTAAAGGCTGTAAGCAGACTGCTAAATGTGAAGCAATTAAATTTGGGAGTACGCAAAAGGCCAGTAATGCAGGAGGGTAGATAATCTAGAAGTTGGTAGAGTTGAAAGAGACTACATAAATGGGAAGGTATGAGGTAATGGAGAGATTTTTAAAGAACAATAAAGGTTTTAAAATTGAAGCCTTGTTAGACAAGGAGTCATGGTAGACAGCATGTGCAAGATGCTGAGTGATCAAGACTGAAAGCAAACTAATATTTGAGAACTAAGGTATGGATGAGCTCAAGTTTGGGTAGAATGGTAGACTGGAGAATGGTTTGGAGAGCATTGGAATAGTCAAGTCTTATAGGTGTTGATTGGCGAAAGTTAATAGTGTATGATAATGTTAGTGTGCTAGTAACCTACAGGTCAATTATAGTGTTCTGAAACATGGATTTAACTACTATTATAACAATTGGTGGAACTTTAATTAGTAAAATCTGGAATATAAAGCTGGTGTCAGTGATGGTAACCATGAAACAATCAATGATTGATGTTAAAAAAATCTGGATCACTAATGGACTTGAGTTGCAATGGTTATCTTGTCCCAATGTCTTCTGAAAGTTTGTTTGGAGGATCTTTTGGCTCCCTGTAAATAAAGAACATCTCTCCCCTGTGCCATCTAGTGTAGCATTCGAAATTTTAAATCCACATTCTCTCAAATTTTGTTTGTGTTTAGCAATCCTGACACACAGCAATGTGGATGACCTTCAACTGTCCTCTAATAAGGCTAAGCAAGGCACTGGTTCTAGGGCAATTAAAGATGGATAACAAATGCTGGCCTTGCTAGTGGCACCTATGCTCTGTGAAAGAATTTTTAAAAAGGCATGGATTAAATTTTCCAATGAAGATGAGCTCAAGTATGTCAGTCTAGATGTTGTTATAAAAATTGAACATGCAGTTTTTGCTGAGAGCACAGAGATGTGTTGAAAGTTTATCTCTGTGTCAAACACAACCCTAAGTTTGAGAGTCTGGCTTAGTTTCATACAGTTGCCAAGGATGGAATATTATAGTCATAGAACCAAGTTTGTAACAGGGATTAAAGACAATGGCTTCAATCTTTCAAATATATTGTTGAGGAAATTTCTCCTCATCCAATGTTTATGCCAGATGAGTCATGTGACAAGTTAGAGGCAGCGAAGGAATTATGAGATGTGGTGAGCTACAACTTAGTGTTATCAGCAATTGTGTAGAAGCAGGAAAATAAAATGATTGCCCCGAAAAATTGGCACAAAGATTTCTGAAGAAGGGTCTAGGCCCGAAACGTCAGCCTTCCTGCTCCTCTGATGCTGCTTAGCCTGCTGTGTTCATCCAGCTCTACATCTTGTTATAACAAAGATTGCAATACAGGATTCAACTGCATCTATTGCCATTGATGTAGGCAGCAAACTAACTTCATGCTGCTGCCTAATTAACACCAGTTATAGTTATTTGCACTATTTTAACCCAGCCAGTACTTCTTAAAAGGATGCTGAATTGAAGCTATAGCAAATTTTGAAAGTTTTTCTACAACTGATTCTAAATTGAGAAACACTAAATACAAACACAATTTGAGAGACTGTGGGATTTTAAATTTCCAATGCTACACTAGAGGCCTTGGTGACGATGGCACAGGGGAGAGATGTTCTTTATGTACAGGGAGCCAAAAGGTCCTCCAAACAAACTTTCAGAAGACATTGGGACAAGATAGCCATTGCAACTCAAGTCCAGGAGCTGAGCACTGGGCACCTAGATGCCATACTACAAAATGTCATTAATTCAAAAGAATAGTCTAGGTCAGTGAATGTATCTTCAAAAGATACATCCCACTACGGCACCAACAGCATCAGATACTGCTTAATGCATCCCAAGCCCATCAATCTCTATCCATCAAGACATATACCTAACATGCGTATGCTTCTTCTCACATTCACAATTTATGGTAGGGTGGCAATTTAGCGCTATATTGAAGTACCAGCCCAGATCATATTTTTAACTGCTAGAACATAGTTTGAACCCTCAAGCTTCTGACTCCAGGAGATTGAGCCAAGCTTGCGCTAATAATTACTGTTGTGTCCTTTTTCCCACGTAGTGCACCAGTTTATCCAGTCTTCTGAGTAAGATTGCAAATCAGAGCTCACATCAAGTAAGAATTGTTTTTTTTAGAAATCACCATTCTCCTAAGAACTTACAGCCATGGACAACATTTGTCTCACAAGTCAGGACTGAATTTAAACATAGATTTTATCAGTAAGGGAAGAGTGTTAACCCACTGTGGCATGCAGTGCCTTCACAGTGTCAACTTATTTTAATTCATTCAGTTTCAGAATGTTGAACTCACTACCACTTCCATCTAGAAGGAAAAGGGCAGCAGATACACGGGAACACCACCACTTACAAGTTCTCCTCTGAGCTACACATCATCCTGACTTGAAAATATATCGCTGTTCCTTCATTGCTGCCAGATTAAAACCCTGCAATTCCTTCCCTAATGGCATTGTGGGTTCACTTGCTGCACGTAATGTTAGCGATTCAAGAAGGCAGCTCACCAGCACCTTTTCAAGTACAAATAGGGAAAGGCAAAAAATACTAACCCAGCCAGCAACACCAACTTCCAATGAATGAATTTTAAAAATTGACAAACATGTGAAACTGTCAGACAATAAAACAATAGACACCTATAAAGTCTGTTCCATATGTTCTCAGGACATGACCTTGATCTGTGTTCCCTCCTCCACCAGCCAGCAGCACAATCTCCAGCTATTAAACGACAGTAGTACCATGGTAGAGTTGTAAATGGTTTTTAAAGTAGGGGTTTAATTCCATTTTCCTGATGAAACCACATTATTCCGAATGAAATCACATTATTTCAGATGCACAGGGATATCTGTAAATCTAACTATTCTGTAATAACCCAAATTAGTGAAGTAAGAGTTGTTAAACTGCTGATGTCAGAGCTATCTATTATTCTTATCAGCTGCATCTAATTGTTAAGTGCGCTGATACCAAGTCAATCCAATCAGCATCAGCCATTTAGCTGTCTTTGATAGCTCAATGTGGGACCAGGGAGGTTCAAGTCTTCATCCTGAGACAGACCTGAACTAGCTGATCACAATAGGAACAAATCTATAATTGGTCCCTGGCAGAGAGAATTTTTAATATCATCATTATCCAATGATAGCAAGTGTACTGACTGATGATTGCTTAATCCAGTACAGTGATGCCACTGCAGCGTATTAAGCTATTGGCACTCATTATCAAGTCTCACATATGTTGTATGATCAAATGGAGGAAGTATCAGACAGTAGAGAGGCCCCATGAAACTCACTGTTGTAGGTGTCAGTGCATTCGTAACAAGAGAAACTATGTGATAATTCAACATCGTTCATTATAATGTCACACCTAAAACAATGGACAGAATTCCTCAGGCCATCCAGAGTCTTTAGACAGGTAGACATGGAAATTTAATTGGGCAAGATGCAAGATTCCGTTTCTCAAGAGTAAGGTAAAGTTTTACGATTAAATTCTCAGAAGTTTTCAGATCGGCCAGCTTTGCCTCTTTTGCATTCATTAACAATTCATGAATATTCTTTAAAATCCCAGTCTGTTGGAATGATATTTTTGAGCTCACTCTTGTTTGCCAAAAATGAGAAATATGTGTGCACAAACCTGACTTCATATACAAGACATGAACACAGCAGTTCTTCAAGCTCTGGTGAGTACAACCTTCCCATGTTGCTTGATTCCTTTATAACCAAGGTATTTCTTTGTGCAAACATTTACAGTGTAAATGGTGAAACCTTGCTGTATCTACCAGATATATGGATTTATACTTCTTGTAGTTAAATGCTTGCAGTGTAAAGGAGGAAGGTTGACTGGGCCCATTAGCCTTCCCAACCAAGGCAGCCACATGGACTGATACTGGAAAACTTGACTCAGACGGGTTCAGCTGAAATGGGGAGCCCAACAGAAAGGGGGATTCAATAGACAAGGTTTATAGAAAGGTGTGTGAAGTGAAAAGAACATTTAATCATGGTTGGCAGGGGTGCTGAAAGGATTCTAGGAAATGGAGCAAGCTAATTGTAGTGCAGAGTGGAGAGTTGTGATAGAGGCAAGAGAACAAGGAAGAGCAAGCTACATATTAAGGGTGGGGAACACACATGGGGTAATTAGATGTAATAAGGATGGAGAACAATCTTAGTCAGTTAATTGTCTTGATGTTAGGGTAAGGTTGGGTGTGGTAATCTGGGTGGGAGTGGGATCAGGGAAGAGCAGGAATGTCAGGCTAGATAATAAATACCTTAGGCAAGCAAGTAAAGTCTTTAGTCACAGTGCAAGACTGAAGAAGAGCAGAAGGAATACCAAATGAAAAGAGAAGGCCACCTGCAGTTATGAGATGAAAAGTGTATTCTAGAGAGAGAAGAAGGAAATATTTACAATGACCATGTTTATCTAAATCAGTTTTCAAAATAAGACCTCTGAGAGATTGCGCAGTGGAAATGGGAAGGACCTAAGATCTTTTTGCTGTGTTCACTCACAGCATAACCACAACTGACTGATGAAATCAAAACAGAAACTGAAAAATACAGAATAAAGGAAAATAAGCCCTTTCAGCTTCAAACATCCTAACCATGCCTTTGTCATACATCAAACTTTGACAAGAAGGGCATTTAAGAAAGACCAGGTGGTAATGATACTGGAGAGGGTTATTCCACATGCAGATGTACGGGAGCATTCACAAACCCAAGTATCTCGAAGGGTAGGACATAGCAATGGAACCATTGTGTATGCCATAGATTACAAGGTTGTATCATAGGGACAATGGAAATCATCAAGTCACACATTGCTTTCCCTGCATGTGGCTATTAGTACAATGTAAAAATCAAAGCTACAAATATTTTGCAGAAGGCAGCATCACAAAGGAGAGAGAACCAGTTGTGGGTCATGGTGGCTGCAGGGCAGACTATTATGCAAAGAGATGGGCCCTCATCAGGCTGCTCACAGGGTGTCAAAGTCATAATTGGGAAATATACATCTCATTTCCCATATAGTTTCACAGCTCAGTACTTCCATGTCTGATATTTGACCAGCTTATTAAAGCAGCTATGTTTGTTCTAGAGATAGTAGGAACTGCAGATGCTGGAGAATCCGAGACAACAAGGTGCAGGGCTGGATGAACACAGCAGGCCAAGCAGCATCATAGGAGCAGAGAGGCTGACGTTTCGGGCCTAGACCCTTC
>NC_063362.1:27704286-27731916 GCF_021869965.1 Rhincodon typus
CTCGGTGGTCGAGAACGCCCTCAACCGTGTCTCCCACATCTCCCGCACCTCATCCCTCACACCCCGTCCACGCAATAAAAACCAAAAAAGAATCCCCCTCGTCCTCACGTACCACCCCACCAACCTCCGGATCCAACGCATCATCCTCCGACACTTCCGCCATCTGCAATCCGACCCCACCACCAAAGACATCTTTCCCTCCCCACCTTTATCTGCTTTCCGGAGGGACAACTCACTCCGTGACTCCCTTGTCCGCTCCACACTCCCCTCCCCCATTTCTGATGAAGGGTCTAGGCCCGAAACGTCAGCCTCTCTGCTCCTATGATGCTGCTTGGCCTGCTGTGTTCATCCAGCCCTGCACCTTGTTGTCTCGGATTCTCCAGCATCTGCAGTTCCTACTATCTCTGATTCTATTTATGCAAAACGTTGGATTCTGTCAGGCATTTATCATGTTGTAGATAAGGAATAATCTGAAAACAGAACAAGCAGCAATCATTTCTTGCTTCTTTTGAGATATTTTCAAATCAGAAATGCATCTACACCTCTGGAGTAGGTAGGACTTGAACCCAGGCATCCTAACTCAAAAGTAGGGGCAATACCACTCTGCCACCAGCTGACAATCTCCACAGAAAAAATGACCTTCTAATTGACCTCATGGCTTGCCTATTTAGGGCACAGGAATGCCAATCCATGCTGTACAGCCCTGACCTCCTCAGGGAGACAGGTAAATAAGGTAGTCCTCAGTCAGATGTTGGCTAAGAGGTAACATTGGCCAAGACACCAAGAGAACTTCCCAATCTTCATTAGATAACGCAATGAGATCTTTGCATCCACCTCAAAGGGCAGATCAGGCCTGCATTTAACTTCTCCTTTGAAAGCCAGATCTGCAAGTGTCAGCTTTGATTTGGTGTTCCAGATCCCTGCCTGACAATGGGAAATGTCAACAGAAATTGTGTAGTTTGAGATAAAAGAGTTTTAATGCTTCACTCATGCATGGCTTCATTATATAAATATGACAAGCAATTCTTCTGGTTGCACTTAATCCCCGTGCAGAAAAAAAGGCTGTCAAATATTTTGTGACAAAGGTAACGCACCTTTAAAATTTCCTTCTGACTGAGCATCATCACGCAAATCAATTCCAGTCCTAATACTTCACATAGCTTCAATGCCAGTAAAATATCTTTTCATCTGATAATATATCTGGTAACTGTCATAGTTACAGACATAGTAATGTACGAACAGGGGCATTTTAGTAATGAGTCCTTTCAGTTCTATTTGACAACTGACATCCAGTTTATATTGCAGCACCATGAATGTCGCTCCAGGCAAATCTCAGTTTGGGGTTACTAATTGAACCTGACCACTCTCTATTGTCCACCATGGATTACTCTTAGCCTTGCCATCAGTTTGATTATATACAGATAGCCCAACCACATAGAAGTAGGGTGCATTGTGGCAACATTGTCAGTGAAGATCTATTTACACCAAAGCTCTTCAATAAGCTGCTAACAGGCACTGACAATGTTATATTGATATTATATGAATATACAACATTATTTGAATAAGTTTAGAGAGGATACAGCTATAAAGTAACAAGTACATTTAGAAATTAGTAATATCTTACCACCAGCAAATCCTATTAATTAATCCTTTCAGGTCATTTAAGTCATCCTTGACCCTAATTACCAGAATTACTCTGTTGCCTTAAACAATTACAATCTGGAGAGACTCAAGAATACATTCGATTTCATGAGATTGTTGCCAAACTCTAAACTTCTCCATACATGGCCTGTAGACAGATTTCAGAATAGCTACCAGCTACAGGACTCAAAATGTAATTTGTAAAATTACTAATTTAAGACTAGTCCGATTTTATATCTCATCTGCACAACGAACAAACTCTAAAGGCTGTTAATATTTGATTTTAAAAACCTAGTGGTCAGTAACTCATTTCACTGTTCTTTCTGACACCCTTTGCATTTTTAAAATTTACTTTGAATAATTAATTGTAAAACATAGCTTGATTTAGCTCTTGACTGGAATGGACATTGATTTTTAAATAAAAGTAGCTTTGAACAATTAAAAAGAAGTTACATAAATACTCTGTTAAGAATGGGATTGATGACTCCAGGAATAAGTATCAACTGAGCTACCCAAATCCAGCAATGTTTGTTCTGCCATTTTGAAATAGTGGAGGCTGTATTTGGGCAAGCTGTTTTCCACAGAGCACAGCAGGCCAGAGCTTTTGTATTGATATGCATATGGCTAGACATTCTGAAGTTTTACTTGATAGCAAGCTATCTATCCAGAATTCAAGAAGGTGATAGATTCCATGACCAAGTAAATCATACATATTCCTCAGAAAGAATGGAAGTCATTTCATATTCTATTTTCCTCTGTAAAAAGCTTTAACTCCTATCATCTCACTGGGCAATTGGCATAAAAGCAGTTTTGAGATTTACTGCAGAGATGATTGTAAATCAAATCCTTGCAATTCCTTGCAAAGATGTGGGAAGATATTCTTTAGGGCTTTCAAAAATTTTTATTCTGGTTTTAGGGGCTCAACTTAGCTCAGTTGGCCCAATAGCTGGTTAGCAATGCAGAGTGATGCCAACAGCATGATTTCAATTCTCATACCAGCTAAGGTTACCATGAAGGACTCTCCTTCTTAATCTATCTCTTCATCTGAGGGATGGTGACCCCTAGGCTAAACCACTACCTGTCATCTCTTTGTAATGTTGTCTGGGAAGACTATGGTGACTTTATCTTTATTCTGGTTGGAGTGAGCATAATAGTGCAAGGTAATGGCATTTCCTCAATATCATCACTGAGTACACTAAAGTCATGTACAGTACAACTAGTGGCAACTGTAAAGCTCTTCCACCCTCACCAAACAATAAGCTTTAGCATCAATCTCAAGACATCACCCTTGACTGAACTAGCAGAATTTTAATTCACTTCTCCACTGGGAATTCTTCAAGAATCCCTGGGGTGGATTTCAGTCTAATATAAAAAATATTTAATGTTGCAGAACCAAGTCCACTCAAAATGTTATGAAATTTGTTTCAGACTGTACACTTAAACCAAGAGAAAATGGAAATTCCCCCATGTCAGCCTGAACCATGTCACAATCTGGGTTTAAAGTCTAAATGACAGAGGTAGTAAAGTAGTTACATTGGCGGACTAGCAATGCAGAAAACATCAGTTCAAATTTTAACTTGAATTCAGTCTAACAAAATTTGGAAATAAAGAGCTGCTCTCTGCAAACATAATAACGCAGCTAATAAAGATATTGTTGAAAAATCCAACTGATTCATTAACATCCTTTAGGGTTGGGTATCTGCCACATTTTCTTGTATGTCACTCGAGTCCCACACCAATATGGTTGAAATTGAACTGCCCTCAAAAATCATCTAGGAAGCCATTCTATTGTAGCTGGATCAACGAAGGATGACAAAATAAATACCAACTGTGACAGTGACATCCAAATACCAATAATGAAATTGGAAGTTGTAACCAGGAAGAATAAATTGTTCCCAATGAAACGCAAAATACCATTTCATCAGCAAATTGAGATACTTCTGGATTGCAAAAGGTTGCAGGAGAACTCGGATGGCTGAGAAGAATGAGCAAATAGATGACAGGTATATTTCAATTTTGAAGATGTAAAGTCATATATCTTGGAAGTAAAATTAAAGAAACAAAATACAATGTAAATGTTATCAATGTTATGCCTTCCTTGCAATTTCTCCCAGTAAACTGAGTGAGCTGAAAACCCTCCAAAAGTCAACTTTAGACACATGGAGGATTCCTGAAGAGGACTCATTGGAACAAATCCAGCCCAGTATCTGAAACAAGGGAAGTTTTGCCAACTGCAACTGTTCCAAGAAGATAGTACAGTGCAAGAAATTTAGGAATATCAGAATACCTTTGGGATTAGAAAACATATGGTGCAATCTGTTACACGCCCTTTTTTCACAAGGTTAACTAATACATAGCCAATGTACTTTAAAGTTAATTTAAAACTCTATAGAGTTCTCAATATATTTTTCTCTACAGATGTGTTTTTTTAAAAGGTAGATATATATATTTACACAATGCAAAATGTTTGTCAACAGTCATTGCATCTTTTTCCAAATAATTCATTGTACTTAGACCCCAAAAGTAAGAGGGACAGGGTAATTCAGATGAGCACTAGCCTCAACATTATCAACAAAATACTTTAATAATGTCTGGAACAATGGACATGGAAACCACATGGCTGGATTTTCACCAGGAATGTGGGAATTGATTGTTTGAAACTTCAGCCCAATGTAAAACCCACTGCATCTGTCTTTCAAGTTCTCTCCAACAAAGTGCAAGTACGTTTCTTTGAATCCTTCAATCTTTATTCCTATTTCAATTTACATCATGTTCAACTCAATATTAGTCTCACTTATTCACTCGCAAGAAGCAACACCAACTTTAATTTATCTACAGCATTTAATCTGATAACATGTTCCAGAGCAATTCACAGGAGTGATGGGACTAAATTTGACTTCAAGCCCTTTGGTCTCGAGCTTTGTCAAGGAAATGAGTTTACAAAGTGCCTCTTTGGAGGAAAGAGAGGGAAAAAAGAAGGAAAATGGTCTGGGGGAAATGAATTCCAAAGGACTTAAGTTTCAGACAATCAATGTGGGCCCTTTATGAAGGCTGTTACTATGTGCCCTTTATCACCAGCTTCACACCCCCAGGTTCCCATGCCATCTCACACCAGATATCCTATTAATCAATGAACTCCAGCAACAAGTGCTAGAAATGTTAGTCTGAATAGCTGCAGCAGTGTTTTCGTCTTGTTTAAAGGACTGTGGATTTTAATAGTTGAGAATGCGATACTTAACGGATTTTATATGTGCTTCAACAACATTTAGCCTCATCCATGAATTTGTGACTCTAACACTGTGTGAACCCAGCAATAATATCGTGTGGGCCTGCTGAGTTTGAGTTACTGCCTGTGTGATTCACAGCACATCCCCTCCCCACTGCTGGCAAAATAGGATCTGTCAAAAGTGGTGGAGGGACTTGAACATCCAGCTTCCATCTGCCATTATTAGGGACTCTGGAGTCAGCCTGAGTCCTCAAAATTCTGACCAAACATTAAAGATAATGATTCTAAACTCAATCAGTACATCCAAGAAAATACATTGAATTGATTTAATTGTCTTGGAGCAAAATAAGGTCCAGAAAAATGATTAGTCAAATTGAATAATTTACAGACTTTACAGTGTTTTACATGTCAGAAACATTGATTCACATGTGCTAATAATCTGTTTTTTATTGAATTGAATTATTGAAACTAAAGACATTAGGTGGGAGAGGGAAGAGATGGTGAAGGGAGAGATGAGAAATTTCAGATAAATGATCAAGGCTAAAATAATGAAATATGAAATGAAGAATAAAACTACCATCAAGCCTAGCTCAGCACAGAGAACAATGAAAATCGATGTTCATCAAAATGATTTCTTCTTCTGAGGCAGTTTGATTAATGACAGCAGCTTCTAAGCCATCTTCAGCTTTAAAGTGTCATTTTGCCAATCCAGGCACTAAATGTGACACAAGGTCAGGCTTTTCTTCAGGTGACTGAATGGATGGTGTTAATATAAAATGATGTGTCAGTCTGCAGTTTTGACCTTCCTCCCTTGCATTGTCATGCCCTGAATCTCATGGATAGCTTACAGCAATGCAGACACATTTTCCAGTTGAAAAAAATCAGCTTCAGTAAGTGCAGTTAGTGCACTTATATAGTGCATATGCTTGTTTGATAGGTATCCTGCTTTAAATGAATATGCATAGACAAGACATCTTGAATACTGGTATGACGTATAACTAAGGTAATTTATAAGAAACCTTTTGTGATGCAATATAATGAAAACACTTCAGGCAAATTTGAACAGGAATTCAGGAAGAACTACCAGGAAGTGACAGAATGTACGATCAACATGATGGGTTTTCATTTGTCATGTGGTTTTATGCCCACAAGAGTTTGGATTCAAGATAAACTGGTCAAAGAAAAGGCAAGGTGACAAATTGTCTTCAGGTTTAGGCTTCTTCAGAACTGTTTATTGTATATTAACAATAACTACGAATATCCATGGTATCATGAGAGATGCCAGTCTTTTATCTTACTGTCATTTTAGTGAAAGACTAACCTCCAGATGTACTTCTCTCCACCAGTTTCATGCACCAATCTAACTCCACCCATACTACACTATTTATGCCCAGTGGGGACCATATCTGTGACATCATTGCAACATTGTAAGCACTTCAAGAGCTTCCACAACAGGTTTGATTCAGATTTCAAAGTTTAGAATAAAGGTAAGAAGATGCAGAACAAAAAAGAGATTGGATTAGTTGAAGCTTTGTCATAGGTGCTGGAGTAAAAGACACAGAGTGGATTGATTTTGGGATGGCACATTGGAAGAGAAAGGTTAGGTAAGGAGGAATAAAGCTGGCGAGGGATTTAAAAATGAAAATGTTTTTTATTCATATCTGCAACAAAGTTTAATCAGTTCTGCTGTTTAACTGGGAATCTTCAATGAGCTTCTTTGGCCATTAAGTAGTTTTATTTATGTCTGGTTGTGTCCTGTTTATCCATTCACATAAAATTGCTTTGCACATTAATTTAATGAAACTGTTAATGCTCTTAACCATTTCAAATATACTAAAATAGTTCGCACATTTTATGCAAATGCATTAGATATGTGTCTTTAAACAAAGGGGATTTATCTGCCAGTATTTTACACAAAATCTTCCCTGTCCACACTATTTGGAATGTATTGGAAGGAATAATTAGACAAAACATAATATTTATTTAATGCAGGACATAATTTGAGACAATTTAGATAGGCATTCATTTCAGCAGGTCTGCTATGGGCATTCTGTTAATAAGGCATTGTTACAAATTCAAATCTACTATAAGGTACGTTCTCTACATTGGAAGTACCAGTCACTTTGAAAACA
Source organism: Rhincodon typus (assembly GCF_021869965.1). NCBI lineage: Eukaryota > Metazoa > Chordata > Chondrichthyes > Orectolobiformes > Rhincodontidae > Rhincodon > Rhincodon typus. Next base: position 27,711,286 of record NC_063362.1, read on the forward strand.
GTCTGTGCATTTTCCTTTAATGGGAACCTGTCTCACACTATCCTAAAACTGTTTGTACAACTTGAGGAATTTTCAATAGACCCCCTCATGACCAGAATCATATTGTCATTTTACACGGGTGTTTCACCATTCACTCTAAATGCAGGTTAAATTAACCTTAGGCAAGGCAAAATTTAGTTTAAATTATGACCAACTTTGTTTCACAATATGGCAAAATGTATATCATGTACAAGTGCTTTTTCGTTTGATTAGTACTTTCTGACTTCATGAAACAACAAAGCAATTAATATCTGAATATCTCACTTCTTGTGGGTTGTCCAACTTAACTTAAACCAAATAAATCCTTTGAATTCTGTCCCAAAGGGTAACTTTATTTTTAATGAAGTTCCCTTTCTCTTGCATCCACTTACTGTGTTTTTTACTGTGCAGTTCTATTGCAAAATGCACAAGATCACAAGGAATGGGGAAATGAAAAGACTACCTGCCCTTGGACAGATCACCACTAAACCAAAGACATATAACCAGAAGCAAAAAAAAAGTAAATAAAGGCTACAAGGAATAGGAGAGCAATAAGAGAACTGGTTTCTCTCGAAGCCTTGACATTTGCCATAACACTCTCTTTAGACGTTTGCATCCTGAAACAAGAAAACACCAAACATATTTAGAATCATGGTGAAATCAACTAACCTGTAACTAACCTGCTTTAAGTAGCATTTGCTGGACAGTCCTCCACGCTGTACGAAATTAAAAGAGGACATTGAGTAAAGCATTGAGCTCCAAAATGATGCTGCTGGCACCAAATGTCCGTATCTACCAATGTCTGAAAGAAGAAAAAAAGGAATATTTGTATTCTTTAAAATAGTGTAAGGGGATCTATTAAATTTCCATCAGAGGATAGAAAGATCCCCAGTTTAATATCTCATCTGAAAAATGGTACCTCTGACAATATAACATTCTTTCAGCACTGAACTGCACAACAGGTCAGTTATCCTTTATCCTCATGTCCAAAAACCCAAAAGACCTAAAAGCTGAAGGTCTTTTTGAAAGCAGCTCTGAATGGACCTGTAGACACTTTGAGCTTGGGCCCTTTGGGAAAAAAATCTTTGCTTGCCTTGAACAGACCTGAACGGATCTAAAAGTGAAGCTTTTATCCCAAACTCAGCGGGTCTATTGGTCTGCTCAGGTCCGTTCAGGCCTTTTGGAAAAAAAACTTCACTTTTGAGTCCACTCAGCTTTATTTTTGCCTGTTTGGCTTAAGCAGGTTTTTTTTTTCAAAGGGCCTGAATGGACCTGAACAGACCCAAATTGAAAACTAATTGGTGCCTGTATTAGTCTTGATCAAGTTTCTGCAGCTGCATCTTTACCCAAAATCATCTGAGGTGAAAATGCTACCAACTGAATCACAGCTGATTCACTGCCTACACCAATGTGACCTCCATAGAACTGAACAGTGAAAAATAGAAGCAGCAGAAAAATGATTTAAACAGTACATTTAAAAGTACCCTTGAATATTAGATTGATAATATACCAAGAAGTCTTGGATACAGTTTGAGTGAAAAATTGGGCTGAATAGCACCATTTTCTTTTCAGTGTTCCAGGTACACTATTGAATTGTTCAATCATTCAATGTTTGATTATGTACGTCTGTTAGCTGTTCTCGATGTGCCATGAGTCAAGCTTGATGTGGTTTCAGTGAAACAGTAGCTACGCTAAAAACACGAAGCTGAAAGCATGAGAAAACAAACATTTTAATAGCAATATAAATAAAACTTCTCTTCAGGCATAGTAACATGTGTCATCTCTGCATATCTCCAAGGAAAGACAACACCAAGTGTTCTGTGAGCTCCAATGGTGCACACATAGAATTTTATGGTTAGTCACCTGGATCTAAAAAGGGGGAGGAGGTGGTCAGTGAGGGTTGTGCTTGATTGTACAAGGTCTCACTGCATTGAAAACATTTGAGGGAGTGAGATCTTTAGTCATATTCAGTCTAATTATAGAGGGTGAGCAGAGGGGTGCAGCAGGCAATTGGGAAAGAGAATGAGATGTTTTCATTCATTAAGGGATTGGGATGTAAGAGTGAAGAGGTTTTGCTTCAATTCCATAGGGCTTCGGTCACACCACAGCTGAAGTGATTTTATAAGTTAAGTGTCACCCATTTAATTGAAAATGAGGAGAAATTATTTTTCTTAAAGAGTAATTTGTCTGTGGAATTTTCTTCCCTAGAATACATTGCAGGTTGGATGATTCAATTAATCAAAGCTCACTTAGATAGATTTTCGATGCATAAGGGAGTCATGGTTATTGGGGGGTGGAGCAGGGTGGATTAAAGTGAGGAGTGCAGTTGCAGCTACAGTCAGATCAGTTATGAAACTATCAAATAGTGGAGTTAGGTTAATAGATTGAATGACCTGTTCCAACTCTTAGTTCCTGTGCTTTTATATGAGAGGACAACTCTAACCATCAACTATATGCCAAATAGCTGAGAAGCAAGAGCATAGCAGCAAGGCAGAGAAACAGGAAGTGAGGAGATAACATAGGCAGTTATTTCCTGCGAAGGCTTTCTGTGAAAAACTCTCATAATCACAGAATTACCAAGCTGTTACAGCACAAAAGGAGGCCATTTGACAAGCATATCTGCACCAGCTCTCAAAAAGACCTTCTGATCCACTGAAATGCCTTCTCCCATATCTTTGTACATTCTTCTTTCTCAAGTAACAGTCTAATACCCTTTTAAATGCCGCAATTGTAAAATGTCTCCACCACAGTCTCAGGCAGGTCCATCGAGCTGACACTGGTCCTCTGAAGAGTATCCCACACAGACCCACCCCCCACCCTATAACCCTGCATTCCCCATGGCTAATCCAGCTAGCCTGCACATCCCTGGACAGTATGGGCAATTTAGAATGGCTAATCCACCTAACTTGCACATCTTTGAACTGTGGGGGGAAACCGGAGCACCCGGAAGAAACCCACGCAGACACAGGGAGAATGTGCAACCTCCACGCAGACAGTCGCCCGAGGGTGGAATCGAACCCGGGTCCCTGGCAATCCTAACCACTGGGCCTGCCCAAGTTTGGAAAGTTAAAATCCCCTACCATTACAACCCTATTATTCTTACAGCTTTAAAGTTTGTGTCACATATAGACAGGATGGTTAAAAAGGCGCTTGGCATGCTTACCTTCATTGCTCAGTCCTTTGAGCATAGGATTTGGGACGTTATGTTGAGGTTGTACAGAACATTGGTGAGGCTACTTATTGAATACTGTCCCCAGTTCTGGTTGCCCAGTTATAGGAGAGGGTTCAGAAGAGATTTACCAGGATGATTGCCAGGTATGGAAGGTTTGAGTTATAAGCAAAGGTTGGATAAGCTGGGACTTCTTTCACTGGAGCATAAGAGGTTGAGAGGTGACCTGATAGAAGTTTATAAAGTAATGAGAGGTATAGATAGAGTATTTGGTGGTTGTCTTTTCCCTAAAATGGGGAATTTAAAGACTAAGGGGAACATTTTTAACGTGAGACGAGAGGCAAATTTTTTACACAGGGGTTGGTTCGCGTGTGGAATGAACTTCCTGAAGAAGTGGTGGGTGCGGGTATAATTATAACATTTAAAAGACATTTTGATGGATATATGAATAGGAAAGGTTTGGAGGGATATGGGCCAGGAGCAGGCTGGTGGGACTAGTTTAGTTTGGGATTATGTTCGGCATGGACTGGTTGGACTGAAGGGTCTGTTTTCATGCTGTATGACTCTATGACTTTATCTCTGTAATTTTTCAGCTCCTCACCCAAGACCTCCAGCACAGTCTCCAAAATCCTGGGGGTTCACTCTCCCATATTTGTGTTTTTACTTTCTGGTTCAGATTCATTTCCTGCATGAATGCCAGCAACAGCTCTAGCCATAACATCCTTTTCTTTTAAGAGTTGTAAGCTAGTTTTAAGCTAGTTTTACCAGCAAGCCATGTTTTCCAGTCACATACTGATGCTTGCAGCCATTCAACAATGTGGGTAGTTATACAAAGAGATCATTCAAATGATAAGGCATCATGTAGTTGACACGTTAACTTCATTGCAATGAGCAACAAGATTTCCTGCACCCATTTCCAGGGACTGTCTTCTTTAGCCCCTTTTTAATGTTCGCATCACATTAATATAGAAAGATAACATCTGCAAAGTTCAGTATGTTAGCTGCTCACATAAATCAGAAAGTTTTAAATTAATTCTCCAACAAGCAGCAACATTGCAGACCTCATGCATATGTTGCTTCTGATATTTTAAACTATTCTATTATCCTGAATACTAAAAGGAAATTTTCTTTCCCAAGTTCATACTTCCTAACTGCTCTTAAGCACATTTAAAAGAAGCTGTTTGCCAGAAACTTTACAATAGTTTCACATCCTTAGAGACTTAAATCCGGCTATTAAATGAGGTGCCAGTGTGACATGCCACTGTGCCAAAATGCCCTTGTTTATAATTATAGCCTCCTGCCAGTCTAACTGGCTATCAATTGATGATTCATGTACAGTAACGGAGGATCATGGCCACAAATTTTGATTGATATATCCGATACCAGCTCTGCATCACAGAATTATTTCTCCTAGAGATGGCCTGTGAACTTGAGCTCATTTAAATTTCTGGTGCCATGTTGAAGAGAATGACTGTGCTGATACAAACTTGAACAGCTGTCTCAAATACAATTCCAAATTGTACTTTTGAGCCAATGGATTCTGCCTGGGTACCTTGTACAAAGCATGAGAATATTTGAGCCAGAAGCAGTGAACTGAGGAAAATGTATAATTTCTTTAAAATGTCTGTGAGATCTGTAATTATTTTAAACAATGTTTATAAAGAACCTATGAGCTTTTACTTCAATTACAAAGGTATCAATGGCTTTTGTTTTGAATATTAATACTGGTGCATGTGACCTAGTGATCCTTAACCTGGAAGAAGTACCCACAGCAAGGCAGTTTACATATGAGGACCATAACACACAAAGAAGAGCTGCAGACAAGTAACGCCGTAATTGAGAGCAGAACAGAGAAGTGCATTTATAAGGTGCTGTGTATATGTAATGCAGTTAAACGAGACAGAAAACAAATTACAGGGATTGTGAATTGAAGAATTGTACTGCTCCTGCTTTTTCTGTTTTGCCAGAGGTGACCAGACAATTTAATGGGATTTATTAATGAGGTAAAAGAGTGTCTGTGGAATCTGTATCATTAAGACTGTTGCGAACTTATTAAAGGAGCCTATGTAGAGTTTGTTACTTGAGTATCAACTGTTTCCAGGAAGTCTGAAGGAATACCTCTGCCAGTGAATGCAACTAAGGATTTCAATCAAATTAAAGTAAGAAATCCTACATACCAGAGGCCAAGTTAGAGAATATTGGAACTGTATGTGATAGCAATGTCTGCAGGGAGTGATAAGGCTGTTTGTGATTGTTTAAGAGGTCTCATTGTTGGATCAGCTAAATAAAGTTAAATTCACCATCTATTTTAAGCATTAGTTGCTTGTTAATGCATGTTTAATTTATATTGGTACTGATTTGTACTAAGTTAAGAGTTATAAAAAGTTGGATCTAGTTGCCAACTTTATCATTTGGGGTCTCTCAGCCAATTTGATTATTTTGGGTTATATTCCCCTACATTGTAACCAATGATAGATTGGAATCAGCCTCGCAGGCAATCGCAGACAGAGAGATGTCTCATTGTAGTCACAGATAGAAACAAATTCCCAAAGATGACATTGATGCAATGAGCAACTACTGTCACTGGAGGGGCCTCAGAAAAAAAAAAATCTCCTTGATGTGTTTCCTGGCTATTTCAGTAATTTGTATTTTGTCGTTTGTGTTACAACTCTGCAATCGAATTCAACCATGCTGCCACCAGCAACAATATGAATAAGACATCAAAATCAAGTATGTCATATTGGGGTGAGTAAATATTTTGTGAAAGTAGCAGTCAAAGTGGGACTATGTAATGGGAGAGTGAATATTTGTAAGGTTTCTTCATAACCCTATTAAGGTCTGAAAGTATCTGTAACTAGTATTAGAGAAGGAAGTACTAGGGAAATTAATGGGGTTAAAGGCAGATAAATCTCCTGGTCCTGATGCATTGCATCCTGCATTATGAAAGAAAGTAGCTACAGAGATAGTGGGAGCACTGTTAGTAACCTTCAAAGTATCCTCAGATTCTGGAAAAGTCCCAGACAATTAGAAAACAATCAATGAAGCATTCTTATTCAGAAAGGGATGTATTCAAAAAAAAGGTAACTATGAGTCAGTTATCTGTAATTGGGAAAATTTTTTGAGTTAATCGTAAAGGATATAGTAGCAGAGCATTTCAAGATACATAATATAATCAAACAGAGTCAGCACTGCTTCACAGAGAGGAAATAATTCCAGATAAATTTATGAGAGCTCTTTCAGATGATAAGTTTTTTTTTGTCATTTATGTAAACGACTTGGATGAGAATTTAGGAGGCATGGTTAGAAAGTTTGCAGATGACACCAAAATTAGTGGTGTAGTCAACATTGAAGAAGCTTGTTTAAAATTACAAAGAGATCTTTCCCAATTGCACCAATGGACTGAGGAGTGGCAGATGGAGTATAATTTGGAAAAATGCAAGGTATTATATTTCAGTAAAACAAACAAGGGCAGGACTTATACAGTTAATGGTAGTGCTCTGGGGAATGGTGTCGAACAGATAGACCTAAGGGTTCCTGTACATAGTTCTTTAAACGTTGCATCACAGGTAGACAGGGTGGTTGAGAACGCATTTAGCATGCTTGCTTTCGTTGCTCAAACCTTTGAGTATAAGAATTGGGATGTCATGTTGAAGTTGTATATGATGTTAGTGAGTCCACTTTTGAAGTGTTGTGTACAAATTGTAATTCCCCTTTTATAGGAAGGATATTATTAAATTGGAAAAGATACAGAAAAAGATTTACAAGGATGTTACCGAGACTGGAGAATTTGACATTTTTCATAGGAGCATAAAAGATTGAGGGATCACCTTATTGAGATTTAAAAAATCATGAGGAGCATAAATAAGGTGAAAAACAAAGGTCTTTTTCCTAGGGTAGGTGAGTTCAAAACTAGAGGGCATATTTTTAAGATGAGAGGAGAAAGATTTAAATGGGACATGAGGGGCAACCCTTTCACACAGAGGGTGGTTTGTTTGTGGAATGCGCTGTCAGAGGAAGTGGTACTTGCAGGTACAGTTACAACATTGAAGAAACATTTGATTAGGTACATGAATAGAAAAGGTTTACATGGATATGAACCAAATGCAGGCAAGAGGGACTAGTTTAGTTTGGGAAATTTTGTTGGCATGGATAAATTGGACCTAAGGGTTTGTTTCGATGCTCTATGACTCTAAGTTTTTTGGTGACACAAAAATAGATCGGAAGGCAGGTGGTGAGGAAGGAAGGTCAGGAAGCATTATTCCGATCAGCACAAGAATCATCTCTGTAAATTCTGTGAATAGGAGTCATTAAACTGCTTTCCCAGATTTTCTCTCCACCCATTACATTCATTTTTTATGTCCTGTCTGTGTCTGTCTGTATGTGCGCGTAGAGTCGGAGCTCATAAGGGATTAGAATTTTAACTAGTATAGTTATATGCCAGTGATTCTTAATTGTTTGCCTGTAGCTGGAGTCAACTGGTTTGTAAAAAAATTGGCAATTGTTGTTAAGTATATAAATTTGGTCCATGCTTTTGTCAACCTGAAAGTCAGGTAAATTGGGGAATTCTCCATAATTTTTAAAATCTTTAACCTTCGTGCTGACTCCCAAATTAGTGGAGCTTGATTTCCAGTGAGATGGAACAGAACCCTACAAGAGATAATGTTTCCATGTGTCTGTTGCTGTTGTCCTTCTATACAGTGGAGATTAGGGTCCTGGAGGGTGCTTTGGAAAGCTTGGCAAAGTATAGCATTACTTCTTGGATACATTACGCATTGCTGCTACTGTGTGCTGATGGTAGATGGAATGGCAGTTCAGTGGGCAGCTTTGTGTTAACTCTTGTTGAGCTTCTTGGATTGTTGTTGGACCCACAGTCACCTAGTTAAATAGATAGCATCCTGTCACTCTTCTGATTTGTGTCTTATAGATGATGGACAGATTTTGCAGTGAGAGGAGGTGAAGTTTTCACTGAAAGATTCTCAGCAGCTAATCCATCTTGTGAACTCAAAAGTTAAATGTTTGGTCTGGTTGGCTTTCTAGTCAGTGGTAGCTCTTAGGATGTTGATGGTAGAAAATTCATTACTGGCAGAGGCATTGAATGTTCAGATAAGATAAATGGATTCTTTTTTGTTGGAGATAGTCATTGCCTGGCACTTGATCATTGAATCAGTACAATGTGGAAACAGGCCATTCAGCCCAACAGGTCCACACTGACTCTCTGAAGAGTATCCCACCCAGACTCACACCCCTATCCTATTCCCGTAATTCTGCATTTCCCGTGGCTAATCCACCTAACCCTGATTACTACGGGTAATTTAGCATGGCCAAACCACCTAACCCCCACATCTTTGAACTGTGGGAGGAAACTGTGGGAGCACCCTGAGAAGACATGCGCAGGCCAGGGGAGAATGTACAAACTCTACACCGTCAGTTGCCCAAGGCTGGAATTGAACTCGGTTCCCTGGTGCTGCGAGGAAATAGTGTTAACCACTGAGCCACTGTGCTGCCCCTAATTTGCATTTAATTGGTGCAAATATTAATTGCTATTTAGCCCATCCCAACGACTCTTCTGATGCAGTGCAATGTCCCTATTTCTGAGTTGGAAATACTGAGTTCAAGTCCTACCTGTTCCAGAAGTGTGTAATCACATATCTGAACAGGTTGATTAAAAATATCTATCAGCCCATCCTGAATGTCATCTGCCGTCTTGCTTTCAGTCATGAAATGCTTCAGTGTCTAAACAGCTACAAATGGTGTTAAACACACTGTAGTCAATATTCAACAGTCAATGAACATTCCCACTTCTGATTTTATGATGGTGGGAAGGTCAGCAGCTGAAGAAAATTGAACACAGTTCAAGGGAACACAATATGGAGGAACTCCTGTTGCAATGACCTGGGGCTGAGATGATTAACTTTAAACAGCTACAATCACTTTCCTTCGTGCGAGCTATGACACCAACCAGTTGATAGTTTTTCAATGATTCCTATTGAGTACAATGTTGCTTCGGCACCTTGATTCCCCGTTCAGTCAAATGTTACCTTGACGTCAAATCAGTAATTCTTGCCCAAAAATCAGCATCTGTCTGTCATGATTCGAATGAGTTCAGCCAGGTGGATCATCGAATATGAGTTCGCTGATTGGGGCTGTTAACCTGGTCCAATTAGGAAGCCATGGCTGCCAGATATAAACAAGGGTGTCAGGGGTTCTGCTAACTTTAGGAGCCATCTCTAAACCGGCTGGGTCAATGTCATGTGCTATGCATGTGTAAATAAAGGGTGACTTGTTGAAGGGACATTGGAGTTATTTCATTGTCCATGTTCGGACCAAAGCTGTATTGAAATCTGGAGCCCAAGTTCCCCTCATGGACTCCAAGTTAATCCAAGAATGTGCTTTTAAATGGATAAGTTGGATTTATCCTCCTTTTATGGACAAGACGTACTTCAGTGATTTTGCGCTATACCAGGTCGATATCAGTGTTTGTAACTAAACTAAAGATTTGCCTAAATGTGCACCTTCCTTCAGTACTACAGCTGAGTCATTGTCAGGACCTATTGCCTTTGGTGCATCCAAAATCTTTAGCTGTTTCTTAATATGTGAATTGAAGTGAATTGGCTGAAGACAGGTTGCAATGCCAGATGGAGCTCATATATGGCATGGCATAGGGACTCCCAGTCAACAGTTTTGGTACATGATAGTTTCAAGCAGTACAGTTGTGGGCCCCTGATTGATCTTTGAGCAGCTAATACCAGAAATCCCTGAACTGATTCAACTGGAATGATACAGAACCCCTAATCCTGAAAGGTCCAAGCAGCCAACTGACCATGTCTAAGCCACCGGACTGAGATTGAAATGCTACTCTTTACTGACTGTCCTGGGACTGACAACTTGACTTGATTGAGGACAGCTACCCTTAGTCTCTGAGGTATTGCCATTTGGCTGAAGCATATGCGATGTTTTGCTGGGTAAAATGGGGAGTGATTGGTGTGGGATGGCGCCATACAGTAACATGTCCACCCCCTTGACCTCTTACCACTGACAACTGCGACAAGCCGCCTGACTGTGATATACATTTGTCACTCTTTGCAAAGTGGCTTGTCAATGGCATTGCAATAAAAGGTGCTGATGTGCTCCAAAGTGCAGTATTGAAGTGCAGAACTGTGTTCTAAATGTCTCAGCAAGGTAACATGAGGATATATGAAGTAACGCATGTACAATGTCGACCTTTATGGACAGGGGTCAGGGTGAAGGTGATTGATGCCCATGCCCACGGAGTGTTCTCTGCAATGTTGGAAACTGCTGTACACGATGGAAGCGTGCGGGAGCAAGCAGCAAGTTGCAGCTGCTAAATACTTGCTCTCATTTCATGTTGGGAATTTTCACTGTCTAGTTTCTCTCCAGTGCTTGGGAGAATAGTAAACTACATATAAATGAGGAGAGATTAGGTACAATTGACACGTTAATGCATGCAACTAGAACTCTCGCTGCCCACTTGTGAGGCCCTTATCTCATTATTCCAAACTTGGTTGCAAAACCAGACTTTTTTTCTAACATCAGGAATCTCACTTATACAAACCCAGCTGATTCTCTATTGCCCATGCTGTTCAGGGAATGGGAAAATTTAGCCCATAAAGTTTACAGCACTAGCAATAGCAAGGATGATGTGTTACAGAGTGAGTTGCTAGAAATGGGAGGAGAAAAATGTTAACAATTCTTTTTCTGATAAATGACAAATACCATTACGTAAATTTTAATCCTTCAATTTCAAATTGCACCACAGCTATGAAAAGAAATCACAGGTAAGTGGAGACATTTTGGCAAATCTGTCACCAGCTCCTTCTAGACTTGAATAAATAAATTACGTTGTATGCATTTTACTGTATTTGAACATTTCAAATTTTGTAAAACATACAAATAAGTTCTTCCTTTCATTGCACAAATCATTTCCCCAGGTTTAGCAGTTGTGCTTTATAATTTACAATTTTAATTATTCAGCAAGTTTTGCATTAAATCCACAAGTGAAGATTGATTAGTTTGCTAAAAACAGTTATGAATAATAGATATTAAAATCTATTTCAATGAATGAGATTTTTGTAGAACTTTTAAAAAATACTAATTTTAAATTTGTAATAGTACCTCACATCATCCATTTAATTGCTTCCATTGTGAAGTTTAATTTTTTCCCCATTCTAGCTGTTTGATTATGAATGTACAACCCTTTATTTTTACAGTAGAAGTGTCTAATCAAACAGTAATGGAATTTTTAATTAGTTAGGCAGTAAAAGTAACGTGACAAGCAAACCTGTTCAACTGCAGCACAGAGATAAGGCATTCGGGTTATATAACAGAACCTATCGTCTGAGAATGCTGAAGGTGTTGACTTAATGATTCATACTAATCGCTAGCAATTACCCTCAAACTTGGGATGGTTTCACAGGTTCCAGTCACTGTCTACTACCACAACTGCACAGCCACCTGAGGTCTAATTTTGAGTCCTTACATAATCTCACATTCATATAGGACTTTGAAACCATATGAAAATGCTGAAAACACATATTCAAACATAAACATTGCATGTTGAGCGAAAGGAGCAGCTATTTGTAGGGGTTTATAGAAGATTATGTCAAAGCATTTAAAGTAAGAAAGGGAGAAAATGGGGTTTAGGAAGGAAATTCAAGAAGGTAGATTCCACATGACTGAAGGCATGGTTACCAATGATGGGCTAAGTATCGGGGAGATAGAGAAGGCATCAATGATATTTGTGGTATTCTTGACAAAAAGAAAGTTTACAATCATGTTAGTGAAATTTAAAACCTTTTTAAAGGCTTATGCTCTGTACAGGACAACTGTAAAACTTTCCACACATGTTGCAGTCCATGTGATCTGACATTTTCTGACATTATTGGTGATACAGTCCAGCTTGTTACTATTAATCCCCTATATTTCATCATCTCCAAGTTTTTCACACTACACAATAAACCGCAACAGACTTTTTTGCTAAAGGTGACAATCTCCCAGAGTGCTCTCAGCTCATTTTAACAGTGTGTGAGATGTATGGTTCCAATACTTCCCCCTTAGAAGACAAGAACATTAGCAGGCTGGGATACCTGGATTGCGACACTGATATCAGCTTGAAGGGAAAAGCAGTGAAGACTGATCAAACAAGTACTGATTCAATTAATAAATCTTCAGGATCTGAATCATCAACCCCTTCATAGAGGAACACAACAAGCTAAAGTCTTGTTCCTTTCTTCATTTGCTTTTCTCTCTTCTCCTTTGCAAACTGGGGAGAGGCAAAATCATTGGTTTGAAAAATGAAGTGTTTTCAGCTCCAGTGAAGAACTTCCTAGCTGTATTATCTACTACGCTGAGCAAAGAATATCAAAACAAACTTCATACATTCAAAGAAAAATTGAAATTTCAGAAACAGACCAGCAAAAAATAGTACACCAACAACAAGCTGCCATTGAAATAAGTTCCGCAAGTCTTTTAAGTCCAAACTGGATCAATCAAGTAATTGAAAATTCCAAAGCTTTTAATTGGTGGAAATGTACACTGGAGTCTGCAATTGAACCTCATCATAGAACTTGAGTTTTGTTTCAGTCAAGGAACAGGTGACCAGATTCTAGACCTTGTAGAGATGAGGAGTACCTTAGAAAAGCTTAAAGTTGAGCATCAAATGGAACTGGACAATAATAAAATTAAGCAAGATTTTGAGAAGCCTAACTACCTAAAAAGGTACTGAAGCACTAAAATCCCAGTGACACCATCACTATTAGCAGACACACACCGTAGAGTAACAGAGAAGGATACACACAATACAACTGATGTCACAGAAGAAAATGATCAACTGCATTACAGAAGTGTGCAAATGTTATACATATCTAGAGATTAAAAGAGCATTGGTAGAAAATGTTGGGCAAAAAGCAAATAGCTGAAGAAATATCAAAACGCGATGTCCTTCCTATTGCCTGTTGTGGAGGAAATGCCTGACACAGAAAATGCCTAATGTATCATACATTTCTCAGACACTTTCAGATTCATAGTCTGTCTGTGCTGCAAGTCCATTGCTACTATGCTATACTGTTGTAAAATGGCCTTTCTTGTAGCATGTGTGACACTCAGCATACTGGCTTTACAAGCTTCATGCCAGTGAGATTTTTTACTATGATAACGCAGACGTGGAAAAATGCCCTGCAATCAACCAACCAACAATGCCCTACACTTCCCCGGACTGCTTGCTAAAAGGCTTCTTAGGTGCCCTAATATATGCCAGTTATCCAGTTTCTGGATACCCTTGCTGAACCTTCCTTAGTCATCGCAACATTGTGCTGCAAACAAAGTGGGAGTCAAAGGCTGGAATTATCACAAGAAATTTTTCCTCAAAACCTTGTATAATAAAATATCATTGGCTGTGCTGCCATTTACATAAAGGAACAGATTGAGTTAATTTCATCTGATTTTTGGGCAAATTTGGAGGCATTGCAGCTGCGACTGAAGTTGCAGCAATAGGTATAGATGTTTGGAATGGGTTAAGGGTTTCTGCCTATTGTGACAAGCAGTTAGGAGACACTTCTAGCAATTTGACAAACAGCTTGTTGCTGCGAGCATCTCATCTGGCTGATTGTTTCCATGGTTTGCTGCCTTTCACAGTGCCAACTGAGAGGCTTACAAAACAGATTAAATATTTTTATCACTGTGTTGTAATGTTAGGGTGTTCTTAACAGAAGAGAGTCTGTAACCATTACTCTATGTACAGAAGAGATTAAGCAGTACATATCTGGAACCTTCCACACTCAGGTTCCAGTTCAATTCAATCTGACATCACTGTTAACGCAGTCTACAATTACCATATAGCTGTTAATCCCATATGCTGCAGGTGGGGTTGGAAAATGTAAACTTTTTGGACGATTAACTGATTTGAAAAAAAATGCATAGAATGCGGAAAGGATAAAACCAGGAATAAATTGAAACACAATGATGAAACCTTTGAGTTTAAGATATTGAAGGAACATAAGCTGTGTGCACAGGGATCACAGATGGGTGGGATTTGCTAGGATTTAATGATATTCGCAGCAGAGTTTCAGAGGAGATAAAGTTTACAAATGTAGGAACATGGCAGGCTGGTCTAGAGAGTTTTGAAAGAATTGAACTAGAGATGACAGTAACATGGATGAATGTTTCAACAGATGGACTAAGGCAGAGGAGGTGATGAAGAAAACAACAGCAAGGTCAGAGGGACTTGAAGTGGATGTAAAATTGAACTGCAAAAAAAAATTTAAAAACACTGATCTGATACCTGCTCCCTTGATCACAGAATACCTTTGTTCATAGGACATTTCCCATGAATGTGTTTTTACAGCTACCATCACCCACTTTGTACAGCAAAGTGAATAAGCAGAATGTTGTGGCTTGTAGGAGGCGGTACCCCCACCTGGATATACAGACAGATGATAAAATTCCTGCTAGCTGAGGAGGCTCAGACTTTCCAATTAGGTGGTCGCTGTGACTTTCATCAACTCATCAAAAATGAGGAGGCATTTTCACTGAAGTGTCTTGTCTTGGACTCAAAGCACTACTGCTTTTCTGTCCTCTATCTGGTCCTCTGATTTCTGCTAAGATATTATTTATAGTTTTCATACAGAGGACTGTCTATCTGCGCACTCTTGGATTTATGCTAAAAATTCCCTTTGTGCAATTTGGCCAATGGCAGTCCAAACCACAAATCCCTGTCGTCACCCCGCAACTGATTCAAATCAGATTGTATTACAGGCAAGAATATAATAGTTCGGCATTAAGAGTAAGTGTGACAATGGGAATTGATTTGTACAGTCAGTCATAATATTTAAGTTAATTCTTATTAAATCGCAAGAAAATCCAAAATAGGCATTCTCAAGATTCTTACAGAACTCAATGCTTTCCTGGTCTGGTTAGGCCTTTAACCCTGTTGTGGCTTCGTAATCCAGAATGACACACTCCACTCCTGCTGCTGATTTATCTGCTACTTCCAGAAAACACTGCATGTTTTCCAAGGATGTCTTCTTATTCCATTTAGAAAATAATCTGCCTGTGGACCCTTAGTACATGCAGCATGATGCTCACGCTCTCATTGCTCAAGCAGAGTGCTACTTTGCCATGTTGAGCCTCCAGCTGTGCAGTTATGACTCTGTCAAATCACCTCAGTAATGCTTTGATTTTGACCTTGTAGCGTGCCATTAACTACTGGAGCTGAAAGAGACTGATACAATTCATTGTCATGCCCTCTGGTTTGGAATAAAACCCGAAAGAACTGCGGATGCTGTAAATAGGAACAAAAACAAAGTTGCTGGAAAAGCTCAGCAGGTCTGGCAGCATCTGTGAAGGAAAAAACAGAGTTAACATTTGGGTCCGATGAATGGGTCCGTTCTGAGGAAGGGTCATTGGACCAGAAACGTTAACTCTGTTTTTCCCTTCACAGGTGCTGCCAGACCTGCTGAGCTTTTCCAGCAACTTTGTTTTTGTGCCTCTGGTTTGGAAACCTGGAAAACTGGTGGAAATGCGGTGGTAGCATTTACAAGCCACAGACGAACACACGGTTGAAACTTCTTGGTTCCCAATATGCCTGTGGCCTCCATTCTGATCCCTTCTGAATGTTAAATTTCAAATCCCTGCCTCTAGGTGATGTTGCAAAGGGACATGTAGATAAGGAAGGGTAAGGAGAAGAGGCCAGGGATAGAGTCTTTGGAAAGACCAGAGGTAACAGTGCAGGGTAGACTACAAAGGAAGACTGGATCTTCTGAAATGCATGGATTTAGTTTCAGATTGTGTGTTTAATGGTTACCAGACACTAAAGCGAAAGCAAGTTATACTGGAAGTAGAAGTCACATGAATATTTCAAGCCAGCGAGAGCACTCTATAAAATTGTGCTTCTCCAAGAAACCCCCTTTTCATATGAAAAATGCATGCACTACCATCAGCAGCTACAAAGTTACTCAAGTTACCAAATGTCCAAGGTCAACAAAGAATACTAGTCTGTTCTACTTTCATTCGTATCTGCACATACATTTTATTGATTATTCAAAAGCATTCCAGTTTAATGACATGCCTGCACGCTGTCAGTTTGTCTGGTATTTGCTTATTCCTGAGATGTAGTTCCTTCTCTGGAAAATGTTATTTCACTGGTAAGTGCTTGATCAGAGCCAGACATTTGTCTTTCAGATTCAAAGTCTCTACCAGGTCCATGACTTCCAAAGCACATTGACCTATTGCTGTTTAGTTTTTGACTCATGTAAAAGCTGCTTCTTGTTCTGCACTCCAATTCCACTGCACATCTTTAGCAGTGGCATTGTATAAATATTCATATTCTGTTGACAAATTGGACAAGAACTTTGCTAAATAGTTCATGTATCCAATAAATCGTTGTATTACTTTTACATTTGTTGGCTGTGGCATCTTTGTTACAACTTGTTAAGTGCGAAGTTGGGGGTGAGTGCCCTTTTAAGAGAGCAGGTCAGGTGACCTAGTTGGTGGGGGAGCGTGGGGGTCAGTTTGGGTCTGATTATGTGCTGTAAAGGCATAGAATAAACTGTTCCTGTTCAAATTTCTACAGTCCCACCATGTGGTCATTTTATAATTTATAATTACATGTAAACATTATAACTGACGACGAGGCTGAGTCATAGCCCACTAACAATGTGGTTACCACTGTTTTTGGAAGGAAGGGAGGAGATTGAAAGTCGCCCAGAGTTTGAAAACGGTGTGGAATTAGAGTCATAGAGTTGTACAGGACGGAAACAGAGCCGTCCATCTCGTCCATGCTGAACAGATATCCTAAATAAATCTAGTCCCATTTGCCATCATTTGGACCAGATCCCTCTAAACCCATCTTATTCATATACCCATCCAGATACCTACCCTCTGCATGAACAAGTTGCCCCACAGGTCCCTTTTAAATCTTTCCCTTCTCACCTTAAACTTATGTGCTTTAGTTTTGGACTCCCCCACCCTGGGGAAAAGACCTTGTTTATTTACCTTATCCATGCCCCTCGTGATTTTATAAACCTCTATAAGATCACTCCTGAGCTTTTGATGCTCCAGGGAAAATAGCCCCAGCCTATTCAGCTTCTCCCTATGGCTCACAACCCCCAACCCTGGCAACATCCTTTTAAATCTTTTCTCAACCTTTTCAAGTTTCACAACATCCTTCCTATAGCAGGGTGACCAGAAATGCACACTGTATTCCAACAGTGGACTAACCAATGTCCTGTACAGCTCCCAACACCTATACCCAATGCTCTATCCAATAAAGGCAAGCATATCAAATGCCTTCTTCACTATCCTATCTACCTGAGACTCCACTTTCAAGGAAGCTGCACTCCAAGGTCTCTTTATTCAGCAACACTTCCCAGGACCTTACCATAAGTCCTGAAGAAGTAGTGTGGTGGACTTGCTGGGAGACAGACCACAACGTTGAGGGAAGCGATCGCTAGTTGACTTAGACTGCCGTAGATGCCGGTGAAGAAGGGGACTCAACAGTAAGAGATGGACAGCAGGCAGCGAAGCGGCACAGGCTACCATCAATGGCCAAAGAGAGGAGTACTCACGTGGGAACTTCCCGAAAGTGTGATGGAGAGTGTTCACCGAGGGGACTCAGGCCGCAAGTGGCTACTGGATACTTAGACCTGAGTGGCAGGAAAAATTCCCACCGGCATAGAAACAAAATGGTGGGCCAGTTTGGAGTGATGGGACCATTTAATGAAGACACAGGAGGTTAGATTATGTGCACTGAACATTTGAATTCATACTTGAAGGCAAATAGAGTAGCTGAGGACTTGAGGGTATCAGTTTTCTGGAGCACCATTGGGAGGAAGGCTTTCATGATTCTAAGGAGTCTGGTGCAGCCAGAAAAAAAAACCGTAGAGAAGATCTATGTGTGGTGTTGTAAAATCATTTTGCACCAAAGCCACAGATGATCGTGGAATGTTTCCAGTTTTATAAACAGGTGCAATATGAAGGAGAGTTCATTGCCCAATTGGTGGCCTCCTTAAACAGGTCAGTGGAATGCTATGAGATCAGAGAGTTCCTCCATGATGCCTTGCAGGACCTTGCATGAAACCATTCACCTATTAAAGGGAGACCTGGATTTCAAGCTTTCATTACTGTTACCTCAATGGACTTTGCAGCCAGTGAAGTAACACAGTTGGGTGCCAGTGCCCAGGTGTTTGGCAGAAACTTAGCAGAATGTGGTACAAACCGCAGAATGTGGTGCCATCCGCAGAATGCCACTGTTTGTGGTAATTTTGGCCACGAGGAGTCAACATGTTGGACTTGAAAAAGCCCAGTGCCAAAAATGTAAATGAGTGGGCCACACTGCCCAGAATTTTCAGTTACAACCCAAACAAGAGAAGGGGAGTGACAGAAAAAACAATCCTGAGGACAATCCTGGGAGTCTGAAGGTGATATAACAAGGTGTAGAGCTGGATGAACACAGCAGGCCAAGCAGCATCAGCGGAGCAGGAAAGCTGACGTTTCGGGCCTCATCCAGTTCTACACCTTGTTATCTCAGATTCTCCAGCATCTGCAGTTCCCACTAAGTCTGAAGGTGAGTCCGGTACCGTATGCCATCTATCCAAAGCAGAGGTGGAATGGCTGGTGAATCTGGGAGCATTGGCACCAGTAACCACCAGTGAATAGGCCACTCCCATCATTCCAGACTTAAAAACTGATGGCATAGTGAAGATTTGTGGTGATTTTCAGGTCACAGTCAACCCAGCCTGGGTGCAGATCAATACCCTCTTCCACTCATAGAAGATCTATTCAGTGGATTGAGATTGTTCTTGGGTCTTGTCAATTATTATGGCAAGTTCATCTTCGATCTGACAACTATGCTAAAACCCTTGCATCAGTTGCTGGGAGAAGGGTCACCACTGGAAATAGACCCTGGGTTGTGAGGACGTTTGCTGGGAGGTCAGAAGTTTATAACACATTTCAACTCAAAGTTGCCACTACAGTTAGAGTGTGACACCTCGCCTTATGGGGTTGGCAGTGTAATGTCTCATACCTTACCAAATGGAGAGGAAAGGCCCATCGCTTTCATACTGTGGTCACTAACAAAGTCTGAGGAGAATTATGCCCAAGTTGAAAAAGAAGTGTTGGGCATCATATTGAGTGTTAAGAAGTTCACCCATTTTATCTACCACAGGCATTTCATACTGCTGACCAACCACAGCTCTAACCTTCCTTTTTGGCCCATATAAGGGGATACCATCAATGGGGCAGCAAACCTGCAGAGATGGGCACTGGCTCTACCAGCCTACTCGTACGAAATGAGATAACGACAGACGGAGAAGCATGGCAATGCAGATACCTTGTCAAAGCAGCCACTGTCAGGGGATACAGATGTTCCCGGTATCAACTTGAAAATTATGTACTTTTCCCAGGAAGTGTGTCACCAATATCAGTGATTCAGGTGCAAAACATTACCCAGAATTACCTGGTTTTGAGCCAAGTGATGGACCTAGTCTTGAGAGGGGGAATCAGTCATAGAAATCGTTCAGAATTATTCCCTTACCTGTCGAGGTGTTGGGAGTTGTCTGTATCAGGTGGGTGATTATAATTGGGGATGAGAGTTGTTATTCCTCTCCCATAAAGACGAAATGTGCCGGAACAAGTGAGCCAAGGGCACCCTGGCTTGGTGCAAATGAAAGAAAAAGCTAGGACCTACTTTTGGTGGCTGAATGGGGATTCCCAGATTGAGGAAAAAATGGGATCGTGTGAATGCTGCGCATTGGTAGGGAAAGTACTGCCATTGTCCTGCCTTCACCCATAGGAATGGTCTTAATCGCCATGGCAGGGGTTTCATATCAATTTTGCAGGACCAGTTGAGGAACAAATGGTATTTGTGATCCATGGATGCCAACTCCTGATGACCCAAGGTGGCAATCATGAAGTTTGGTATTAGCTGAAGCAACAATAGGATAGAATAAAATATCCTTTTATTGACACGTGTACTCAAGTGTACAGGAGTACAGTGAAAAGTTTGCAATGTTGGCCCACATGGTGCCATCTTAGGTACAAAGGACCTTGGCACAAAACTTAGATACAAAATTGAGAAATAAAGGAGGAAAAGCCTCCAGCCCCAATGACTGACCCTGCTCCGCACAAGCCTCCAGCCCCACTGACCGTCCCTGCTCCGCACAAGCCTCCAGCCCCACTGACCCTCCCCGCTCCGAGCCTCCAGCCCACTGACCATCCCCGCTCCAAGCCTCCAGCACACTGACCATCCCCACTTCGCTCAAGACTCCAGCCCACTGACCGTCCCCTCTCCGCTCGAGCCTCCAGCCCACTGACTGTCCCTGCTCCGCTTGAGCCTCCAGCCCAATGACCATCCCCTCTCCACTCGAGCCTCCAGCCCACTAACCATCCCTGCTCCGCTCGAGCCTCCAGCCCACTGACCGTCCCTGCTCCGC
>NC_063362.1:27731926-27764928 GCF_021869965.1 Rhincodon typus
AGCCTCCAGCCCACTGACCGTCCCTGCTCCGCTCGAGCCTCCAGCCCGTTGGCCATCCTCCTTGCCTCCAGCCTGCTCTGCATCAGGAAAAACACCAAAAGGGCGAAAAAGGGGGGAAAAGGGAGGAAAAAGAGAAGTAGCAGAGGAGCTCTGGTTGTAGCATCCTACTCTGCCACCATCTTGACCAGAAAGTTAGTAAGTTTGAGAGGAGGCAGGGAGTGTGAAAACAGCTGGACATAGTTACAGAGATTAAGGAGAGGGGTAGAGTCTGGAGGAGGTAACAGAGACAAAGGGGGTTGTAAGGGCTTGAAGAAGTTACAGTTTGGGGTGTAACTTCCTCTGGCTTCTACAGAGACTCGGAGGTTTGTAAGAGCTGGAGGTGTTTACAGATGCACCGGGAGGTAAGGAAGGAAGGAGACAAGGAAAATGATACGGTTTGTGATTATTGTGGGTTTGGGAATAGGTTACAGATATAAGCAAGGTTGTCGGGGAGGATTAGGAAGATTGCAGCAGTGTCACAGAACAATGGCAGCCAGAGAGAGATGCATCCAGCTGAATGGCAGGACCTTCTAGAAATCCAGGAGACTGCACCCAAAAAGGTTCTTGAGATGAGGTGACACTCTTCTAGAAATCACAGTCTTCTAGTCTTCTACGTTCAAATTTCTACAAGCCTACTTCGTAGTGTTTTTATAATTTATAATCAGACTCAAACATAATAAAACTCTCACCTTATCAGCTTTTGAGTGAAAGCCTTTTCCTTTCAGTACATGACCTATGTATTTGACTTCAGACAACTTTTCTTTATTCATTCACGGGGTGAGGGTGTCACTGGCTAACCCAGCATTTATTGCCCTTCCTTAATTACCCAGAGGGCAATTAAGAGTCAACCACATTGCTGTGGGTCTGGAGTCACATGTAGACAGACCAGGTAAGGATGGCAGTTTCCTTCCCTAAAGGACGTTAGTGAACCAGATGGGTCTTTCCAACAATTGACAATGGGTTTCTGGCCATCATGAGACTCTTAATTCCAGATTTATATTGAATTCACATTCTACCATCTGCCATGGCGGGATTTGAACCTTATCCGCAGAACATTGCTTGAGTTTCTGGATTAATAGTCTAGCGATAATGCTACTAGGCCATTGGCTCCCGAGTCAGCTGTATTGCTTTCTTGTTCAGCTTCAGGGTTACCTGGCAGTTCTAGCAGTCTTCTGATCATGGTCTGTGGTGTTTTATTCGATCATGGGTCCACATGCATTGACTAGCAGATCGTCTATCATAGCTTCCAGTCCAGGAAATTCACTGACTAAACCTGTTTTCTGTGTTGATCCTTCTGAAGCCGTGGGAATGTTGTATAGTATGCACTACTACCTCATCTGCTGAATGGAGTCCAAAATGTAATGAAAAAACTACTGCCATCATCCAGCTTCACTTGCCAGTAACAATTCTTCACATCAAGGGTATTAAAGACCTTTGCACTGGCAGGTTGTGGCAAATTTTCTTTGTCTTGGTGAAGGGTCCTGACCTGAAACGTCAACTTTCCTGTTCCCCTGATGCTGCCTGACCTGCTGTGTTCCTCCAGCTCTACACTGTATTGACTCTGACTTCCAGCATCTGCAGTTCTTGCTAGCTCCTAGTCGCAAAATTTCTTTAATAGTTCACATGGGTGAGTAAGATTTCTCCAAAGCTTTACTGGGGTTTTTTTGATCCATGCATACTCTCAGTTTTTCTCCTATTTTTACTGCTACCGTGTTCCTAATCCAGCCTGTCGAAGTTGTCACGTTTTTTTAATGTCTCCGTTCTTCTCATCTTTTTTTTAATGTTGTCTTTCAGGCTGAGATTTATGGAAGCCTGAACTCTCATCAGCAGGTGCTGCGTCAGTCTCATACTCACATTAACTTGGAGATGCTATTCACCACAAGGACATACAAGAACTAAAAATACATTTTTGTAAGCTTTTAGGGTCTGTTCAGCAGTGACCTATGAAACACTGCAAATCTTTTCTGGTATGTGTACAGTTATAAGTTCAGGCTTTGCATTTGCTACAGCTGAAATGAATGGATTTTTGTTCAACATCAACTATCTGGGACTCCAGATCTTCATTCTTTCCATTGCATTGGGCCCTCAGCATCATTTGTCCTTTTGGGTTACGTATCATTCCAATGCACAGCATCAAACTGATCTTTGAGAATGTCATGTTGGGGTCACCATTTTAAACAACTTCACACAGATCCATGAAGCGCCAGTGCCCACTTTCTGTTCACTCGATGCTTTCATTCTACAGTCATCATTCTAACAATCAGAAATCATTTGTCACCTTTAGACCTTATGATGCTATCCTGTTGTATGGCAATGGAATGATTTGTCAGAATTCATTGCTGATATCTCTCCAACTGTCATCTTTATAGGCTTGCTTTCCTTCTTTCCACCTAGACACTTGTGTGCAAATTCATTCAGCTTCTTGTAGTTACAGCACAGCCGTCTCCATGCTGGATGTGCTTCCTTTCCTTTTATGTGATGGCTTCCGCAGTGTTCATATCCCTCTCTCTAGCCTTGATCATTCTGCTGGCTCTACTGCAGATCTTTCTCTTCCTTTCCATTTTATTATTCTCATTGGGTCTGAGATGCCTTTTAGCATAAAGAGAGCCTCATCTGTTCTCACATTAATATAATCTAGCTGTTAATTGGCAATCTCACAGCACCTACACCTGTTACCTGTTGGTGACTTTCTTGTGAGTAAGTGAGATTAAACTTGGAAGAATGATAAACTGTGAGGAGGATAGTGTGGAACTCCAATAAGGATATTGCCAAGTTTGTGGAGTGGGCAACTAGATGGCAGATGAGGTTTAAAGCAGAGAAATGTGAGATGCTACACTTTGGTCAAAAAAACATTGAAAGATAATATAAAATTGAGAGTGGAATTCTAAACACACGCAGGAACAGAGGGGCCTGGGTGTATATGCCGGGCAGGTGGAGAGAACAGTTAAAAAAATATAGTTTTCTTGACTTCATTAATAGGGGCAGACAGTAGGAGAGCAAGGAGTTTACGTTGAACAAAAAGAGCTGAAAGAACTGCGGATGCTGGAAGTCTGAAAGAAAAACAGAAATTGCTGGAAAATCTGAATAGGTCTGAAGAAGGGTCACCGGACCTGAAATGTTAACTCTGATTTCTCTCCGCAGATTCTGCCAGACCTGCTGAGGTTATATGGAAATTGTACAAGATACTTGTTAGACCTCTGCTGGAGTACTGTGTACAGTTGTGTGTACCATGTTATTACAGGAAAGATGTGAACACATTGGAGAGAGTGCAGAAGCGGTTTACAAGAACGATTCCAGGAATGAGAAACTTCAGTTATTAGGATAGTTTGAAGAAGTTGGGTCTGTTATTTTTGGAGAGCAGGTTGAGGAGAGATTAGATAAAGGTTTTCAAAATCTTGAGTGGTCAAAATGAAGTAGGCAAAGGAGAAACTGCTCCCACTCATAAAAGAAAAAAGAATGAGAAAGCATAGATTTAAAGTAAACGAATCAAGGGTGTAGTGAGAAAAACACATTTTCACACAGTGAGGAATTAGGGTATGTAATGCCCTAAAAGAGAAATGTGGTGGAGGCAGATTTAATTAAGGTATTCAAGACAGGATTGGATGGTTATTTGGATAGAACTGTTGTGTAGGTATATGGGGAAAAGGCAGGATATTGGTACAGGTACAATGGATAAATTGCCTCCTCCGACACCATAACCATTCTGTGAATCTGTGAAGTTTCTTCTCTCTCAGCAGTCATGCTTTCACAGACAGCATGCTTTTTATGCCTGGATCAGCCAGAACTATATTCACAAGAATAACTAGACAGAATAAATATAGAAAGATGTTCCCGATGACTGGGGAGTCCACAACCAGGGCTCACAGTCTAAGGATACAGGGTAGGCCATTTAGGAGTGGGATGAGGAGATATCTCTTCACCCAGTGAGTGGTAAGCGTCTGGAATTCTCTGCCACAGAAAGTGGTTGAGGGCAAAACACTAATGATTTCAAGAAGGAGTTAGAGATAGTTCTTAGGGCTAAAGGGATAAAAGGGTATGGGGGAAAAGTGGGAACAGGGTACTGAACTGGATGATCCGCCATGGTGGAACAGGGCAAACAGCCTACTCCTCCTCCTATTTCCTATATTTCTATGTTAAGATAACCTGATTACTAATTAAGTAATCTTTCAGTTATCTAAAGTCTCATAATTCAGCTAAATATGTCAGCGCTATCACGTACTGATCAATAATTTGCCTCTCTCCCTGAGCTCTGATGTTGAATATGCACCATTCATAAGTTATATAAATATGGGATTCAAAAGATGTCTTCAAAGCTTGCAAACTTTCTCCTGTCTGAGCATTCTTCTGCTCAACAAGGTGAAGGTTGCAATACTGCTTGTAGTACACTTTCCCCAGCAATTACATCAGGGTTGATTCTCTGAATTGCTTTGACTTCTCATTCAGTTCTGCAGCAATTTAATAGCTTACCATGGAGAGTGGAAAGAATTTCTATGCCGACTCATGTCTCCCTTCATTTCCACAGCAGCAGGAAGTGGAACGTTCATGGCCATTCTGAGTCGTGCAGCCAGACTGAGCAACTTTAAAGTTGCGTGTTGTAGTTTGCTAGGACCCCTTTTATTTTTGGACTGTGGGCTGAAAATTGAGAAAAGAAATTTGCTTTAAACCAAGGAAGAAGATGTTTGCAGTTTGAAAAACAAGTTCATTGTGAGTTCCATTTACATTATTCCCTTATTATTGCATTGGAAGAGAATGCTAGACACATTGGCATCGTGTGTGTATGTTCAGGGTAGTTTTCACAAGAGACTATCTTTTGATTGATTTTTCAATCAAGACCAATTATTGTCAGTTAAAGAGAGCTTAGTGTAGCAATAAGATCTTGATTGGTTCCTGACCAAGTGACAACAGCCATGTATGGTCAATGGAGGAGAAGCCACTAATTTGCAAGGTGTAAGAACCTAAATCTTTCTCTCTCTCTCCTGTATGGAGCGGTAACAGAACATCTTCCAGTAGATGTTCAAATTTGCCTGTAAGTCTTCCTGCAAATCGCTTTCTTGAAAGAAAATGGTGAAAAAATAAACTTCAGAGGTGATCACCTTCAGAGATCAACAAAATTAAACTATTTTCCTGTTACTCTCATGAACCCGAGAATGATTGAGTATGGAGAGTAAAAAGGAAGTTAGGTAGCCAGGATAAGGAATGCACAGGTGAGGATGCCTAAGATTCTCTCCTCAGATCAGAAAGAAATGTGTTGAGGGTAGAAGTGAAATATGAAGGTCTAATTGTTCCCATTGTAACAAGGTAGGAGACCGTCATTTAGAATACTGGAATTTGTGAGGGAAGTCGTGAAATTTATTGGGTTTGTAAGTCAATTTGAAATGGGAACTCAAAAGGAAAATGCCACAGATCAAATTGAAGATACCAAGAACTGCAGATGCTGGAGTCAGGGTCAACACAATGTGGAGCTGGAGGAACACAGCAGGTCAGGCAGCATCAGAGGAGCAGAAAAAGTTGACATTTCATGTCAGTCCCTTCTTCAGAACTTCAGAACACAGATCAAATTGCAGCTTTAACTACAACAATGAGGCCAGAGATAAAATTGATTTGAGTGCCAGTGAGATGAATTGGATGGATGAGAAATACAAAGAGATTTTGTCAAAAAGGGAAGATAACCCATTTCCTTCAAATAATGCAGCTAAGTCCATTACTATATTAAGAGATATAGGAACTACTCAAACTGTTTTGCTGGAAAAGGTTATATCTAGTCTTCCCTCCAGAGAATGAACTGAAAGAAAATGTATTAGTAAACATGATAAGTGGCGAGTATATTACAGTTCCGTTGTGCAAAGTAAAATTGGAATGTGACTTGTTAACCTGAATAATGGCAGTAGGCAAATCCTGCAAATGGAGTTTACTTACTCCTGGGTAATGATTTGGTTTGAATAAAGGTTATAGCTTCACTCATAATCATGGACAGTCTGAATGGGGTTACAGAGAAAGAACAGTTGTTATAACAACTTCCAGGTATTTTCCCATCCTGTGCAGTGACCAGAGCAATGGTTAACCAAAGTTAATCAGCAGAAGTCAAAGCAATATCATAGAATCTCTACAGTGTGGAAACAGGCCCTTTGACCCAACAAGTCCACACTGAACCTCAGAGCATCCCACCCAGACCCATCCCCCTATAACCCACCTAATCTACACATCCCTGAACACAATGGGCAATTTAGCATGGCCAATCCACCTAACCTGCACGTCTTTGGACTGTGGGAGGAAACCAGAGCACCCAGAGGAAACCCACACAGACACGGGAGAATGTGCAAACTCCACACAGACAGGCACCCAAGGCTGAGAATCGAACCCGGGTCCATGGTGCTGTGAGGCAGCAGTACTAACCACTGTGCCACCGTGCCGCCCCCAAATCAGAGGCAGATGTTAGAATATCCAAGACTTTAAAGAAGGGGATAATTCAAAAGAAGTCTTTGGCATTTCTTCATTAATTGAGGCTTCAAAAGTAGATTCTGAGATTTTAAAAAAAAACACAGACAATTTATGCTGAAACTGAGGCTGAAGAAGATCTGGAATGTTATTATATAAAAATGGAGTTCCGATGAGGAAGAGGAGACACCCTCACAGACCTATGGATAAAGAACAGATGGTTGCTTGACAAATGGTGCTACCATCCAAATATCATAATGAGACGTTGTGAGTGACACAAGAAATTCCAAAAGTCATATATATCGAAATATGGAAAACTCAAGCAAGAATAAACAAGGATTTTATCTGGTCATGGCTTCATAAGAAGGTAGTACAATTCTGTAAAATATACCATACATGAAGGTGGAAGGAAAGCCTCAACATAGAATCAAACCAGCACCATTAATAAACATAATAAAAACAAAGTACTAGAGGAATTCAGCAGGTCTGGTAACATCTGTGGGAAGAGAAACAGAGTTAATCTTTCGTGTACAGTATGTAGCTGGAAATGGTGGCTTTTATGCTATTGATGGATGTGAAGGAAAAGCAAATGAAGCAGATTGTGATGATGTCCAGGCAAAAAGACAAAGACCATGATAATGCTGGTAAGGGAGAGATAGAAATGTAAAATGGGTGTAAATGTTTTATGTGAAAAACAGAAATACGTTCTGTTCTGCTGAAGTCTATATCATACAATGTTACAATGAAACATTAAGCTATAATGACCATAATCTTCTAGCATTCATTAAAAGGTTTAAAATCCAAAATGTGAGATGCTTAGATGGAGTTTACTGATTTAACCATTCAAAAGAGATATTGTTCCCATTTCTAGTAAATATAATGTGAGTGCAGGCACTTTGTCCAGGATTGTCAAATGATGGAACATTTTAGGAATCTAAGAGAAAGAGGATAAAAATTTATAAAAGGGATAAATAAGAATGAATGGATGTAAGTCTTATGTTTTGCTATCTATGTACTATATACCTTGGGATGAAATACATTTTTGAAATGGGATTTCATCTCTCCTAGGAGTGGAAACATACAAAGACTACTTTTATTGTTGGCCTCTGGACTAAAAAACAGGGAAAAGGTGCTGCTTTAAACTAAGGAAACTGTGGAAAAAAGTGTTTGCAGCTTAAAAAACAAGTTACTAGAACTCATTATGAGTTGTATCTATGATGTTGCCTCATTCAAGCAAAGGGACAAGAAGGCTACACACATCAGCACCATTTGTGTGCATTCAGAACAGTTTTGCCCAGAGATAGTCTTTTGATTAGTTTTTCAATCAAGATGAGTTATTGCAGGGTCAGCGTTGCAACCACTCCTTGATTAGTTCCTGGGCAGATGCCTGTATAGCCTTGTATGTGAAGTTTCTAGCCTTCAGAGAGAAAGAGCCTAAATCTCTCTCTGTCTCTTTGTGTAGAGAACTAACAGGAATCTCCCAGTAGCTGTTCTCACTCACCATTTTCCTTTAAAAGAAGCAAATTCCATAGTTGAGAGGAAAAGGGAAAAATAAACACATAGGCATTGAAAGGACGAATGTTCAACGATTGAATAAAAGACTGAAAATAGGTAGATTCACAACCTTGTGTCATTAATGAAAATTCAGGAGCTGAAAGAAAGCCAAAAGAAAACAACGCACTAACCTGATCCAGGATAGTGCCATAACTACACTTTTCTGATTTAATCCTCTATTCCCACCTATAATATTTGTGTCTTGTCTTGTTTGTATGTGTTCATTTTTATATGTGTAGGGGTTTTAAAACATGGTACAGTTTAAGTTATGGAGTTATACATTAGCAGCCCATGTTTCATTCTTGCCATTGGTTCAAAAATGTTTGATTACAATAAAGATTTTTCTTATTTATGAAGAACCTGATGTGCATATTCTTTGCATCTGAAGTATACAACTGAGTAACATCGCACGATTCAACGGTTTGATCAGATCTTCTCAATTGTGACAATTATGGGAATAATGTCGTTTTCCAGTTCACAATCCCAGTGAGTCACACTCTTCCTCGCCATGTTTCTGCGGTAACTTGTGCTCTTGCAGAAAGTGGACTGAATCTAACTTTTGATCATATTTCAAATAACAGATTTAATGGATATCACAAACTAAAACAAGAGTTGGTTAAAGTAGAGGCAGAGGTCACATGGCTATGACAATTTAGTTAGTTCACTGTGTACAATTTGCAGAGGAAGGATGAGGAAGAATATGTTCAAAACATATTCACATAGGATTTCATTTTTGATGTCGATTTGTCCATTTTTAATGTATACCATTCCATTCCTGCAGTTGGTAACACTCAGTACGATATGGTTCCAATGGTAGCTCCTCTCTAAAATTCTCACCATTGTAGCTGAACCCGTTGACTGTCAGCCAGGGATCAACACTGTCATCAGCTGGTGCAAACAAAAACAAAACCATTGGATAATCATCAACAGCAAAATTCCTGGCTGGACTTCTCCTGTCTTAGCTCAGGAAACAATAAATAAATGTATCATCAGCCAATTTTACAAGGCAGAATCGTGTGATGTGGCTAAAGGAATTAGAAGTGGGTTACACACTAAGAAATACTATTGGAAATGAATCAACTTGGACACATCTGCAGTTGATGCCATATTATCATTCCCTGTATTCCATTCAAAGTTTATCAATTTGTCAGTTATTCTAAGATATCCATTTTAAAGTCCCATGATTAAATACTTATTTCTATGCTCCAAACATTCCTTCAAGTAATTCATTGCATGTGCGTGTTCAGCAGCGCCTGAGGCTTCTTAATTGCAAGTAAAATGCAGTGCAATGAGAACTATAACACTCAGAAGAATGTGATGCATGTTCTGCAGGGAAAGTTTACCACACCACTACATCACTTCTTCCTGAATGTGTACTGTCAATTCCAGTTAAATCTGTAATTCATCCTCGTAAGGCTGCTAACTTTCCAGTTTTAAATTAGCAGTTTTTTTTTATAATAACATAATTTCCAGTGGCATTGTTCACAGTGAGTCAGAAGCTATTGTGGCTTTGGGGACAGAACAATACAACGTGCTATCCATATGCTAATTTTAAGAAATTATAGATTAATATTTAAACGGATTGCCAGAACTGTGGGCTTAACATTATATTGTGCAATATAAAACAAACAACAATTCACTCTGTTAGTACAAAATTCATTTTGCCTGTTAGTACAATGGAGATATCTATCTTTTATTTTAAACCTATCAGTGCCTCTGTCAAAATAGTAAACAAAGAATAACAACTCACATTTATATGGTGTCTTTAATGTAATCAAACTTCACAAGGTGCTTCACAAGAGTGTTATCTGACAAAATTGAACACCAAGCCATATTAGGGCAGAACCCAAAAGCTGGTCAAAGACAACCCGTAGCTTTGAAAGAATGCTTTAAATGTGCTTTGATGCCAAATGTTTAACAATATACTTATGAAGATTTATAAAATTAAAAGCATTATATAAGTGCAATTTGTCATTGATACTGAATGATGCAGACCAAAAGACACCAGCTACAATGTCCAGTCTGTGCTGAGTCTGTTAATTTCAGACAACCTGCAGCCAGGATAACATCATTGGTGAAATAAAGAAAATTACATAAGGTCACAATTATTGATCTGCTGTAGAGTGTCTCCTTTTGTATTACGTGTGTGTGAAGGTGAGGGAAAGTATACAACTAATACATTAATAGATGTAATACAAGACTGAATAAAACATTTTGCTCTGATGGTCGATACAATGAACAGCAATTACACAAAATATGCAGATCCAATGTCATGCGCTGCTAAATGCATACTCTCAACTTTAGTATTCAGCAGAACTAACTCACTTTATCAAAGCTATCTTATTCACGGTTTCATTTCATCCTTCGCCTCATCCAGCACTTTAACAAAAAAGCTATTATCTTCCTTTCAGGTGTGAAGAGTTATTACTTTCAAAAACTCATGGATACCAACATTGCTCAGAATCCTTTTTCCATTTCAATTTCATCTGACTTCATCTCTTCTTCAAATCTCACCCCTTGCTTTGTATTTGTAATACCTGCTGATCTTCTCTCTGAATCTGTATGATCCTCAGCATCATCCCCTAAATGACCAACTTGAATCAGATTTGAGCTCAGCTGTCCCTTCTATCATCTGTCCCTCCCTGTCCTTGGCCAGGAACCATCCAGCCACACAATGGATCTTTTACACATCATCAATATTCTCTCTTCACTTTGACTACCCTCTATGGCTACTTACATTCCCTCGATCTTTTCATTGAGAACTACCAGTCTGAGATTGGCTGTCAAAATCTCTTTGCTCCAGTCATACACTATTACCCATCTCCTACTGAACTGACAGTATTTCATTGTCTCAGGTCAGCTTAAAATACAGGTTACCGGAACTCATTCTGAGTTGTATCTGCAATGTTGACTTTTCAAGCAGTGGGACAAGAATGCTAGACACGTCAGTACTATTTGTGTGCATTCAGAGCAGTTTTGCCCAGAGATAGTCTTTTAATTAATTTTTCAATTGGGACCAGTCATTGTGGGCTTAGCACAATAACCACTCCTTGATTAGTTCCTGGTCACATGGATGTACAGCCTTGTATGTGGATAATATAGGAGAAGCTTCTAGCTTGCAATGTGAAAGAACCTAAATCTTTCTCTCTCCCTCCAGTATGGAGAACTAACAGGAGCCTCCTGCTAGCTGTTCTCAATTACCATTTTTCTATAAATGCTGCAAATTCCTTTGTTGAAAGAAAAATGGAAAACAAACACTCCAGAGGCCATTGAAAGGATGAATCCTCAATCATTGAATGATAGACAGAGAATAGGTGGATCCACAATCTTGTGACATGAATAAAAAAACCTGACTTGAAAGAAAGCCAGAAGAAAACAACTCATCAGCATCAGTGATTCAACAAGCCTACCATAATTGTATTTCTCTGATGTAATATCCCTTCCCTACCAGTAATATTTGCACCTCTTCTAACATCATTATTAAACTTGTTGACCCAGCTGATAGTATTGTTGTTGTTTAGCATACTAACCTCTACTTAGCAAAGACAAGTGCTAATTTTAATATTTCATCCTACCATCCCTGGACCATCACTCCACTACTGACCGTAGGGCAATTGTATCCAGATTTATTACTGAATTCATTCCTCTGCAAATCTTCCCTCCACAGCCTGTGATCTCATTGTGCTCCAGCCATGCAAAGGTCACTTCTACCTCTTTCCCACAATGAACATCCATTAACTACCCTGATAGATGCATTATTTCAGATATTTCCTGCATTATCGAGTTGACTTCTTCTGATCTCAACTCAATGTTTTCCCCCTTGATCAGTTTATTCCTACATATATCTGAAACTCTAATGCTCAATGTCATCTCAACAGTTTCATGATCCTAATAATCTGCACTTCCCTATGAATGTCTAATTTCTAACATTTCCAACCCTCCTGAGGATAGTGTGACAGCTCTTCCATTCTTCACCACAAATCCATGGAATCCCATAGCTGTCTTGACAACACTTCCTCACACTCTACCTCGGATAATAATTCTATCCCATTCTCTCAGCTTTTCCATCTTAATTGTTTGGATGGGACAACCTAGTTTTCTATGTTTTCAGTTTTCTCTTCCTCCTTTTGGAAAGCTGCAAGCCAGCACTTCACACTGATAATCAAGACTTTTGTTTTGTTTCTTTACATAATACCACTTCGTTTGGATTTTGAACCAAGAAACGTATTGTTATTCAATCTCTCCTGCCTTCCACTATATCTCAGACCTTCTCTTTTGTTCTTTTCCCTCCCACTTCCTCCTTCGATTTGCTCAAAGCCTACTCTATGTCTAGGTTTTCTCCATTATGTTGAAAGATCACAGACACAAGCAGCATGAAGATCATTGACATAGATGGGATGTGACATTTCTAAACCAGAATTTAGTTATGGCAATCCTCTCGCCCCACCAACAACTGAAGTCCTAAAGTAACTAAATTACTACTTATGAACCTCATCCGTTCGATGCTAGCATTAACAAAGCTGCAGGCAGCCCTATCACTGGCATACGGCTTGCACAACAGCTCCAACTGTTGCAACAGCTCATCAGTTCCTTAACGGGTGGGAAAGCGAGATTCACTCAATCAAAGACAGTCAATACCTGATTGAGGGACCCAAGATCTGGAAAGGTTGGGAAAAGTTTTCTCTCGTTACTTACCTCTGTCCTTGGTTGCATTACAGTTTATGGAATACTTTAAGAAATACTGTTATTATTGAAAAGATCAAAAGTAGTAGCTAATTTGCATATAAGCTCCCCAAACGGCAATGTAATAATGATCAGATCACATATTTTATGTTTTTGTCTTAGGGATACATATTTGGAGAATTTCATTTTTCTTTGAAATAGTGCTCTGGGATTGTTTACATTCACCTGAGAGATCAGGGAAGATTTTGACTAAAACCTCTGGAGAATGGAGTTCTGATGCTGTAGGA
The DNA here is from genome assembly GCF_021869965.1 of Rhincodon typus. NCBI lineage: Eukaryota > Metazoa > Chordata > Chondrichthyes > Orectolobiformes > Rhincodontidae > Rhincodon > Rhincodon typus. The sequence goes on from NC_063362.1 coordinate 27,744,925, forward strand.
CTCTCACATCACTGTACTGGAATACTCAGATCTATGGTGTGGAACATACACTCATAGCTTTCTGACACAGTAAGAGCCACATTACTGCTGTCATTCCTGACACATCTCTTCCCACAACCCTACACTATGAAAACTTTTCTCTCATTACTTACCTCTGTCCTTGGCTGCATTTCCTGTTGAGTCACTGATAACAAGAAATGCCTGCCTCTGACTGAATGGCAGCTATTGTGGATGAGGCCTACCACACGCCACTACCACCCAAGGTAATGATTACAGGGATAGGCCCAATATTGGCCCCACAATAACCTGATTGGCACGTGATTTGGTAGAACTTCTGGAAAAGAGTCAGCACAGGTTTCTCAACAGGTCTCCGGCCAACAGCTGAGATTCTTTTGCTTCACAAAGATTCCCCTCAGTTCACAGCTTTTGTCTCAACAGTAGCTACTGGACGAAATAGTATACTCCAAGAATTTTCTTTTCAAGCCTCAGATTCAATGGTAAATTTCAAAAAATATGTTACTTTCCATTTTATATTCTGTATGTTTGGATTTTCTAGCTCAGCTCACCATGCTGAATTAGAAATTGAAATGGCTAAGACAGAAGCCTTTTTAAATGACCTGTTCTAATCTACAAGCTGCAGGATACCTAGCCCCAGTATACTCGCTGTGTATGCATTTATCAGGAAGTGACTGTATGTTCAAGTGTTTCTTCCATTGCCATACAGCAGCCTACAGCCATTGTGCCAGACAGAGGATTATTGGGTCATAACCGATTGATCAATTTTTCTCAGCTCCCAGGACAGATCTATTTGATATTCTATACTATAAGCTGAATTGTCTATTGTTGCTGTTGCTTTGGAGAATGAGTAATGTGTACAGGGCAATGTTTTTGTTATGAGTTACAATGTAGCTCACATTCTGATAAGAAAGGAAGAACTTGCAGTTATGTATTGTATTTCGCACTCACAGAATGCTCAAAGGCACTTTCCAGTTTCTGGAATACTTTAAGAAATATTGTTACTATTGAAAAGGTGGAAAGTGCAGTAGCTAATTTGCATACAAGCTCCCCCAAACAGCAATGTAATAATGATCAGATCACATATTGTATGATTTTGTCTTAGGGATACATATTTAGAGAATTTCATCTTTCTTTTGAAGTAGTGCTCTGGGATTGTTTACATTCACCTGAGAGATCAGGCAAGACTTTGACTAAAACCTCCGAGGAATGGAGTTCTGACGCTGTAGCACTCTCACATCACTGTACTGGAATACTCAGATCTATGGTGTGGAACATAAACTCGTAGCCTTCTGACACAGAGATAAGAATGCTAACAGTGGACCTGTCATTTAAAACAACCTGATATCACCACTGTAAATGTGATGATCTGTGGTACTAAGCAGTCTAACCAACAGACCATAAAGGACCTGCTGCAGATTGCTCATAAAAAGTTCAAAAACAATTTGTAAGTTATTATGGCACCAAAAGTGACTTCTTCCACCATATGTTTCTTTGGAATTGCTTCATCCTGTCCTTTAAATTATTTGGATTGGTTGAGTTCTATGATGAACCCATAGTTAATTTAAACCTCCCCAACCCACACCTCCCAATAGCCCAGTGCACAATGACTTTGTCTGCCCTACATTCATGATCCAAGGCCTGAAGGTTTATAGCCTGTTAAGGATGTCTTGCACATGTGTTAGTGTACTATCCATACCCTGATCTCACAGAGGTAACGAGGTCACTGGCAGTTGGGAGGAGAATTGGCAGCTTGCCCTTGAAGGCTCTGTGATTTTGTTTCTGGCATGCTTTCCTGGCCCTTCACTTTTCTATAACTGTGATGCCACAATTTTGAGTAAACGGGGCATCTAGAGGGAGATCGCGGTGCCTCATCCCCATTGTGTGGATCTATCACTAGGGAATAGCGTGCAGGTCCGTACACATATTCAGTAACCACTGCATGTTCTGCTGGACCTGGATCTCCCAAGGCAGTACCCAACCTTTCCATCAAAATAGCCAAGAACTTATGTGACAGGAGCCATGACAATAGTAAGAACTTGGACAGTCTCCTCCATCTTCCATCAATGGCATCTGTGCTAGATGACCCCTGCATGTTGCTGCCTATCTATCAGGTAATTTATGGCCTAATCCAAATGTTCAACTGCATGAGGATCAACATGGACCTGATCTCTATTATATCCGAGAATCAGTGACACATTTTCCATCAGCTGTAAGCGTGGTTCTGTGATGTGCTCACTAGATTATGCCGCAGAGTCTAATGTAAAATCTGTTCTCATCAGGATGAATATCCCCGCACTTCTGGAAAGCGCAGGAGAATGTGGTGACAGTGCTTCCTCTGAGTCTTTGGAGTCATTATCCTCAGAGGCAATACTTGAAGTGGAGGTGGAAGTGAAGATAGCAGAAGGCTGTCACCTCTTCATTGTTGTAAGAATTTGTAACAGAGAACACAAAAGAATTATTTGATGGTTATGCACAATCCTTTTTCTCTGATACAATCTACATGTTTCATCTGATGCTTAATCCAACAATCCAAATGCCTGTTTAACTTGTACTTGTACATTTACTTTGCTTTACGTCCTCGTGTATGCCACTTCTCAATGACTAAACATGGCACTTACCCTGGCAAAGCAGAGAAGATTGTCCGTTTGCTTACAGTATTGGATGCAGGTTCTGCTATGGGCTCCATAGTTGCTAACCTGCATTGCAACATCTATCCAGGCCATTTGCGTTACTTGGAAGGCATCTTGTTGAATTGTTAGAAAACAACCTTTCCCATACAGCTTGGAAGAGAACATGCAACAAGGTATCACTGAACCTTGAGATAGTTTTTTTCCTTCTTTGAGACATCAATTCACAAAATCACAGAAATGATAAGGTGCAGGAAGAGGCCATTCTGCCCATTGTGCCTGTACCTGCTTGTTAATAAGCACCATTATGTAATGCAAATCTCCTGCCTTTTCCTCCATATTCTTACACATATCTTTACCAAAGTAATAATCCGATATCTTCTTGGATGCTAATACCAAGAGTGATACTCCTGGCTTTAAGTGAGTGAATGTCTGTCCAGGTGACCTTTAAATATAATCTCTAAATATAAGCCAGGACCTCTGACCCGATGAGGTAATGATGTTTCCTTCCCCATCCTGCCTCATGATACGTGAATGATTAATTGATTGGGCACTGTATGATCACTTGTGAACAGACATTTGCCCTCAAACAGAAATGTCACATACTTCCTGTCCTGTCGGTTAAAACAACCTCAGGTCTAATGGAAGATTCCATCCATATAACACATCAGCACTGAAGGAGATCATTTGGCCCAACATGTTTGTGCTGGCTCATAGAAAGAGCAATCCATTAAGTAACAGTGTTCAGTTTATGCCCCACAGCCCTGCAAGTGTTTCCATTTCTGATATGATTTAACATTATCATATCAATCAGTCACTGCTTGAAAAAAGTCAGATTAAAATGGGGTGAGATTTATGAAAGCAATTGAAAGTAAATGACAAGTTGCACAGGGACAGGTAAAGACAGAATATTCAGAATGGGAAACAGGAGTGAAACACAGCAACAGGATGTTGATGAACAGCCAATCACAATGTCAGATCTCAGTTTGTGCCAGCTGGGTGAAACTATAACTCAAGTGCAATCGAAGGAGTGAAATCTTGAGCAATTATTCATTGCAAAAGAGCTCATATCACCTCCCTGAAGCTGTTTTCTTTATTTACCAACTGGAAAATATTACCAACAGCTGAAAGTTTGATTTCAGCAGCCTCAATCAAACAATTAGCCACAAGGACTAGTTAAACAGAGTATGAAAAAGTTTCAAGATTAGCTTTCTTTTCTCACGTTCTATAACATCTCACAGTTTCACTGTAAATCTAATTATCTTGTACTAGACTAGGTGTTATAACACTTCAGATGCAGAAGATTAGTCTTTCATTCAATGTAATAAATAATAACAATATTGCTTCTGTCTAAGTTTTTTAATGCATCTCATCAAACAACATTGCATCTTGGGGGGAATTAGCCTGAGGTCTGATTGGGTTCCTCGCCATATTTAGCTGTAATATTAAAATTACATAATCACAGAAGAAATGGCATAAAGCAGAGGAAACCCACTAAATGAAAAGGATTGATAAAGTTAGGCATTGTAAGCAAGAGCTTTTAGGCACACAAAACACTTGCCACTTAGAGTCACTTATTTATGCCAACCAGATATCCTAAATAAATCTAATCCTATTTGCCAGCATTTGGCCCATATCCCTCTAAACGCTTCCTACTCACTTACCCATCCAGATGCCTTTTAAATGTGGTAATTGTATCACCCTCCACCACTTCCCTTGGCAGCTCATTCCACAGATGCACTACCCTCTGCGTGTTGGATAGCAGTTTGCTGGAAGTAAATATTTTGACCCATTCAGCTTTGAATTAGGTTTTCCATTCTTCAGTATGAGCTTTCGGCCTTAGTACTTAGCAAAAACATAAAATGATTTCAGCTTTAAACAAATATGTTGCATCAGATAAATAATTTTTTTATGCCTTCTTTTCAAAGATGATTGACTCTAAGGTCTGCAGTCCTTTGAGATCAGACTGTTCCTCAATCCTTCTCTCTCAGCAGGATGAGCAACTTAAATCAATTCTAGTCTCAACAGTTTTACTACAGAAAATTGCAAAAGCTGCTCAATTAATCAAATGAATGATTCTGAGCCCAGAGGTGTCACTCATGGCTTTTTAAGAAAAATATCAGTGCAATATTTGTTAATTTTCTTCATTTCATTTTATGATTGTCAATATCAAGTTCCATGCTCCACGGAGGGAAGCAGCAATCTCTTTGATTCCATAGTTTGTTTTCTGAAGGTCAATTGGTCTCTAGATGTATGGTTGCAAAACATTGTCAAAATTCTTTGTTGACTCAATCACAACCGTTTTCAATGCATTGTGTACCAGGATTAGATGGATCTCTGTGTGATAACATCTCACTGCACCTAAATTTGATACATTGTTCAGAATGGAATTTTGATTCTATCCACAGCAGTGAAGAAAGAATTTTATAACGGCCTACTGCATCTCTGAAACAACTCAATGTATATTGGTATAGGGTAAATTATTTTAAAATGTAATGACAGTAGTTGTGTAGGCAATTAGTGAGATGGCTGACAAATTAGCTTATTTTAAATGTAATTTTAAATGCTAGTGGGTGAGGTATATGATTCTGTTTGTCCTTATAATTCACTGTGTACACGAATGTATGAGCTGCCCAAGGCACACAACTGATGTCCCTTCATGTCCTATCGAATCTATGACCAGTTCTCCGTAATGTGAATTGGCCAAATATTTGGGTAATTTGCTACACACAATTTGAGCAAATTTTCCATTTGCGTGTTGAAAGATTACTTCACATTTGCAATGTTTATACAGCACTTGCATATTGATAGCAATGCAGTGTTTATGCACTCAGTTGACATTGCTAGCCTATTCACCAATATACCGCTCTAGGAATCTATAGATGTCTGCATTGCTGCTCTACATCATGTTGTAAATTAGTATTCATTGAACTGATTAACTCATCAACTTGCACAGTTAAGTTCAGTTTTAATATACCATTTATGCCCAAATAGCAAATGTTGTCATGGAACCCTGCTAGAGCCAACACTCACAAAGGTCTTTCTTGGATTCCATAGGAAACAGAGCTTCAATGACCTCCTACCCCTTGAATATATCTAATTTGTAGATGATATGTTTTCTGTACTTGGATCTGTTGTTGCACATAAGAATGTTCTTCCATGTTTTAATGGGTTCGAATCTGCACTCAAATTCATAGTCCAACATGTCCTCCTGTTTCCTCAAATGAACATTCCCTCCTACCGTGGTTGATTGTGCCCTCAACTATGTCTGGCCCACCTCTCTGCACTTCTTCCCGTACTCCTTACTTTCCACCCTACCAGTATCAACATTCAAAGGATCATCTTCCACCACCTCCAGAAGGGTATTACCACAAGACACATTTTCCCTTCCCCTCTATTGTCAGCATTCCATAGGGACTATGCCTCCGTGATATCATGGTTCACTCCTCCATCACTTCTAACAATTCCTCGCTTCCCCAAGGCATCTTCTCCTGCAATCACACAAGGTATAAAACCTGCCCATTCACCTTCTCCCTCCTCACCACTCAAGCCCCTAAACACACCTTCTAAATGAAGCAGCATTTGTACTTGAAACGGTGGCTTCTTTGCTAAACACTTCAGCTCTGTTTACAGGAATGATTTTGACCTTCCAGTTGCTTGTTATTTTAATAAACTACCTTTCTCCCATGCTAACATTTCTGCCCTCACCCTGCTATTGTGCTCCAACAAAGCTCAACATAAGCTGGAGGAACAGCACTTTATTTTCCACTTAAGTATTTTATAGCCTCTAGGACTCACTATTGAGTTCCAAAACTTCAGAGTATAATCTCTGTACTCCATTTTTCTTATATCATTCACCTTCCCCCAGCCATGAATTGTTTATTTTCTTCCTCAGCAGAGTGGACCCATTTTCCCATTTTCACACTGTTCCAGTTGCCTGTCCCTCTGTCTCTCCCCCCCACACCCAACTTCAACAATGGACTCGGAATGTTACCTCTATCTTTCTGCTGGGTTTCTCCAGCACTTGCAGTTTTTATTTTTGGTACCGTCCTTGAACTTGTTCTTTGGATTTGTTTTGTTTTAGATCTGGTTTATTAATTATTAACAGACCGCATCTCCAAATATATCAATCCTCCAATGTGTGACTTACACATGGTCCAAACCTAAATTGCGTATAAATTAGTGATCAGAAGGAAACACTGACATATCTGAAAGGGATTTTAGGAGAAATGTCTTTATCCAAGAGAGTGATTAGAATGTGGAACTTGCTATGACATAGAATAGTTGAAATTAATAGCATACATGTATTCGAGAGGAATCCAAAACAACTTTCATTACCATACTCCCTCCCTACATTTCTTGATATTCTAAGTGACCAAAGACCTAAATATCCCAGCCTTAAAGAAACACACCAATGGAACATCCAAACCATCTTGGGGTAGGAATTTTCAAGATTTATAACCCTTTGAATGAAGACATTTTTCCTCATTTAAGTCATAAATATCTGAGACTGAGCACCCATGTTCTTGCTTCCCTAGCCAATTGAAACATAACTCCTAGCATTTAGCTTATCTTTTTTTTTAGAATCTTGTATATTTCAATAAGATCATTCACATTCTTCTAAACTCCAAAAAATATAGGTTTAATTTACAAGCCTGTCATCACAGCACAGCTTTCTCATCCCAGGGACCAATCCAGTGAAACTTCACTACACTACAACAAAATAAATATATAATTCCTCAAAATGGAGACTGAAACTGCACACAGCTCTTCAGTATAATCTAACCAGCTCCTTGTACAGTTGTAGTAATATGTCCTTATTCCTACGCATCAATCCCTTTGCAATAAAGGCCAACATGCCAACTGACTTCCTTTTTGATGATGCACTTGCTTTTTACCAAGTTTCGTATACAAGTACGCCAAACTCTCTCTGAACATCAATATTTAAACATATTCTGCTTTTCTATTCTTACAAACAAAGTTAATACACTTTCTTATATTATACTTACTCTGCCATCTTGTTAGCTACTCACTTAAGCAATCTGTGAGTGGAATCTTACAGGGGCTTGAACAATATGGAGGTACAGGTGCAATGTCCATGATTAATTGTCAGGGGCGCTGTCCCATAAGAAAGGCCGTCCAGCATCCCTGAGGAGGAGAGTGCTGAGGCCTCAGAGGAAGCATTGACAAGGCTGTCTCCTGCACCCCCCACCCCCATCAGCTCAGATGCTGACACCTCAAAGGAAACTTTACATAGATTAGAGTTGCGAACACAAACTGGGGAGCATATCATTGGCAAATTTCCACAGATGGTCGAGGAGATCAGGCAACATCTCAGCTCCTAGCAGGACAGGGCTCTGGTGTCACCAATCAGGGTCTTCATGCACAAGCAGGTGTGCCAGGCAGGTATGTGGGAGATAACGCCCTTCATAGCTCAGAAACGGTAGGACTCTGACAAAAACACACTCAACATGTCTAGGCCCTCTAGACACAAACATGCTCCAAGGCTATTGAGCTCTATTGCAGGGCAGCCTCCCTCCACTGTGGAACTTTGGAATGCACTTCAGTGCCGTGGGAGGGAAAGAAAGAAAAAGCATTTTGGTGGGGGGTGGGTAGGGGGTGCATATTGGTGGCATGGGTGATACTCCAATGTTAATAACATCTCACATTCATTAAATCATGCTGAGAATGCCTCTGAATCTGTTTGTTCATTTCTCTGCGTAGCCCCTACTGTAATTCAGGCATCAGCTCACATGATAGTCCAGAGAGCAATGCCTGACTTTAGAAGCTGCTGCACCATGTGTAGACAATGTGAACATCACATTTAGAAAGGACATTAGCAACTAGGCCCCATTTGTGCAAGTTCACAGTATGGCATCTCTGGCCTCAGTGGACAAAGTTGGTCTTGCATGAAATGGTCAATAATGTTTGGGGCTGGGACATGTTTAGTGAGGTCATGCTTCAGAGTCACCAATATGGGATTGGGAGCCCACAGGCATGTGTCTTCGTCAGTGCATGTGTCTATGTTGCCTGCTGACGATCCTCACATCATTGGGTTTTGCAATCCCCTCTCTCACAGGTTAAAGCACTTACCCTGCACTTAATTGAGCTGGAAGTGGCTCAGTGGTTAGCACTGCCACCTTACAGCACCAGGGACCCAGGTTTGTTTCTAGCCTCGAGTGACTGTGTGGAGTTTGCACGTTCTCCCCGTGCCTGCATGGGATTCTATTGGGTGCTTCGGTTTCCTCCCACAGTCCAAAGATGTGCAGATTAGGTGATTGGCCATTCTAAATTGCCCATAGTGTTCAGGGATGTGTAGCTTAGGTGGGTGATAGGGGGATGGGTCTGGTTGGGATGTTCCAAGGGTCGGTGTGGACTTGCTGGGCCGAAGGGCCTGTTTCCATACTGTACGGATTCTATGATAAATTACCCAAGTGTCCAAAGATGTGTAGGTTAGGTGCTTTAGCTATGGGAAATACAGGGATAGAGTAGGGCTCTGGGTGGGATACTCTTCAGAGGGTTAGTATGGACTTGTTGGGCTGAATGGCCTGTTTCCACACTGTAGATTCTATTCTAAAAGATTTCATTCTAAGTGAAATGTCAGGCTCCCGTTGGCAGGATAATAGGAAAGTAGGAAATTACGTTTGTAGTGAGTTGAGTGTAGATCAATCCTTTGAATGCAAATAGCACCTATCTTTTATGCTTTAATGTGTCATAAATACTTGTTAAAACACTGATTCAACAGAATAAATGGCATCTTTGCAATTAACTCTACTGCAAATAAAAAACCTGCCTTCAGATTCACAATGGGTTAAAGGTCATGTACCATAACTAAGGTATTCTTCCTTGTGGATTTAGATGCAGTAAGAGCTTAATGTGTAAAGCGGATTACAGCATGGCTAACCAAGGGAGGGAGGGAAGGAGGCAGGATGCTGGCAATGCCAGGGGATCAGAACATGGCAGATGAAGGAAGACAGGGTGGTTCTTGGGGAATGTCCAAGAGCTTGTAGGGTTTAGATGGAAGATGTTAGACGATGTGAACCATGAATATGAAGAGATTCAGGATTAGAAAGAAAAGGCCAATAGTGAAGACCTGAGAGCCAAGGATAACAGAGGGCAGATAAAGGGTGAGATTCAATGTTGATGGATGGCAGGTCAAGGAAGGTTAATGGGCTGACAGGCCCAGTGTGCCAGGAAGCAGGCTGATGGTGCCGATGAGCAACTCAAGGTGAATGGAAGTTGAACAGTGATGATAATAGATAACTGAACAGTCAACAAAGGTGGGGAGATTTAATGGAGGGAGGTTTGAAGCTGATTGAAGGTCAAAGTGACTGAGGAAGGGTATTGAGTGATGACTTCCAGCTGCTGGGTCATTGTGGGAGTGTCCAGATATGTAACTGTGTCAAAATACCTGGTCTTTGGAATAAAAGTTGAGGAAAGAGTTTTCCACAGTTGGATATGTGCTGATCAGGTGCTATTGTTGCAAATATAGGGCTTCCTGTTAGTCATTAGCTTCCATGGCAAGAGGGAGGGCTATAAAGACTATATTAACCATCTTTGCCTGCCATTTGTCTGCAGTTCATCTCAGGAAGTCAACTGGGAGTCAGGTGCACTCAATGCTTCTACCAAATCTGGGCTATTTGTAGAGGGATTGGCAGAAGATGATCCAGTCCAGGCACAACAGCAGCAAGACCGTCACATGTTTGTTGAGTTTGGCATTATTTTGGGCGCAGACTGGTTAGATTGAAGGGACTGTTTGTGTGCTGTATGAATCTATGACTATATGTGGTGCCAGCAAAGTATCCAAAAGCTCAGGAAGATGGGAAATAAGAACCAATCTGAAATCAAGCAATGGTATGCATTTGACTATACACAGACTGAGTAATTGCCTTCAAACATCAGAGAAACAATGTCAGACATATCTGAGCATTTCAATGTCTATGATAAAAGGTGTATACTATATATTTTGAGGTTTGAATTTTAAAATAAAGGCTGATGTATGTGTGAAAGTACTGTGAAGTATTTTTTCAAACAGATCAGAAATCATTTGAAACAGTGACCTAAGTGTATTCATTCTAAGAAAGCATGTGACTGAGGTCAAGTGTCTGGCAGAACCCCTGTCGTGTTAATGGATGGGATGTTAATAGGGCTGAGTTTACAACAGCTCAGAGAGGCATTAGTTTTAGCTTTTGAATTCAGTGGAGAAGAAACAGGAGTTCAGTTCAAAAGGAAGAACAATTTCTCCAAGCAGAAGAATCAAGCTTTTAACATAGGAAAATCAATCATGACAGCTGAAGAGTTTTAGTGTGAAGCTTCCAGCCAGAAGATTTTTGGAAATAAGCCATCAAGTGTTGGTAATCAGGGCAAAACTTTAGTTGTTGTTTATAGTCATATCTTTCTAATTGTCTTATTTTGTTTGATTTTTCTTCTTTTGTCTAATTAACATACATTCTGTTGTTAAAGAAAATATGGAGCCTCGTGTGAATATGTTTCAGTGAATAACCAACACAGCAACAAACTATAAAAATTAAACATATAATCTATCACGTTTCATTCTGGGATCCAACTTGTCCAATATTACCATAAGCTGGGATTGGAACGTCCCTTCCCTTTTTTAGCTGTCTCAAGATGATCTACATCCCTTTGGACTGGGAGACAATTCAGCGGAAGTAGCTTAAAAAGTTACGACAACATTGAAGGACAGGCAGCTAGGCATTGGGTCAGGGCTGTCTTGTTGGTAAGAAATGAAATTAAATTGATAGCGAGACGTGATATAGAGTCAGAAGGTGTAGAATTCGTATGGTAGAGTTGAGGGAGCACAAAGGAAAAAAGGGCCTCCTATCTGCAATCAGGATGTGGGGCAGGAAATAAATCAGGATGTTGAAAAGGCATGTAAGAAAGACACTTTTACAACAATTATGGAGGAGACTTCAATGTGCAGGTGGACTGGGAAAATGAAGAAAAGGAATTTGTGGAATGTCTACAAGTTGGTTTATTGGAGCTGCTTGTGGTAAGATTACTAGGGAATAGGCAATTCTGGATTTAGTGACGTGTGATAAGGCAGACCTGATTAGGGAACTTAAGGTGAAAGAACCTGTAGAGTGCAGTGGCCAAAATATGATAGAATTCACCCTGCAGTTTGAGAGGGAGAAGGTGGATCAGATGTAATGAAATTACAATTGAGTAAAGGGAGCTACGATGAGACGAGATAGTTGCTGGCAAGATTTGATTGGAAGCAGACCCCAGCACGGAAGATGGTGGAGCAGCAGTGACAGGAATTTTGGGGGTAATTCGGGAGGTACAGCAGAAATTTATCCTGAGGAAGGAGAAAATTACTAAGGGGAGGATGAGGCAACCATGGATGACAAGGGAATTCAAGGGCAGAATAAAACCAAAAGAAAAAGCATACAATGTGATGAAGACTAGTGGGAAAACAGAGGAATGGGAAGCCTTTAAAAGGGGGGAGATAAAATATGAGGGTAAGCTAGCTAGTAATATAAAAGAAGATAACAAGAGTTTTTTTTAAGATATATATAAGTTAAGAGAGAGGTAAGAGTAAACATTGGATCACTCGAAAATGAGGCTGGAGAACTAACAATGGGGAACAAAAAAAGCAGAGAAACTGAATTGGTGCTTTGCATCAGTTTTCACAATGGAAGACACCAGCAGCATACTGGAACTTCAAGACAGTTGGAGGCAATGGTGAGTGTAGTGGCTATCACCAAGGGGAAAGGCGCAAGGGAAGCTGAAAGGTCCAAAAGGTCCACTCAGACCAGATGGACTTCACCCCAGGGATCTGAAGCAGATAGCTGAGAAGATTGTAAATGCATTGGTGGTGACCTTTCAGGAATCACTGGAGTCAGGGAGTGTTCCAGAGGACTGGAAAATGGCTAATATAACACCCCCGTTTAGAAGGGAGGGAGGCAGAAGACAGGAGACTATAGGAGGTTATTCTGACCTCGGTCATTGGTAAGATTTTAGATTCCATTAACGATGAGATTGCCGATAACTTGGGAATACATGGCAAAATAGGGCTGAGTCAGCACATCTTCATCAATGGGCGGCAATAATTTTAGTATTACTTGTGAAAATTTCAGTGAGTAGAATTAAAGTCACTCGCGTCTCTGGCTTTCCTCATACGAAATTCTCCTCAACCTTCGGTTTTGTTCCTTCACCTGTTCATGATTGGCCACCTATCTCCAAACCTCTAATACGAGTTCTCATCTATGACAGAGGCCATTCAAATGTAAAAGCCTTCACTGACATTGTGTAGTTATCAGTCACATGACCTCCAGAAATTTCTCCAACTAAGGATGTTGAGCATCTTGACGGAATGATTTCCATACAGTATTGAAATTTTTGGAACTATCAGAGTTCTTTTCTTTATTTATCTCATTTTTGGTTTGGATCTGTGAGCTAAAGTTAAGAGTGAAATTTTGGACTTTGAGCGGCAGCATTTTTTATATGTATAAAAAAGGAAAAAACAAACAAACTGCTATTTGGTTGCGGCAGTGGCCTGAAAATTTAACTGCAAGTTAATTATTCTTCTAAGTACACCACAGACATCTCAACACCTGAGTTGAATTATGCTCAAAACTGCGAGCTGCTTGGACATTCAAAAGGACGATCAGAAGGAGGCTAGTACTGATCAGAAAGAAACAGAAAGAGAAATCACAAATTGAATTAGGGTTGACTGTTTTTTCTGTGAAAGCTGCTGGACTGAGTTTTGGTTGCTCTCAAGTTATCTTCTAATTATTGAATTATATACAATCCCACATTCCTGTGAATAATTTATTATTCAAGGATTGTATGAATGTTTAGCAACCATCATTTGAAATTGCTTAAATGAACTGGGCAGTTGTAACTCTTATTTTTCTTTCAATTTATCACATAACCATGTTTGTCTGTCTCTGTGTGTGAGTGGGGGTTGTAATCAAAGATGATTGGGTTTAAATCATAGACATTATTTAAATTACTTTCATCTAACTTTGATTTGCTAAAGATACAGTATTAAGAATAAATTTTTTGTTTATCTTTAAGCTGTACATTTGGTGTCTATTATTGGTTATTCATAAAGTCTGGTTCAGAACAATTGGGCAATTCTGAGAGTCATTGAATATTTTCACTGTGTTGTGAATCCAATGTTGGTAAGTGTGATTTGGCCTGGCTTGTTATCCCCGTGTTGTAACAAAATCACATTCTACCTTAAGGGATATTTGGGAACATAAATACACACAAAAGGAAAAACATGTACATGTGGAATACTTCCAGATATCAAAAGTCTTGACTAACCTGTGCTCAAGACAATCTCACAAACCGTAAATCATGGGAAAATAAGGTGATCTGTTTTTGGTGATGGTTAAAGGAGAAATATTTTCCCAGACATCACGAACCATTCTCTCTTTTCCAAACAGTGCTGTGGGAACATTTACGTACAATAACCAAGCCAGGTTCAGTTTAGCGCAATCATCCCCAAAGCAATGAATATTGACAGCAACAGTAATGGAATCAAATTGATCAAACACAGCAGAAATAATTCACTTGAAGTTGTAATCACTTATGAACCTTGAGAGTGGCAATAACTACAATGTTATTAATTGGGGAATAGCATTCTGACAGGCAAAATTCATAACAAATCTTTTTTTTTGTTGTTTAACTGATGCTCATTAAAGGAAACTGAAAGCAGGTCTGTACCTTATCATAAACCTTACATCTGCCATATTTCATGTCAACAAAACTTTAGTCTTTCTTGACAATTTTTGGATTAGCTTTTTCAATTGTAAAATTCATACTTATACTAGAAATAGTCTAAACTCATCACACTGTATAATCTGATTTGCGTATGGCATGATATTGCATTGACTACACAACCTGATCAAATGCTTCCTGAATATTTTTAAGTTTTCTTTTCTTTTATTCTGAGTAAACAAAATTTCTAATCATCAGAATAAGAATTTAAACAAAATAAAAATATTCTGCTTCAAAATAACCTGATTAAGTTCATGAATTTAATTACCTTTGTGATTTTTAATCCGCTCAAAGACTGCAGCTTTTTCCAAAAGCCTGGCTTTGGGTTTGACATTGTTATGGAAAGATTGCAAGTTTTAAAATAGGTTATCTCTCTATTCTCAATACCGATCCTTCAATTGAGATTGATTTAGTCTTCACTCTTCCAAACAGTGGTGGTGTATTTTCCCCACAACCGAAGTTTGTGGTCTCTGACTGTGTAAAAACGGTAGCAGCATTGTTGCAAACTTAAACTAGAAGTAGGGTTTATTTTACACACTCTTAGATGTGGGATGATGGGGGGTGCTGCTGGTGGGGGTAGCATAACCATAAACACACACAAGACGAGACCAAACTGAAAGGAATAAAAAGATTATTGATTATCAACTACTTGAGTAGAAAACAACTGAGGAATGTCAGTTCATCAATGCTGTTGCTTTTAAAATGGAGCTGGAGTTAGCAGTTTGGATTTCCTTTGTGGGGTCGACAGCAGTTTAGGAATCATAGACAGTTTGCAAAAGTCAAAAACAGAAATTGCTGGAGAAACTCAGCAGATCTGGCAGTATCTATGGAGAGGAAGCAGAGTTAAAGTTTAGGGTTCAGTGACCCTCCTTAAGATGCCCTTCGCGTTTCTTCAAAAGTGCTCAGTTATGACAAATGTTTATTATATCTGTAGCAAAAAAGTCACTTTCAAAGGATGTGCAGCAGTCAGGAAGAGTTCCAGAATAGTGAAAGTACTGTTGACTACAGACATTAAGACCTCTTTTAGAAAGGTACCCCTATTAAAGATACACCTCTATTCGGGATGATATCTGGAAAACCTTAGGCTGTTCACTTGTTCTTTTAGCGCTCATTCAATTCTGAGCCTACCTGACCTGAGTGATGTGTGAAATTATGAGATTTATGGCAAAATTGACTGTGAAGTTCTGAAAGGCCAAATTTGCTGTCTTGCTCCACCTTTTATACTTCTGATGATCAGCACAGTGAGTTTCACCCTTGGGAGTGGCAAATTGTCATTTATAGAGGATTATTGCATGTTAGACACTTTTTTAATCGCCTAAGTCACCTCATTAATATTCACCTTTCATGTCACCAAACTTGCTAGATGCTGAAAAAATTCAAAATGGAAACCACAGTGGGTACCTCTGTGTTCGACAGTGGGCACCAAAATGTCAGCATACTCCATGGGAACCAGACAAATGCATGCAATATTCATGGGCTTTGGCATCTAACTTGTGTTAGCCTCCATGAATCCTCATAACACATCTCCAATCCTCTTGCAGTACACTTCTGCATTTCCATGTTGCATCTCAGGCTCCAGTGGCAATTATCATTGTAAAGCCATAGCATGGATATTGTACACTCTGGACTAGACAAGTCTGCATCTCTAGGCCCTACACTCACTGTCATAGCTCACACTCACTTTAGGCCTACCTGGATACTCACAGTAAACTGCCATTACATTATTTTACCTTTTTTTTTGCTTTGCCCCCTCTGCCAGAGATACCAGGGTCAGATTACTCCAGGCATGCCTCACTGTTTTGTGCAGACACAATGAAAGCTTTTCATATTATTAGCAGGCCTTGTCAAGTGAAGGGAGATAGCCTTCAGTCAGGGAGTCCCTGCACAGAAAGTCAAGAACAGGCTTTGACACCAGTCCAGGGGCTACTAAACAGTCAATAAGCCACTTGGCAGTCAGAGTCAGGATGCTTTCCATATAAGGGGTGAAGTGCTGAACATTGTTCAGCCCACACTCCCCTTCTTTACTCTTTCTGTCCTACTGGGGAGTATTGTTCCTACTGGAACAAGATGGAGGCAGTTATTAAGGGAGATGAAAGCTTGTGATGCGGGTGGGCAGATGTCCTGAGTGAGCAAATAGGCAGCACAGAGGGCATGCAGGGTTAGTGCTGTTGGGAGTTGGGGAGGTGACTGAAAATGAGGGGTGATTTTACGTGCAATAATGAAAACAGCACAGGATGAGACTTGTTTAGACGTAGGTACAGTAGCAGAGATGGAGTGTGTGAGTGTCAGAGGGAAACTGGAGAAGATCTTTCTTCTTACAGTGCTATGCATCCCTCCAGACAGCTGAGTCAACTTTAAACTGGGTGACAACTTTGGACTAGGTTGGCATGGTCTCCGGTCACAGCCTCTACCTCTGGTCCTGGGGGAGTGTCAAAGTCTTGCATCTGTATCGCCGCATCCTGCAGAATGTGCAGGTCCCTTACCACGAAGGCAGGTGGAATTTCCCCATTTCCTAAACTGGGGCAAATCTCAGAAAGTGGGTGGCGCCAGACCAACAGGACTTGTCCCAGTGCACAACAAACTTTTAAAGATGGTACAGACTCAAGGGATGCTGGTGAATTCTGGGATATCCACTCAATAGTGAATTGTTCTGGGTATGACTTATGTAAAGACGGAACTGGAATTAAACATGAGGGATGCCATAGATTAGATAGCTAGGTGGATTAGGTAGATAATCAGTGAGTTTGGTAAGATTTATGAATAATCTCACTTGGCCTCACAGCAGAAGTCTCTCGAAGAAACCGAGCATAACCCAGATGAAAAAAATGTAAAATTTAATTCATGATGTACAAGTTTGTTCCTAACATTCTCAACTTCAATATAAAGATATAACCCTGTTTTAAATTTTGTGGCCTTTCTTATGATGCCTATTCATGAATGCAGAAATGCTCATTTTACTGGTAAAAACTCCTTTCCTAATTTTCCCGCCACCAGTTCAGGTATGTGTTCTACCTTTCTTCTATAGGGATCTAATTTAGTGCTGAAGCTCTAATGTCCGAACACATATTCGCAGATTCATGATTCAAATCTGTTAACTCTCTGCCCAAATCTGTTGTTCACATTGGCTTTTTCTGTATTTTTATCCCTCAGGTCCAGCTTCCTTTCACCTCATAATGCAGTTACAGCTCTCATGAACCTGTACGACCTGACATCTGTTTAAAAACTTCCATCTATTGATTGACTGGCTGCTCCTTTCTTACAGATGAGTACACCAAAAGTTGTAACACATTTCTCTGCAAGAATCTTCACTGTTTCTTTCTCTTTGGATTCCTCTGTTCTCTTTTCTCCTTTGGTCTCTTCAGAGCTTTACACAACAATGCCCATCTGTGCTAACAAATAACAGTAATGAGAAGGCCAGGTACTACTACATTTAGTTGAGGTAGAATGCTACAATCAGTCCTTCTTGTTATTCTAGTCAAGAGGCTTTCCAGTTGACTCTGGTGAAGGATGAATCATAAATAAGTTTCAATAGAAGAGATAGAAGAGGCTCTTGTCTTACATAACAGAGTGAGCTTAGTATCTCTCAATGATGATAAACAGGTTGCATTAAATCTTAGGTTTGTTAACCATTACTAACAAGAGGTAGCTAAGACAAGTGAATCTCCATGAAGAGACCAAGCCAGAGTCCAACTGCTATCTGTCAAAACTATAGACTCCACTGAAACAATCCCAAGATAATCCTCAATACCAGTGCCCCACAAGGCTGTAAACTCAGCTCCTTACTCTACTCTCCTGAATACATACACAACTATGTGGCCAAATTCCACACCAACTCCATTTATAAGTTTGCTGATGACACCACCATTGTAGTCAGATCTCAAACAACGACGAGACAGAATACAGGAAGGAAATAGAGTGCTTAATGGCATGATGTAAAGATAACAATCTCTCCATCAACTTCAGCAAAATGAAGGAGCTGATCATTGACTTCAGGAAGCAGAGTGGAGGGCATGTCCCTGTCTTCATCAATGGTGCTGAGGTAAAGTTGGTCGATGACATCAAGTTCCTGGTAACAACAATCACAACAATCTGTCCTGGTCCACCCATGTTGATGCCATGGTGAAGGAAGCACAACAATGCTTCTACTTCCTCAGGGGGCTAAGGAAATTCAGCATGTCCATAAAGACTCTTACATATTTTCATAGATGCACCATAGAAAACATCCTATCTGGATACATCATAGTGTGATATGGCAACTGCTCTTCTAAGACCTAAAGAAAGTACAGGAACTATAGAGTTGCCCAGTCAATCACGCAAACCAGCCTCCCATCAATTGACTTCATCTATACTTCCTGCTGCATCAGGAAAGCAACCAACATTATCAAAAACCCCTCCCACTTTGGTTATACTCTCTTACTTATTTCAGAAGATATAAAAGTTTGTATACACAAACAAACAGATTCAAGAACAGCTTCTTCCCTGCAGTTATCAGACTTTTGAATGCACCTCTTTAAGGTTAACATTGATATGTCTCTATACCTTCTCAACAGCTGGAGCACTGTATCCTGCATTCCATTCTGTTACTTGTATAGTAAAATCTGCCTGTAAAGCACATAAGTCAACACTTTTCACTGTGCCTCGATACAGTTGAGAGTAATAAATCAAATGAAATCAAAACAGCCTAGTGCTCCACTCTGTGCTTGTGTTATATACCAGAGTGTGTGGAGCTTGAGAGTAGCTGAGATCAACTCTGTCAAATCCATTACCTTGTACAACACTTTCATCCTCAGGAAGGCCCATTACTGGCCCATTAAATTGTTGATTGCCACTTCTTTAAAGGGCCTTCCTGAAAAGAGGTGACTTGGGCTTCTTTCAATCTCTCCAACCAGCAGGCAAGATCCCTATCAATTACTTTATATTTCATCCAATTTTTCAGGTCCATGATCCTTCAAGAGAACTGATCTGAATTTGGAATGTACCATCTGAATATTTGATTCGCATAAATTTTGAGGCACACTGTGCTGTTCATTTAACTGTACTGATGGAGTGTTTTCCTGAAATATCGAACATTTTATACAGTGTTGCTCTTCAAAATTATTTGAAAAAAAAAAGGACTAATTTTAAGTATTAAAGTGCTAGTGGAGTGTTCCTTTAACACAGAATGGTTACGTTACAGTTATAGCATTACAGAAAAGGGCTGATTTTAAACTATAGGTACGCAGTAGGGTAAAGCTTGCTTGCTGTTTACTATTTGTTGCTGCCATGAACCTCAAGCCATTTTGAAGGCCAGGCCTCATTTGAAAGCAAGTGGTTCGAGGACATCACCAATCCAGTACTCCCAATGCACCTCATTGGTTGAAAAGGGCAGGAAATAAATCAGTTCCTATAGCCAACAATCAGCATTTAAGAGGAAGTGAAGTTAGTTAACGTTGCAGGCACCTCACACAGCAGAAGCATTCCTAGTCATGCAAAAGTTTTCAAAAAAAAAACAGTTTATTGACCTCCAGTGATCCTATATAAAATAAAAGCCATCTGGATCCCAGTGAGCAATTCCACCGGAGACCTGCAGCTCTAATTAAAAATCTGAGATAGTAGGAACTGCAGATGCTGG
>NC_063362.1:27765328-27924369 GCF_021869965.1 Rhincodon typus
AGGAGCAGGAAGGCTGACGTTTCGGGCCTAGACCCTTCCCGAAACGTCAGCCTTCCTGCTCCTATGATGCTGCTTGGTCTGCTGTGTTCATCCAGCTCTACGCTTAATTAAAAATCTACTTACTCCAGCATGTCTGACATAATTCACAAAACCAAGAAGTACATATAGAAAGACTAAGACAAAAGCTTGGACCACATCATATTATAAATTTTACTTATTGAAAATTGTCCACTGTCTCAATCTCAACAGTCTCTAAAACTTGCTGATAAAGTATACATTTTGTCGTGCACTCATGAATTGATTCCCTTTTACAAACTGTCCTGTTGAATGCAAGATGTAAACTTTGTCGAAATGTGCCTGTCTTTAGCAACACTGGAAGTTGTATACCACCAAGTCACTATTTGTAACTCTGAAAATTTGAAGAATTGAAACAAATGATGTTATAGCATTCTGACAACCAGCTATCCAATTAAATGAGTTTCAAAGGATCAGGGATATAATGATTGGACCCAAGGGCAGGTGGATCTCATTGACCATGTGATCCTTGAGTGCAGTTGTTAACCTGGGCCAATCAGGGAGTCCAAGCTGACAGATATCAACAGGAGATTCAGCTAACCTCCTCATTCTAGGGTCTGGCTCTGAGTTGGCAGGTCTGAGACTGGGCACTGTGCATGTGTGAGTAAGGGGTGGCAGGATACCTACCTCCTGGAAGTTATTTCAAGGTATTGCCTCACCTCACAAAGCTGACTCATGTCATTGTACTTTACCTACTTTTCCTAATCAACCTGTTCAGAGATATTATTACACATCTCTGGAGCAGGTGAAATTTGAACCTGGGTCTCCCTGTCCAGGGATAGGGCCACAAGTGGGCCTCAGTAGTACTTTATACAAAACCATGCTGTGAGAGCCAGCTTGCAGTACTCTATAATGTAACAAGCAAGTATTACTAATTTAGTTCCATTTCCTTTAGGTAGCTCTCTAAACTTGACATATGGTCTTTGTTATCTATCTACACCATGATTACTACCTTTAAAGTGGTGTATTTGTAAACTAGTCAATGACAGAATATGTTAAATCTTGTCTCAACAATGAATTTCATAAATTTCTATTAAAACTTGTAAGTACTTCTATTTTGATAAATAGCTTAATATTGATTTTATTGTTGTTAATTTCTGGCCTTTGCCTACTAAGGAAGTTTCTGTTAATAATCTGAAAATAACAGTGCAATTGAAACTGACCAATCAGAGACTTTAGCTGATATGCATTCAGCTGCAAGCTTTCATTATCAGACCATCATCTCAGTTGTCCTCCAAGGACACATCTGTGCAAAGCAAGTGTGAACACACCTGCAGAAGAATATCAGACCCTTTAACTATGAATGATTAACTTGAATGATTTGATAGAGATCTCTGTAAAGATAATGCAATATTAAACTGGTGGGAGTGATTGTTGTTCAAACTGAGGTTAATTAAATGATGTAATGTAGAAACATATAGAAGGGCACATTTGTAGTACAGTGGTAGTATCCTGGATGAGAAGGCCCAGGCTCAAGTCCTACCTGTTCCAGAGATGTGTGAATAACATCTCTGAAGAGGTTAATGAGAAAAATAGGTTAATTTAAAAAAAAAATAAAAATTAGAAACACATAGACTCATGGCCAATGTGAAAGGAAGACATGAAGAGGGATGTTGAAAAAGTTAAGAACATGAGAAATAAAAACAGTAGTAGACCACATGGCCTCAAGCCTGCTTCGATGGCTGAACTTCTACATTAAATATATTTTCCCAGCTTTTTCTCATATCATTGATATATCTGAATTTAGCAAGTCTTCAACCATTCCCCTTAAACTTAACCTGTGATTTTTCTGAATTATCTAGAAATTGATTTTTAATGTAAGTCTCTCAAGAGTAGGTGTCATTTTAATAATAGGTGTGTGCAATTAATGATAGATATTATTGTATGCTTAACTGTGATGAAAGACAATAAATGCTGCTGTACACAGTTATATTGTGGAATAGCATTCACCAAAAACTTTCATTTAAATTACTATAGATTTCTTCATCTGCCAAATCGTCAATATACCTGGAGTTTTTCACACTTGCCTGATTGAATGGTAGATAATAGACCTTTCCAAAATAAAGATCTCACACCTGTGCTATCTTGAAGCCAACTCACCCCTAAAGAGAGTGTGACCTTCAGGTTTGTTTTATTTTCTAGCTGTTCCATTTTCTCATTCTTTTGGTTTTTCACTGTCTTTCTATTCCGTGTCCTTTCATCCTTTTGATTCTTTGACCAAAATGATATGATAAAATATTTAATAATCAGTTCACTAACATTTCTTGTCATGCTTTTCAAGTATCTCTTCATCACTGATTTTATTAGTGTTTATTTGATTCTTTCTTATTTGATTCTAAAGAAAAGTGTACAATTGGAATGTTTAGTTAATAATGAAATGTAGGAAGTTTAGGTAATTTAGCTCCTTGAGCCTGTTCTTCAATTAAATTAAATTGAGTGATGTCTAGTTCTAATTACTTTTTCTTGATTCCATACCCTTTGTTACCATGTTCAACAAAATCTGTCAATCTCATGTTCAAAATTTTCAATTAACCACCAGCCTTGAACAGCTTGTGAGGAAAGAATTCTAGATTTTCATTGCCCTTTCTGTGAACTGGCATCATTCAGAACAGCTTTTGGCTATGGTTTTAAGTTTATGTCCTTTAGTTTTTCTATTAGAGAAACTGGTTTCTCTTTATCAACCCTATCAAATCCTTTCATCATTTTTGTTCAATTTAATCATTTCATGATTCTCATCAGATGACTAGCCCATTTTCAGTTTGCAGTTTTTTTTTTAAACTAACTTTCATCCTATTGCTTTTGTATTCTCAAAAGCAACTCTGTTAAGTCTCCTAAGAATTTTATTTCTATCTGGTCACTTCTTATTCCTCTAACCTTCAATGATTACAGGCTAACCTATTCAATCGCTCCTCATAGACCAAGGGGTCACAAGCAAGTTGCTGGAATGGGCAGACGTGGTTGATGAAATGAAAGTGAGGGAGAGTGAACTCATGCATTTTATTTGGAAGAACGAGGCAAAGTAACATGAATAAAAGAGGGCAATTGTATAGGGGCTGCAGGAGCAGAAGGACTTAGAAATCTGTCTGCATGAATTATCAAAAGTATCAGGGTTACAAAGGTACATGTGACCTGGGTCTTATAAGTCGAGGCATGCAGTGATGATGGATCTTTTAGAAAACACTGGTTCAGCCTCAGCTGGAGCATTCTGTCCAGCTTCGGACACCACACCAGGAAGACATGAAGGCCTTAGAGAAGGTGCAGGAAAGATTTCATGAGGATGAAAGACTTTAGTTTTGTGGAAAGATTGAAGAAGCTGAGTTCATAAATTAAGCCAGACCCTTAAGGAGGGAAATCAGGAAACATTTCCTCACAGAGGCTGGCAGAAATCTGAAACTCTTTTGGAAAAAGATACATGATGCCAGATAAATTATACGTTTTGAATCTGAGACTGTATAGATGTTTGCTTTACAAATATATTAAGGGAAAAGAGGCAAAGGCTGGTGGAAGTAATCAGCCATGACCTCGCTGAATGGCAGAACAAGGAGCTGAGAAAAGTGAGGAATAACCTGGGATAATCTGGTCCAAAAAACAAAAGCAGGAACAGAAATTGCTGGAAAAGCTCAGCAGGTCTGGTAGCACCTGTGAAGAGAAATCAGAGTTAATGTTTCAGGTCCAATTACCCTTCCTCAGAATTCAGTTGGGATGTAAATGTATGGTAGAAACCATTGGATCTCTGGAAGGAAAGTAGCTGTTTTTGCTCTGCCAGGAAAATAACATCTTAAGCCTGAAGAAATTTGATTCATTTTTTCCCTCAGCAGATGCCATAGGCTGTTGCTGTTAACAAGTAAGCCAGAGACTTTATATGGGTGAATCAGTAACTCTGTACCTTCTGCAAGAAAATGAAAATATCTGGAGAAGAATCAGGAAACAATACATCCTGCCAAGCCAAAAGGAGCATTTCAGTGATCCCTGTGAACAGGGGCCATTGAACTGCCTTTCCCTCTGCCCCTCGCACCCATGCCTTTATTTTCCATCTGTATCTATCTGCATGTGTGTATAGGGGGGAGTGTGATAAGGGTGTTACAGATTTAACTAGTGTTATACATTGATAGTTCATAATTGTTTACCTGTAGCTAGAATCTATTTATTTGTAGTAATTAAGCATACTTGTTAAGTATAGTACCTTGTCTTTTTTTTTTACATTGGTCTAAGCACCAGGTAAATTGGGGAATGCTGCATACTTTTTAAAATCTTTAACTTATGTAATAACTTCAGGAATAGTGGGGCTTGATGTTCAGCACACTACCTCAAATAGGTGTAACAGCTAAAACAGAAAGAAGCTTGACACCATCCAGGACAAAGCAATCCACTTGATTGTTGATGGATGTGGTGCCAAATGTCCCTCCACCGCAGATACATAGTAGCAGCAGTGTGTACCATCTACAAGATGCACTGCAGAAATTCATCAAGGATCCTTAGACAGCACCTTCCAAGCACGACCACCTAGAAGGACAAAGGCAGCAAATATATGGGAACATCACCGCCTGCAACTTCCTTTCCAAGCCCATCACCGTCTTGATTTGAAATAATGTCCCAGATTTTCTGATGGCCACACGATTGTTATAGCAGCAAAGGTGAGAGTTGTGCAGGGATCCTGAGGAATTACCTTGGAAAATGAAGATTCCCCTGGGCAATTCCTTTACAGTTGGAACCCACCAAGAGTATCAATGAATTCAGATGCCTCTATGGAAATAAAGTAAATAATTACGCAGGATATATTAGACCATTGAATATGTAGTTAACTCCTGAGTAATTATTCAACTGAACCCATAGCTATCATATGCATGTCTAACTATACCTTTCCTAGGCACTTATACCCCCTGCACTGACCTGATACTCCCTCCTTTCTCCTAGGATCTGACACCCCCATCTCAATCTTAACCCATTCATCCCTTATCTAACCACCCATTATCCACACTGGGCCTGATATGTGTCCCCTCCATTATCTCAGAGGACCTGGTATCCTTTCCATCATGCTGGAGTCAATCTGCCTCCAACGTCTCTCACCCACTCCAACTGACCCCAGGTTCAGTGTGCCTCCCCCCAACCAATATTTTCTTTCTTTTGCTCGGACATTGAGTCCATGTGTAGAAGTGGATTCTGGAACAGGAAGCTAATGCTGCGATCCATGTCAGCACGCTGATCTCTATGCGTGGAACATCAGAGCAGCTCACAGAGCTTAGAAGGAGCACTTTCTGGGACCGTCCCGTTCCTCTCCACTTCCCCCATAACCCTGCTCTGGATCAGCTTTGCTTCCACTGTCCACCAATCAGGACCTAACCCCCTTCACTGACTTTCAGACCCAGCCATCCTCTCCCAAGGGGCACGACCCTCACCTTCCTTTTGCAATATTCCCATCTTCCTGCTGGACCCAATCTCTCCTACTCATCCCAAACTACCCTAAACACACAATTATTTATCTTGTCCCGAGCCACTTTGCAGTCTGGCACCATCCCTGTCTGGCACCCTATTCCCTAACCATTTGGCTTCCCAGTCACCAGCAACATACTAATTTTGCATCTGACCAACCTGCCAATCCAGCATCCTACCCAGCCAGCACCCAACCTCATAGCATCCTACCCACTACCCACTCAACATGCTGTACACCAGGAACCCTACAACTTCATCACTATCACACCTGGCATTTACCCCAAACCACCTGGCATTCACCCCTTCTGGTAATTAACCTCACATTTATTTATGTACTTGCCGTTAGACAGCAGCTGTCAAAGTGGTTGTTTGTGATTCTGGACCTTTAAATTTCAGAATATGGTCGCTAACTGCTGTAAAAAGGGGATGTGTTTTGCCTGCCAAACACATAGTTATGGACTATGAAAGAATGAAATTACAGCTCCACATTCCTGAAGGAACCCTGATAATGCAGAACTCTCTTGCTTCATAAAAGGAATGGTGTGCATCACTACTCCACTGAACATCTGGCCCTATATTGCCATTATGTAACTGTTGCTGGATGAAGATCAAGGAGTTCCCTTCCTAACTGTACTGTGGATGTAGCTGTACCTATTAGACTGTGGCTATTCAAGAAAACAGCTCACCATCACCTACTCAAGGGAATTTGAGGATGAACAATAAATGAAAGCAATGGTTTCAACAGCACTCAAGAAGCTCAACACCATCTAAGATAAAGCAACCCACTCGATAAACACACCCTACACAGCCTTAAACATTCACTCCCTCCACCAGTAATGCAACATGGCTGCACTATGTACCATTCACAAAATGCACTCAACCCACCAACTCTTGCTTAATAGAATCTCCCAGACATGCAACCTTAACCACCTGGTTGGATAAAGGTGGTACACATACCACAAGCACTATGTTCCTTTCTGAGACACACTTGAAAATATGCTTATTTATGTTTGCTGAATTAAAATCCTGGAACTCCCTACTTAACACCATCAAGTACCTTCATCACATACACATACTGAAGCAGTTTAGGAAGGAATCTTGGCATTATTTTCTCAAGGGAAATTACAGGTGGATAATCAAGGCTGGTCCAATTAGCAATGCTACATCCTACAAAGACAATAGAAAAAAAATCTTAAATGGAACTTCAATTAGAAAGTCTCTAGAGTTTGGCAGTTAAAAAAATGAAAAAAAAATTCACAAGAGAATATTACAATGGAATGAAGTGATATGATTATATTTTTTAGCAATGAAAGGACAGAGATAGTACACCAATTCACAAGGTGCTTATGAACCAGTAGCAATGTGCCCCAGACAGTGATTTACACACAACATTTCACAGCAACAATGACATATCATAACAGGTTTCAATTTTAAAATTCACAGCTGAATTTCTAAGAAAATTCTGAGTCAATCGTTTGACAGTTGGGGGTTTGGGGGTAAAACTGTTTATAAATTGCCAATTCCTATTTTCAAGCTGTACTCCACAATGATCTATGACTTTAGATTTGTATGCAGATTGAAATCATGGCTTTATATCCCTCACCTCTAACAATGAAGATCTTGCCAACTGCAAACCTGAAAAAAGGACTTTGACCATGAAAATGACATCAGCAGAATGAGAACAAATCCTTTTTGAAACAACATCACTGTTGCACAGGAAGCAAAGAAAAAGGATACTTTAAGTTCCAACCTGCAACACAGTTGCTTTTCATTAACAATTATTTTAACAGTATTGAATACACAAGAGCATATTATATGAAATAAGATTTTGCCTACCCCAATTTTCTCATCTTCCCTATGGCCTAGAACAAGCTGAGTCATAGCACTGGCCAACTCCAGGGTCCTTCATGCTCTTTCTTCATGAGCAAGCATCAGTAAACTACAGTGCGGCTCCTGGCAAGACTTTACAATGGATTTCAGTAATATTGAAACCTCCAGCATAGTGTCACTAGACAGCAATGAGAAGCAGGATCACTTGCTGCTCGTCCTAAGACACTAAGAACAAGTTTGGCATGCAGCCATCTCGCAAGCTGAGATCATGGGGTGGCAAGGTGGCTCAATGGTTAGCACTACTGCCTCACAGCACCAGGGACCTGAGTTCGATTCCAGCCTCAGGTGACTGTCTGTGTGGAGTTTGCACGTTCTCCCTGTGTCTGCGTGGGTTTCCTTCAGCTGTTCCAGTCTCTTCCCACTGTCCAAAGATGTACAGGCTAGGTGGAATAGCCATGGGGAATGCAGGGTTACAGGGATAGGTGGGGATGGGGCTCTGAATGGAATGCCCTTCGGCATGTCAGTGCTACCTTGCTTTGTGCCTGTGCTGAAAGGCAAGGGTAGGCAGGTCAAAGCAGAGATGCAATGAGCTTCTAAGTAGGTGCAAAGTGAATGAGCATTTGGAAAACAAGTGAGCAACCCTGAGATGCAGCCTGTTTCAATCGATCAGAAGTGTCCAATTGCACAGAGTCTCCTTGTAGCAGTTTTGGCATAAGAGGTCTCAGTGTGCTCCAAAGTGCAATATTAAAGCCAAGCATCTGCACTGACTCTCACATTAGGAATTCTTGGCATCTAGTTTCTATCTGGCACATGTTCGATTAGGAACCTGCAGAAAAATGAGGTGGGATTTGCTGTAAGTGAGGGAGATAACAAGCAATAATCTCTTTTAAAAGTTATCTCACTGCCCAACGACAAGAATATCCATTCAACAGCCAGAGCTCTGCTCACTCCCCTTTCTTGTTCGCCCACCACACCATGGGTTGGTTACAAAAAGGTTAATTTAAAATAGATCTCTTCCCTTATGAATACATTTCTACCAGACAAAATTAACTTATATTTTAAAAGAAGCCTACTAAAGCAGGCTTTCAAGAATTAACAGTGGCTAGCACTGCAGCCTCACAGCGCCAGGGACCCGGGTTCGATTCCAACCTCGGGCAACTGTCTGTGTGGAGTTTGTACATTCTCCCCGTGTCTGCGTGGGTTTCCTCTGGGTGCTCTGGTTTCCTCCCACAGTCCAAAGATGCGCAGGGAAGGTTGATTGGCCATGCTAAATTGCTCATACTGTCCAGGGATGTTTAGGTTAGGTGGGTTAGACATGGGAAATCAGGGGTAGGATAATGGGTCTGGGTGGGATGCTCTTTGGCGGGGCAGTGTGGACTTGTTGGGCCGAAAGACCTGTTTCCACACTGTAGGGTTTTTATGGTCAAGATCTTACTAGTTACTAAATGTGAGAAGAAATAATAATGCAACACACATACACAGGTTAGGGATAAGAATTGAATCCAAAGCAAAATAAAAGTGTCTAAGCCATTCGTGAAATGTAGATAGTAGACCAGTAGGCTGATACATTAGACAGTTGTGGCAGTATTGATATTAGCAATTGAGGAATCAATTTCCAGATTCTTGACTTTGCAGATTGACTGAAATTCTTTTTTCCTGATTCCTTTTGATGGTTACTGTTTGGCAGAACTCAGTGTGAATGCCTTTTTGCTTTGTCTTACCTGTAGTGCAGCCATGTTTAATAGGCATTTCCAAAATCACCATTGACTAGTCCATATATTAGTATACCATGAACACAAAGACCAAGGCTGAAATCAGCTTTTATTGTTTCTTGACATATTCCTAGAAGTGTAAAACACAAACCTGTCTGCAGGAGAAAGCTTCCTGCTGACAGGGGCTGGGCATCTTATTAACATTTCCTTTTTAGTCTTCCGTATCTGAAGTTTCCCTGACTTTGCACTGGTGATGCATCCCATGACAGCATATAGGATTCTGCCAGTCACTGAAACCTTTAGCTGCAGCAGTCCTCTTTTTAAAATACCATGTCAGAATTAAGTTTAGTATGTCCATAAACACTTCAGGATTCTGATCCATCATCATAGCAATATTTGAAGCTATTCCCTTCCATTTGGAAAACCTATCTCTCCAGACAGCTTCCAAGAGTATCATCATTCTCAACAGTTAATGGAGTAAAAAGAAAACCATAATATACAAATAGTGCATCCTGCAAAAAAAGTATGTCAAAAGAAATGGAACACCTATCAATTTGGCAGCTTCCCACCATTCAGAACCAAGTTGGAGAATTGCAGACTATAATGGTGACAAGCTAAAAGTCTGTTGCCTGCTTGTGAAAACTGATTTGACAATATATCTTCAACTTACCACACTCGTCTAAATATTAAACTTGCAATGGCTGTTAAATAAAGCTCTGCAAACCGAAATACATAATCTACCTCATTTTTATATGTGGTTAAACGCATTCAGTGTCAATGATCATGACCTGGGGGTGAAAATGGAGATATGGAATCCTTTGTGTGAAGCTAAATGGTAGAATTATACAAATGAGAAAATATCTCATGCATATTTCCCTTGAGTATTTCTGCAAAAGACACATTTTGTCAAAACTTTTTGTTCTCTATTCATTTGAACAATTTGGAAGAATACCAATGGAAAGAACAACAAGAGTTATGCCAGATGAGAAGACCATGTTAATTGGCTGGCAAATTAACATTGAGTGTTAGATACATTGACATAGAAAATGTAACAGTTAAATAATCACTGATAGTTAACTGCAAAGCTTTGTTTAAACTTAAACCAGCTACTTGATTTGTTAAGGATTGCCCTGAGGAATAAACCAGATAATGGTGGTCACCGATTTTGTTCAGTTGAAAAAGGTGCAGTGTGTACATGTTCTTTCTGCCTGAAAGGAACAGGACTCTTATATTAATGTGCATTGCTTCCAGGCGTTCTACCCTGCAAGCCCAAGTGACAATCTTACACTTGTTATCAGCATCATTCTTAGCACATTTGAGATTTATTTATCAAATGTTGTCCAACATAGAATCTAATGTAATTTTGGATACTGTGCTTACAGTTCTGTAAGCATGGGTTTGCTAGGCAGAATCAGTTTCTGGATTTTTTTTATTCACTTGTGGGGGACGTGGGCATTGCTGGCTGGCCAGCATTTATTGCCCATTCTTTATTGCCCTTGAGAAGCTGGTGGAGTGCTACCTTATTCAGCTGCTGCAGTCCACATGCTGTAGGTAGACACACAATGCCAAAAGGGAGAGTGATCCAGGATTTTGACCTAAGCAAGGAAAGGTGAAATATTTTCAAGTCAGGATATTTGTGGCTTGGAAGGGAATTTGTATGTGATGGTGTACCCAAGTATCCGCTGCCCTGTCCTTCTAGAAGGAAGTGGTTGTGGATTAGGAAGGTGCTGTCTGAGGATTTCTGGTGAATTTCTGCAGTGCATCTTGTAGATAGTACACACTGCTGCCACTGAGCATTGGTGATAGAGGGAGTGAGTGTTTGTGGATGTGGCCAGTCAAACAGGCTGTCTTTTCCTGGATGGTCTCAAGCTTCTTGAGTATTATTTGAGCATCCAGGTAGTGGGGAATATTCCGACACACCTGACTTGTCCTTTGTAGTTGATGGAAAGGTTTTGGGGAGTCAGGAGATGAGTTACTTGTTCCAGTATTCCTAGCCTCTGACCTATTCTTATGGCTATTGTATTTATATGGTGGGTTCAGTTGAGTTTCCATCAATGGTAACTCTAAGGATGTTGAGAGTGGGTGATTTAGTGATAGTAACACCATTGAATATCAAGGGTATGTTTAGATTGTCTCTTAGTGGAGATGATCATTGCTTGGCATTTATGCGGCACAAATGTTATTTACCACTTGTCAGCCCAAGCCTGGATATTGTCCAGGTCTTGTTGCATTTGAACATGGACTGTTTCAGTATCTGAGGAATTGCGAATGGTGCTGAACATTGTGTAATCATTGATGACCATCCCCACTTCTGACCTTATGATGGAGGGAAGGTCATTGATGAAATAGCTGAAGATAGTTGCACTTGAGACACTACCCTGAGGAACTCCTGCAGAGATGTCCTGGAGCTGAAATGATTGACCTCTAAGAAACACGATCATCTTATGTGCCAGGAATGACTCCAACCAGTGGAGAGTTTGCCCCAATATCCATTGATTCCAGTTTTACTTTATCAAATGTGGCCTTGATGTCAAGGGCTGTCACTCTCACCCCACCTCTGGAATTCAGCTCTAATGTCCGTATTTGAACCAAGTCTGTATTGCAGTAAGGAGCTGAGTGGTACTGGTGGAACCCAAACTGGGCATCACTGAGCAAGTTATTGCTGAGTAGGTGCTGCTTGATAGCACTGTTGATGATACCTTCCATCACTTTACTGATGATTGAGAGTAGACTGATGAGATGGTAATTAGCTAGATTGGATTTGTCCTGCTTTTTGTGTACAGACATTCCTGGGCAATTTTCCACATTGTTGGGGAGATGCCAGTGTTGTAACTGTATTGGAACAGCCTGGCTGGGGAGCAGCAAGTTCTGGAGAAATCATCTTCAGACCTATCGCCAGATGTTGATTAACATCCTGTTAGTTGTGAACATGATTCATGTTTCTACTGCATAGCAGCAGCATGAAACAGTTATCTTCACCATTGCTCATACTTTGATATACTTAATCCTTTAAGGGTGTTCTGAGGTAGGCTGGACACTTGCACAATCAAATGTGGTAGCCATAAACCCATGATTTTGTACAATATACAAAGAGAAATGATCTAATCAGGATGCTACCATCTTGCAGGGTAGCTTTGACATGTCCTATTTCAGCACTAAACTTGCATGGTGAGAAAATGGTTCAGGCCTGATCAATGAGGTTGCTGATAAGGCCAATCTTATAGCGTTGAACTTGTAAGAAACACATAATGTATATTTGCCAGTGAAGGTTGGCTTTTGGTAGCCAGTACTGGAGAACCCTCTGACAGATTTTCAACAAGTGCATCAAGGAAAAGGAGTTCAATTTACTGCTCTGTTTCTTTTTCAATAATACTCAGGTGTACTACCAAACACCTCATAACTCTGCTAGGTAAATATTGGGTCCCCAGCACAGTCTAAGCGACAGACTAATCTTCCTAATCTCGGCAAAGGAGGCTATTGCTTGGCTCCAGGGATTTGATTTCACAAAATAAATTTAAAAGTAAAATCTGTGGGGATCTAGTATAACTAACTGGGATGGTAAGACACAGGGATAGCCAGTCAAACCAAATCAGGCTTGCAAACTCCAGATTCACAACACAGCGTAATTAAAACATTTGATGCTACCCTCCAAATTGTTCAATTACTCCAAATTAGACTTTACAAATAACTAATCTTGGACACCAAGTCTATAACTTAAACTGAAATTAACAATGTTGTATTCATTATTGCTATCTATGATCTAAGCTCAGTATTCTTTGAATAAAATCCCCACTCATGCACTGATAGACAAATAGTCAGACATGGTTAAGGCATAATTCTTTCAAAAATAAAAGAGTTGTAAATTGCCTGTTCAATAACCATTTCAATGAATGCCAGGCCTTCATGAGATCTGATGGGTTGTATTACAGGCACTTCGGATTGTATCTTGTTTGAATTCTGAACTCACTGATCAATGCAAATAGCTTCTGCGGACCTCTGAAGACTTTGCCTTAATTCTTGTAGATTGGGTCCTTAGGACTTTCAACAAGTCAATAATTGGAGAATAACTAGAGAGCAAAGCCAAAAATCCAGTCCAGCAGCTTTCAAAACAAAACTGAGAAAAGTTAAAATAAAATTATGATGGTCTCAACCGTAGTAACAACTCCCAAGTAGGATTGGTATTTTAGAATAAACCCCAAAAATGGTCTCCATCTATCCAATTTCCTTTGATTGCCTGTTTTATCAATCCATGCTCAAATTTATTTGTGGCCCCCAGCACTTCACAATCATGAGGACTTCTGCTCCTGAGTCTACTCAAATGCCGTTTTCATCATATAATCTATTCAAGCTTGGCCTCACCTTCATTTATTGTTCCTGTCATGGCTACTACTGTAAGACCTTCCTTTTGAAGAAATAGAAGGTCTTTCATGAGTAATTGATCACTTTCTGATATGGTCACTTCCATAGCCACTATTACATCTAACAACTCCAGAAATACAAATATGAGGCATCAATGAACTTGGGTGGAGCATTTTAATATTTCATATTCATTGTTGACATTACTTTCCTTTTCCTCCAAATAATACAAAGTGTACCTTTGAATTGGTGCTTTAAATACTGAGGTTGAGATTGCATCATGTAGGACTGCATCACACCAGTTGGTGCAGATTGGATGACAAACCCAGGAATAAAAAGCTACTGACAGAAATGCTGAATTTACTTCTACATTTCACAGACAATCTCAGACTCCCCAATCCCACCATATTGCCCAGTTAATTCTGCTGACAGCAAATCTCTGCCTAACAATTGAATAATGAACAATTTAAATTATTGGAAAACCTCTTAACTGTCACCAAGCTTATTTAGCTTCCCTACAGGAGGGAATCTGGCTATCAGAATCTTCATTTCCGTGCATATTTAGAGAATCAGATCTCCATGGGTTACATTCAATGAATCTGCATTGCTATTAGTCTCATCTGTGCAATATGAAAATCTAGAAAGCAAATATAGCAACCAACTTCCAAAATCTGAAACACCCACATTTTATCACCATTAACCATATGGAATAGTGACTCAGATTAATGAATCAAGAGTTACATATCCAACTTTGCAGATGGCAACAAATGAAGAGACTTTCTACATTGTATAGAAGGGAGCAGAAAGTTACAAAATGACCAAGATATATTGAGCAGCTGGGCACAGTTATGGTAAGTGGAACTTGATGTGCAAAACTATGAGATAATTTGCTGTGGAACCAAGAAAAACAAATACAGCATTTCCTGACTGTTGAAAGATGAAGAATTTTGGGGACAGGAAGGGATTTAGGTGCTCAGGTGCACAATTATTACACGCTAATGTGAAAGTACATTAATTTCTCACCCAGAGATTGATGAGCCTGTGGAATTCTCTGCCACAGAAAGTGATTAATGCCAACACTTTATTTTCAAAAGAAGTGAGATGTAAGGCTAAGGGTTAAAGGGATCTAAGGGCATGGGGAGACAGCAGGAATGTGGTACTGAGTTGAATGATCAGCCACATTCAAGTATAATAGTGGAGCAGGCTTGAAGTGCCAAATAGCTTAGGTTGCTCCTACTTTCTGTATTTTCATGTTGAGGTCATTTGTAACCACCATTATCACTTCACAGAGATGTGTACCCCTCCAATGCGGCAGCTGCCATGACTCCTTAATCCTGGAACACTCTCATGTACTGGTGTGCTTGAGGCTCCACAAGCCTTACAAGTCTCATTTCTGGCCATATGTGCTACTCACTATGACCGTGGCTTATGCACCATTGTGCAACTCCTTGACTGATGCACAGCAGCAGATTTAATGCTTCCCTTGCCTCAACAGGGCAGTAGTGGAGTAGAAAATAGGACTGCTGATGATGCAGTTCCAACGCTTGGAATGCTCTGGTGGATAGCCTTTCAGAATAGCTCAGACAGAACGAACCTCATCTTCGTAGCATGTTGTACACTGCATAATTGGAGCAGGCAATGAGATGATGTGCTGAATGCTGAGGAAATGGGGGAATGAGAGCAATCTTCTGAGGAGGAGGTTGAATGTATTGAGGAAGAGGAAGCTTTCTTTGTCTGTGTCAGGTACTACTAGCCAGACAGAACCTCACTCACATACACTCCCAACAGAAGAGAGCTGGGGTGTACCAGACCATCATGGACCGTAAATCATTCATTGGTCAGGATGCTGAAATCAGGTTTGCATTGTTGGGGTGAACTTCATCCAATTTTATTTGTGTTTGCTTTTGCTGTCTCTAAATAAAAGCTAATGTTGTTTTGTCTGAATGTTTGCCTGCATGTGTAATTTACATACCGAAAAGCAACAAGCTGTGGGTCTACAGTGGACACTAGAGACTTCCAACTTAGAGGTTGTTCAGATGCGATGTAGTTACAGATGGTAAAGTATTGGTGTGTCATTGTTAAGCGGTGCCTGGAATAAGAGAATGAGGTTGTTTGTGCAAGTCAGTATCAGTTATGCTGGCCATCTGCTATGGGCAATGTGGCTTTGTGTCTGCTGAGTCATTGTGTTGCTGGCCAGGGCAATGCTGGATTGTGTACACTTATCTGGGTTCACAGTGGCCCTTCACAGATTGTGTGGATGCAAAGCATGCTGGTCTTTTGGCAGATATTAGCCTTGTGGTGGAGAACACCACTTCTGATCATTGGCTACAAGGTCTTCTGTCCCTTGTGTCTTGCAGGTACCCGTAGGATGTCGATGACCTTGATCAGAGAAGTGGCCTGAGTTTAAGAAGCCACCTCTGGTGAAGTGAGTATCAAGTTTCAGAGGAAGCAGCTACAAGGCTGCCTCCAGCACCAGCTGCTAACTGATATATTGCTATTAAGATATTGACAATCTCTATGTGAAAACACCATAAAGGTCAAGGAAGAAGTGCCTCAGGGTGCTGATACTGGGAGGGCTTCCAAAGACCAGGCACGCTAAGCAAGAGAAGGCCCTGTGGTGTTGGCAATCAGGGACCTAGTCCACATGCACAGGGAGGAACAGCAACTAGAGTCAGTTACGTGGAATACAATGACCTTTGTAGTCTACAGGTTGTAGGAGTGCAGCTACACTATGGTACCAACTGCCTCAAGCATTCAATCATCTACTGCCTCCACTCCATAAGCCTGCATCTGCCCACCTTCTGTCCGGCCCACATCTTGAATACGTTATCTTAAAAATGTTAATAAAAGCATGTTAACTAATGAGTTCAAAGTCTGATTTCTCTAAGGATTGTGTGATAAATAGAAGTTAATTCTTAAGGATTGGAATTGAGTTAAGTTTAATACAATCAAATAGGTTGATGGAGGGGAGTTATATTCTGTCAAATTCAGGCATCAAATTCTTCACTAGACAAAGAGATTAAATTTCCAAATAACTCCTTGTCAAGGAGTTAGAGTGAAAAGGTTATATGTTCATCTGAAATATTTCCATTGAAATCCCTTGCAAAGTTCTTTGAGGAGGATTAGATCCAGGGTATCTAACATTGAGAATAAACCCTGTGAGATCTGTTGGGAAATTAAATGGTTATTTTTTTTTCTCCCTTAGAACAGTGCCCATCTATAAAAGATTGTAACTGAGGACTCAAGGTTGTAGCTATCAGACTGAAAAGACAGATAGTATCCAGCTGTCAGACAAGCTGTTTCCGTTAGAGGAGTTGAGCTGTTCTTGGCTTCACCACGAATCAATCATTTGTAGTTATCTATTTAACACTCTCCATCCTATTATTTCGAATGGTATAATGGGAATGTTAGTTCAGCCTGTGGATAAAATAGATAGATACCAGGATTCCCGTCAAGAGACAGTTCTTGGATAATATAAATGTTTTGCATTAAACTTTAAAATTTTAGAGTCAATATTTCTTCAAGGCGTTCAGTACAAAATCGTAAACAATATTATGGGACAGCAGAATATTAGGATAGTGTATGTCTAGATTTTAATTTTGGTGAATTTTGAGTAGGCTAAATGTGAAAAGCTTTCACTCTTGGGGAATGGAACATTTTGTCCACTTTAGATATTCAGTGCCAGCATCAAAAAATTTTATGTGAGGCAGGCAAAGCCTAGGTATATAATTAAAACTTCCTTTTATTTTGCTTGAAACATAAACTCAACACCAAGCCTCTGATGTGTTAATAGAACATTTAGCATTTCACAATAATAGTTTGAGATATGATGGACACCTCTTCATAGAAACCTACCAGATGAGATAGTTCACTTGCACACTAGGATGCTTGAAAAATTGAAGCCCTGCCCCATTCCGCTTCTTTGCCTGTGATTTAACATCCATTAAAAATGAATGGACAGAAAGTCTTGTGCTCAACTGTGCAGTTTCCCAAAGGAAAACTTTCAATATATACTGGGAATACCAAATTAGGAGCTTCACCAAAATACCAAAAACTTGTATTTATATACCTTCTTTAACACAGTAAAATGATGCATAGCATTTCACACATGCAATATGTGAGCACTGGATTTTATTTCCTTCAGCCTGTTTCACTTTTTACATAGATTGTCTGAACTTAATCCCATTTACCCGAATTTTTTTATATATTTGCTTTTGGCACTTGTCACTATCAAAAGCAGCATCTCTAACTGGCCTTGAGACGGTGGTGGTGAACTGCCTACTTGAACCACTGCAACCCATGTGATATAGGGGAACCCACAGAGCTTTTAACAAGGTTATTCCAGGTCTTTAATCCAGCGATTGTGAAAGAACAGCAATATTGTTCTAAGTCAGGATGGTGTGGGGCTCGGAGGGAAACTCAGTGGTGATATTCACAAGTGTCTACTGCCCTTGCTGTTCTTGTGGTAAAGGTTTGAGCGGATTGTGGAAGGAATTTTCACAAGTTACTTTGGCTCCATAACTTTCATTATCTTTGTTTGAGCAAAACCTATCAATAGCTGATACTGAGCCAAACAAAGACTGGTGATTAAAACTTGGTCAGCTCTACGCTTTAAAGAGATCTTAAAGAAGGAAAACAAAAGAGGGAGAGACTTGGGGAGAAATGTCCAGATCTTAAGATGTGGACAGCTACATCCTCCAAATATTCTGCACCTGTAAATTAGTGGAGAAAGGCATATTTTAGAGCAAACTATAGTTGTGTAATACAGCTAAGATATATTCAGTGTCATTTAGGCTTGTATTTTTAAGCTATGAGATCACTTGTCATTGTAATAAATGGCAGGCATGATGGTAATGATTTAGTGTATGACATTTAAATTATAGCTGACATTTCTGATGAAATGCTTTCTCTCTGCATATAGCACTGGTATATCAATTCAAGTATTTTAGTGTTTGCAATCTGCTTTTAAACTTCCTGACATTTCAATTAAAGGTTACCTAAACTGTAAGTGGGTTTAATCTTTTATAAATTTTACAATAATCCATTTAAAGATTTTCCTGAATATTCATGCCGTACCTTTTTAACCCGGTCAACAATTCTAAAAATCTATTTAGAAATTGCAGAGCTTGTGGCATTTGTTTCATTCCCAGTGGAAGGGCTGTACAGTTAGCAAAATTGCATTCACAAATGAGACTCTTGTGTAATGTAATATGTCAATTACATGGCTTTGCAGCCACAGAATATTCGCTGTATACTGGTGATCATTTTGCTTACAGAAGAGATAGGGTGTCAGGTGCAAAAATGATGTTCAAATATCATTATGTGTGTCAAAGCTCTGGCTTAAAATTGAAGGAACCAATGAATTAGAGCATCAGTCAGTGATGTTACCCAGTGATGATATATGAACAAAGAAGTAGAAGATGAAACTGAACTTTTTTGGGGGAGCACTCCAAGGTATCTGCCATGCATGTGCACATTTCTGGTAGTAGGTTTGCAGGATAAATTGCTAGCGTGAGCACACCAGGGCCAGGAAGAGAAATTTCTCCTGCTTCCGGGCTCCTGATCCTGTGCCATTCCTTCACATCCTTCTAGGCGTCCCATGCTTGAAAGAGGTCCTCTTTGCCTCTGATGGGCAGAAGAAGCCTCCCCCCAACCATACATGGACCCAGATCACACATGATGTCAGTCCCTCAAGCAAACATAGAAGGGTGATCCAGTGCAGGATGTAGATAAACAATTTCCTGCACTCTAAAAGGACAAGCTCCATTAACTTCTCACTACAAATTTGCACTTGGGGGAATTCTGTCCAGTCCAACTTGGCCACTATACAGTCGTGTCACATAGGCATACAATCCTCACTATTGAAGGGCTATCACACTCAATCCTTTTTTTTATTCCAAGTCAAGCTGGTGCACTTCAAAAAAAGAGAGGGCCCAGCCTTACAGAAGAGTTCCTGATCGCTGTATCCTCATTTCTTTTGAAGAAGGTGCTGTCCAGTTAACAGGGAAGGAGCAAGATCGGCTAAAATAATCAGAGTGTCAGAAGCCAGTGTGAAGAACATGGTTATTAACTCTTCTCAGATGTGGAACCACTCTCATATATTCCTCTACATACGAATTTGTGAATCCTATGCAAATAATTCACTCTCTTCTAGCAGGTACAATCAGTGAACAGACAAGTAAGAGGACATTGAGGCTATCCAGCAGTAGTGCGTCTGATTATGAAGCCTGCTAAACCTCAGATTTCACCAGCAAGGTGTTTCCCTGCAATCTCCAGAGTGAAGAAACCACCATGTCAATGAATAACCTAACTAGCCTTGGGATACAATCCGGTGAGAACATCACTGCCATGTGTCTGTAGTAGAAGAAAAAGAAATGTTTAATGTCTCTGACACTGACAACTGTTGAGCATTAGGGACTTGCTGAGGACCATGCAACACACAGTCATAAATGATATGCTCAACCTGCAGAGGCAGGCAGGGGAACTTCAAGTAGGGGATGTACGAGGGCCTCAGGAGACTAAAGTGATAGATGGAGGAATCTGCCCATCTTCTTCTAATGTAGTTGCTCCAGCATGAATGCATTTGGCTACCTCCATGAAAAGGCCGGAGGCTGCAATGGAAACTTAAGTACATCAGGAAGTTGAGTGGTTGGCAGATTGGTGCTTGGACTTCATCACCGTAGTTATGGATGTTCAGCACCAACGGCAAAGCAAGAGTGAGTTGAGGCACGTTGACCTATTTCATGTGCCCCTCTTGCCAAGGAGAATGGGCAGCGCCCACAAGGAAGATGTGTGACAGTTTGACGCTGCAAGTGTCAACATAGTGTGAAGCTGGAGGAACACAGCAGGTTGGGCAGCATCAGGGGAGTAGAAAAGTGACATTTCAGGTCAGGACCCTTCTTCAGAACTACAAGAGCTTCATCTCTGAGCACTCCTGAGGTACCTGACCATGCCCCTCCCTTCTGACAGTGAGCCTGCTGCCTGCAGCAGTTTAGGGGCAAGGAGGTTGCACCTGCATCAGTGCTGGAGACTATCACCAGCCTGAGCTGTCCAAGCCCTGTCCTTATGGAGGATGCCTACTAAAGATTTCAGAGTTACCAGGGCATACCAGTCAGCAAAGTCCTGCACCCCAACTGCAGATGTTGAGCCTGCATCTAGTCATCATAATAGGAAAAAAAAAGTTCTTTTGCAGGCAAGTTGATAATGTGGTTATTTTGTTAATGTAGAGAAATATTACAGATGTAAATACATATTGATTTTCATTGTTCTATTGTTTGTTACAGTCTAATTTCTGCAATAGGCATTTACATGATTGAAATGAAAGCAATACAACATCCTTTCCCATTACAAGAAGATGCTGTCCTTCCCTTTGGACATATTTGAATGTCTCACTGTATCAGCCTGTGTGTGCCTATGTTTCTTCTTGTAATCTAACAAACCATGAACCTAGCATTTGGCCAATAGAGTTAATGTTGCAAAAGTACCTCAGGGCCTCACACCTTGTCCAATCATTTCAATAGCAGGTTATTGAGCTCATGACAGCTATACAGTGGGTCCAACACAATTCATACAATTCATGCAAGTCATGCAGAGAGCTGATTGGTACCTACAGAGGTGCAAGAGTCAAAGGCTCTTACCCTGGCTGTTGTCTTCATAGCGAGGTCAGGCATTCTCAAGGTATTAATTAGACAAAACACACCTGCAAAGTGAATCTCACCATTTCCTGAGGGGTGCCAGTGGGAAAGTGTTAACATTTATACCCCTCATGATATTGAAAGCTCACCTCATTGGGAATGCTCAGCCATTGTAACAGTGCAGTGTCGGATCCTAAAATTCTACATGACTGCAAGAAGAAAGACAGAAAAGATGGGACTAATGTCAATGGGTAAGATATTGCAGACCCAGGTACCTTCTCAAGGTTGAGTTCACGTCACATCAAATGATACTCACAGCCCATTTGCGGAAGTACCCGCCATGTTACTGGTACAGAAGCATGCAGTTAATGCAGAACCTGGTTATCTCTCAGCTAGGTTTCCAGCCTTAAAGTAATCACATCATAAACAACTCAAAGATATTTGCTTTTATTCCAAACAATTGTGCAAAATGAAATGCTTCTCGGTCAATGAGATATGTTGGTTAGACCAAACAGTAAACATATCCACGTAGCTCAATCCTCCTGGCAGCATACAGCTGTGAGATCATCAGGGGTCTCTCTGATGGTTGTGGATGGCAGAGCAAAGAGGTATGATGTAAGACACCCTCTGGTTGGTCCAGGTATCTGAATCTCATTTACAACAAACCCACACTCTGATCTATAATGACTCTTGTCGAAACATGTACAAATTTGTACCTCTCCTCAGTGTCAGTCTGAACTGTTCACTGGTGTCGCAAGCCAAGGTTTGAAGGGGTGGCTCTTCAACAACCATCCCTGTAATTGCTGAGAGGTAGATTCAGGCTATCCCAGAATGTAGCTATCATGGATAGCTCCCTGGATAATAGGTACAGACCTGTATTCTGTGGTTTGTGTGGTCACAAATAATCTGCACATTCATGGAGTGGAAACCTTTCCTATTCGTGAAGACTGCTGCTTGCTGATAGGACACTGTGACAGCTATGTGGGCGCAGTTCATTGCACCCTGCATCTGTGGAAATCCCTCCATATTGGCAAAGCCCAATTCCCTAGCAGTTCAGACAAGGGTCACTTGGATGATCCCTGGTATGGAACAGAAGAATATTCACAATCATGGCTGATCTATTTCCACATGCCTGCCTTGGACCTATATTCTTTGATAGCCTTGCTTAATAAAAAATTGTCTATCTCAGATTTAAATTGAACAATTGAATTAGCATCGACTGCTGTTTGAGGAAGAAAGTTCCAAACCCCCACTATTCTTTGTGTATAGAAGTGCTTTCTAGCATCTCTCCTGAATGGCCTGGCCCTAATTCTTAGACAATGCCCCATGGTTCTAGAATCTTCAACCAGTGGAAATAATTTATCTTTATCTATCTTGTCTTTCCTTGTTAATATTCTGAAGAAGTTGATTAGATCACCACTTAACCCTTTAAACTGCAGAGAATAAAGGCCTCATTTTTCTCCTCATAACTTGTAAGCCTGCAATGAACTACCTCCAGGTCCAAAACATTCTTCCTAAGGTGTGGTGCCCAGATCTGCTGACCGTTCTCTACATGGGGTGTAATTGAGGTTTTGTATAACAGCGGCATTATGTCTGCATCCCTGTGCTCCAGGTTTTTAGATATGAAGGCCAGCATTCCATTAGCCTTCTTGACTATTTTCTGCATCTGTTTGTGGAATTTTAAAGAGCTATGCACCTGAACCCCCAGATCTTGTTGAATATCCACTGTCTTTAACTTTGTCCCTTAAAAAAATACCCTGATTGATCCTTTTTAGGTCTAAAATAGATTACCACACACTTATTAATATTGAAATCCATCTGCCACAGCTTACCCATTCACCTAATCTATCAATATCCTGTTGTAAATTTATGACATTGTCAACACTGTCTACAATGCTGCTCAACTTTGTGTAATCAGTAAATTTGGATATTTGACTTTTTATGCCATTATCTGAGCCATTTATAAATAATGTGAATAATTGAGGCTCCAACACAGATCCCTGCAGTTCACCACTGGTCACATCCTGCCAATTTGAGTACTTAGCCATTATTCAAATGCCCTGTTTCCTGCCTCTCTCCCAATTTCCTATCTGTGTCAGTAATTTGCCCTCAATTCTGTTGGCTTCCACCTTAGCTAACAATCTCTTGTATGAGACTTTTATCAAAAGCCTTCCGGAAGTCCATATAAACAACATTCATCAACTTACCTCTGTCCACCTCCTTTGTTACCTCTTTAAAAAGCTCGATGAGCTTTGTCAGGCATGACCTATCCTTCATGAATCCATGCTGACTCTCACTTATTAACTGAAATGTTTCAAGGTGAAAA
Organism: Rhincodon typus; assembly: GCF_021869965.1. Classification (NCBI taxonomy): domain Eukaryota; kingdom Metazoa; phylum Chordata; class Chondrichthyes; order Orectolobiformes; family Rhincodontidae; genus Rhincodon; species Rhincodon typus. The sequence continues at coordinate 27,788,692 of NC_063362.1, forward strand.
ATTACCCTATCCTTGTTTATAGACTCCAACATCTTCCCCACAACAGATGTTAGGCTAACTGGTCTGTAATACCCTGGTATCCTTCTCCCACCCTTCTTATAAGGCAGAGTGACATGAGCAAATTTCCAATCCAGAGGTAGAACTCCTGAATACAGGGAACTCTGAAAGGTTATTGTTATAGCTTTGTCAATGTGCTCTCCTACCTCTGTTAACACCCATGGATGGAAACCATCAGGCCCTGGGGATCTGTCACTCTTCAGTTCCATTAATTTTTCCATTATTGATGATTTATTTAAGCTAATTTTATTTAGACTCTGTCCCTAATCCTTGGTTTATTTCTTCGGGACTTCTGGCAAGCTTTCCTCTTTTTCTTCTGTGAATACAGAAATAAAATGATCATTCAGCATGACTGCCATTCCCCTTGGTCAGTGACAACATCCCCACTCTCAGTCTTCAGTGGGCCAGTAGAATTCTTAACCAGCTGCTTTTCCTTTATATAACTATAAAATTTCTTATTGTCTTTTATTTTCATTGCAAGTTTCCTTTCATTATTCTTTTTAGCCAATCACATAAGCCACTGTCTGGCTCTTTCTTTGTCTTTGCATTTGTCCCATTCTGTGGGATCTGTATTGTTCGTTGCATTTTTTAAAGCCCTTTTTTTTAATTTTATGCTGTCACTAACCTCCTTAAGCGTCCATGGCTGTTTATTTGAGTTGGAGCTTTTCTTGCCTGGGCTTTTGATTAGCTTTCAATGTTTCTTCGAACACCTTCCACTGTTCCTTGGTTGTTTTACCTATAAGCAGAGCTTCACAGTTTACTGTAGACAGTCTCTGCCTCATCCCATTAAAGTCTGCCTTATCTAAATCCAAAATTCTATCATTTGGTCTTTGACTATCTCTTACAAACACGACATGAAACTCAATCATGTTATGATCACTATTAGACAAAAGCCCACAAGCAACTAGGTCAGTGATTAAATCAGTCTCATTGCTCATTACTAGATCCAATGTTGCTTGTCCCTTTGTCACATCCAAGACGTATTACCATAGAAACTATCCTGGACACAGTCTAGAATTTCACAACCTTTCTCCCAGTCAATGTTAAGATTAAAATCCCCTATTAATACTTCTTTACCGTTGCCAAATAATTGCCTAATTTCAGCAATTGTACAATCTGGCACTTCTGAGCTGCTACCAGATGGTCTATATATGACAGCTGTTGTGGTTTTAGTTCCTTTACAATGCCTCAGTTCCACCTATAATATCTCCACTGGGTGCTTTCTCCCCATTACATCCTCCTTCACCATAGAAGTGATTCTGTTTCTAATCAGCAATGTTTCTTCATCCCATCTGCTGTTTTCTCTATCCCTCCTGTATACCTTATAACCTGGTATGTTTATTTCCCAGTCCTGCCTGTCCTGCAGCCATGTCTCTGTATTGGCTACTATATCATAGTTTCCGATTTGATTCTGTGCCTGCAGTTCATTGAATTTGTTTCTTACACTCTCTGCACTTGTGTAAAGAACTCAATTTTGGCCATACTCTCTATCCTGTCCTTCAGAATCTTTTTATTTCTTCTTCCTGTCTTACTCAATACACGTTTTGCAGTCCTGCCTTGTTCATTAAACTGGCCCTGCTTGTTCACCCTATGAGCCTCTACTTTCTCCTCACATGCTGATCTGCTGCTCCAGTTCCCAACCCAGTGTCATTCAAGTTTAAACCCTCCTGAGTTGCACTAGCAAACCTCCCCACAAAGATATCGGTGCCCTTCCCGTTTAAGTGCAACCCATCCTTTTGTACAGGTCACTCCTGCCCTGGAAGAGATCCCAATGATCCAGATATCTGAATCCGTCCCTCCTTTATCAGTTCTTTGGCCATGCATTCAGCTGTACTATCTTCCTAGTTCTGGCCTGACTAGGACATGGCAGGGGAGTAATCCCATGGTCCTGCTTTTTATTTTTTTGCCTTAGTCCCTAAATTCCTTTTGCTGGACATCATTACCCTTCCTGACTATGTCATTAGTTCCAACACAGATCATGACCTCTGGCTGTTCACCCTCGCCTTTCAGAATGTCCTGTGCCAGCACAGAAACATCCTTGACCCTGGCACTATGATGGCAACACACCATCCTGGAGTCTCACTTGAGGCCACAGAAAACACCTGTCTGTTTCCCTGACTATATAGAGAGCTGACTACTCACCCACAATTTGACCCTCCTCTGAGCCACTGTGGTGCTACTGGTGCTGGCCATTGCTGTCACCATCCGTTAGGTCATTCCCCAGGCCTACCCCCCTCAACAGTATCCAAAATGGTATCCTTGCTTGAGAAGGGAATAACCACAGGGAGCTCCTAAACTGACTGCCTGCCCCTCCTGGCAGTCACCCATTTATCTACCTCAACTTTTAGAAGCCTTTGAGCCTGAAACACCTATCTATGAAGCTTTCCACCACCTGCATGTTTCTAAATGTTTCCAACAGCTGCTCCAGCTGATCCATGCAGTTTGAGAAGAAATGCATGTGGACAAACATCCTACAGATATAGTTGTCAGGGACATTCAAACGGCCCCTGATTTCCCACGTCTCACAGATGAAGCGCATGACCTGCCATTTCTAACACTAGTCATTGCTGGACTAAAAAATAAATAGTGAACAAATGAATAAGTCTTATCAAGTTACTTAAATTATAGTTATTACTTATTAAACAAGATACTTACTAAATATATTAGTCTCCAAACAACTGTCCAAGTACTGTAACCTGCACTGCAGTCAAGTTCACATTATTCTAAAACTGTTAGGCTATGAAAGAGTTTAAAAAAAAGAATATCGGGGAAAAGAAGAAGATTGGCCTGTGAGCAAACGCTAAACAGGTTAGGACTCCACTCAATGATGTTTAGAAGAACGAGGCTTGACACTGTTAATTCGAGAGGATGTTTCCACTCATGGGAGAGTCCAGAGCCAGAGGGCATAGTCTCAGAATACTGCCAATTTCAGACTGAAATGAGGAGGATTTTCTTCTGTCAGAGGATTATAAATCTTTGGAACTCCTTGCCACCGACAGCTGTAGGGGCAGACACCTTGTGTATACTTGAGGCTGAGGTAGATAGATTCTTGATCAGTAGGGGAATCAAGAGCCACAGGAAAAATGCAGGGAAGCGGATGTGAGGAGTGTTGGATCAACTATGATTGTATTGAATGATGGGGCAAGCTTGAGGGGCCAAATGGAACATAGAATTGGATATCATGGATAAAACAGTTACTAAGGTACAGAATTACTTCCAAACTGGACATTAAATGAGAAGCTGAAGAAGTAATCACACTTTTGTAGTCGACTGGGATTATAACTAATGATGTTATAGCTTGCCAAGGCATAACAGCACAGTATTTTTGACAAAGTTCTACTAGCTTTTGATAATTACTTTAATTTGAGAACAAATAGATTCTTAAAAAGCAGAATTTTAATAGAAGAGTTCAGCATCCAGGAGAATCCATAAATAATTTCATTAATGATCTCTACAAAGTGGTAAGAATGTGACTACATTTTCATACTAAAGCAGGAGGTTCTATGCCACACAGGAAATACTAGAAGAATCAGTTTTAAAAGTGAATTTCATAATTTTCACAGACCGATGGACAGTATTAACTATCAGCCACTGGAAATCAGATATAGCAACATGTGTTCAGAGTCAGGGAACAGAGGGGACTGTTAGAAGGCAGTTCAGATGGAAGATAGACCAGGAAAGAGAAAAGAGGAAGACCTAGAGGAGCCTTCTCTACACTTCAACTAGAGATCAGGATACTGTGCTCACAAGTTTAATGAGATTAGCACACTCTGTGCCAAGTTGTTGTCCATCAAGTATTCTCACTCGTCATGGCTGATTTTTTTTTTATCAAATTAATGAAGCTATCTTTTCAAAACCGTTGCTTCTCAATAAATTTAATAAACTATCTGAAAATTCCTTATGAATATATGAATGCCTATATTAGGTGAAGTACTCTCAAATCCATAGAATCTACCCGAACGAATGGGAGAAGATCTATTTATGTTTGAAGGACACTCGTACTTTATTGCAACTAACTACCTTTCACCAATGTTAAGAGGTCCGAAGGTCAAATACCACCATGAAAGATGCAGTTGTCAGTCTTGCATTAAATATTTGCTGTAGATGGGATTCCTGATGTGGTCTAGTTTGCTAACAAATCCTTTAGGCAATTCGCAGACAGTTCTGGATTTGGACAGAGAACAAGCTTACTAAGGTACCCACAGTCAAATAGAGAAGCCAAGCATAGGATACAGGCAGTCAAAATCACTTTTAAAGTGCTGACTTTGATATAACGTTGTTAAACCACAAGTTCACATCATTCCACTGTGGCTTATTGACATGTAAGTTGTTGATTGGTAGAAAACTAAAGACTGAACTTTCTATCTGACCAAAAGGCTGACTTCATTGTTATATCCATAGGATCATAGGTATATTCATTCAAAAGGCAGCGGGACAGCAGAAATTGTGTATTATATTACAGTTAGGTCCCACACTGCAGGCTAGTCATGAAGGTTAGGTTGCACGGGATCCAGGGAGAGCTAGCTAATTGGATTCAAAATTGGCTTGATGGTAGGAAGCAGAGGGTGATGTTGAAGGTTGTTTCTTGGAGTGGAGGCCTGTGACTAGTCGTGTGCCACAGGGGTCAGTGCTGGGACCTTTGTTATTTGTTATTTACATAAATGATCTGGATATGAATGTACAAGGCATGATTAGTAAATTTGCAGATGAATAAAAATTAGGAGGTATCGTTGATAGCAATGAAGGATATTAAAAATTACAGAGGGATGCTGATCAGATGAGGAAGCAGGCTGAGGATTGGGAAATGCAATTCAATACAGATAAGTGTGAGGTGCTGCACTTTGGAAAGTCAAACCAAGGTAGGACTTATACAGTAAATGGTAAGGTCCTGAGGAGTGTGTTGAAAAAACAGAGGGACATAGGAGTGCAAGTATATAGTTCATTGAAAGTGGCATCACAGGTGGACAAGATGGTGATGAAGGCATTTAGCATGCTGGCCTTCATCTGTCGAGGCATTGAGTACAGGAGTTGGGACGTTATGTTACAGTTATATAAGTTGTTGGTGAGGCGACACATGGAGTACTGTGTACAGTTTTGGTCATCTTGTTATAGGAAATACATAGTTAAACTGGAAAGTGTGCAAAGAAGATTTATGAGAATGTTGCCAGGATTAGTATGCCTGAGTTATAGAGAGAGGTTGGCCAGGATAGGACTTTATTCCTTGGAACATAGGAGAATGAGGGGTGACCTTATTGAGGTGTATAAAATCATGAGGAGCATAGATAGAATGAATGCATATAATCTTTTTCCCAGGGATGGGGAATTGAAAACTGGAGGGCATAGGTTTAAGGTGAGAGGGGAAAGATTTAAGAAGGACCTTCTTCATGCAGAGAGTGGTGCATATGGGATGCTAGAGAAAATGGTTGAGGCAGGTACAATAGCAACATTTGAAAAACATTTGGATAGGTACGTGGATGGGAAGGGTTTAGAGGGATACAGACCAAATGTGGGCAATTGGAACTAGCTGAATGGCCACCATGGTCAGCATGGACCAGTTTGGGCAGAAGGGCCAGTTTCCGTGCTGTATTACTCTCTGACTCTATGAATCCAAATTGTACGAAGGATCTGCAGAAATCCAGTTTCATTGTATACCAATTGTCTACCAATGAGGAAGATCTTGATTACAATGACACTGAAAGCATGTGGTCAAGAACAGAATCAAGGTCAATAGACCTCAAGCCAGAGATCTACAAATTTTTTTGAGGAGTAGTGAAACCTCTAGGTGACCTGAATTTGTGAAGTCAGAGATCCCAGAACTGTTCTGAGGAAGGGTCACCGGACCCGAAACGTTAACTCTGTTTTCTCCTCCACAGATGCTGCCAGACCTGCTCAGCTTTTCCAGCAATTTCTGTTTTTGTTCCTGATTTACAGCATCCGCAGTTCTTTCGGTTTTTATTTGATGATGTTGTAAGGATTGAGTGGGGAAAGGCAAGAACATCTTAGGAAATCAAAGGGGCAGACCTGTTTTCCTAGATCACTCAATGGTCTTAGTACTAATGTTTATCTTACTAATGTAACATGTATCCAATCATGCAATAAACTACATCTTGTTTAAGACAAGAGCCTCATTGCATTAGATTTCCTAGTGGCTTTCTTTTATTACTTGGCCCTGTACACCCAGTCAGACAAGGAAGATGCCAATAGCAATCAATGCAACCAAATGTTGGCAGTGGTTGGCATCTCATGTTCCCACAGCAAAGTCCACCAACCTTTGCTGCTAGTAACATGGGTTTGTAAAAATGTATTCACGTGTTCATTATTTCCAAGATGTATCATTTTTCAAAGGTGAATGATAGACCCTATAAAGTATTTAGTCTACAATTGAGAATATTAGAGGGAGCAATAAGCTTTATAATGTCCATTAGACATCAGTGTTCATTTCAGGCAATTCAACATCAAATTAGAGATTTGATCCTCTGACTCGAGGGAAAAGGATCAAATCCCGAGAATATGCAATTCAAGATGATCAGGCTGAAACAGAAAGAAAATCAAATTTTTATACATTGGTGGGAGCTGGATGTTATTGGCAAAGTTAATGTTTACTTATATCATTATTCAGTGTAGAAAATGTATTGGTAAGCTAACTTCTTAAACTACTCTAGCCCATGTGGAGTAGATACACCCACATTGCTTTGACAGAGGAAATTCTAAGATTATGACTCAGTGACTGAGAAGGAAAGTTTTTTATCATTCATGGTGTGTGACTTGACAACAACTTGCAAGAGATGGTGTTCCCATGTGTTTGCGGCCCTTAACCTTCTCGAAATAATAGAGGCAGAACATATTCACTGCTGTCAGGACTGAAAAATAATTTTAAAGTATCAGGGCATACACTGCTGTCCTTGCTTAAAATCTTGTCCTGTTACAGATATAAGCAATTAAATGCAAACATGGTTAGTTCATTAAACTCAAATTTAATGCTTTCTATGGATTATAAACTAACTTTCAAGCTCGTTTGGACAGCCATAAAGAATGGAGTTCAATTATTTTCTAGGATTGTGTGAGTCATACAAGGTGAACTTTTGTCATGGGCAGAAAGCTGCAATGTGCAGCTCCTGATTCACAAGTTGTGAGCACCACAAGGCAGACTGATCTATTAAATGTCCTAAAATTACGTCATTACATGGCATTGACAAAGACAGCATCTTCAGGATAATGAGTAAGAAATTGTTTAGGAATTTCACAACGCCAAAATTTCTGAACTTCGAGCTCAACTTTAGCTCCCATTAACTTAACATTCACAGACACCATCAATCTTTACAATCGACACAGCAAACAGACGTAGAGTGCACAATGGTAATGAGGCCTTTCAGGTCTCAGGACGAAGAAAAGAAATAGTTTCAAGGAAATTAATCACACTGACCATTATAATGCTACACGTTTCCCCACAATTGGATTAACAACAAGGGTCATTTGTCAGATGGATTGATGCCCAAACTTTCTGTCACTAAGAACAGCATCAAGTATACCAAAAGAAATATTTATAAGAATAACATTTCCAGATTCACTCTATGTTAAAGGTCAGGGCAAACTTGTTGCATGTAGGCAAGTGAACAAAATGGTTGAAATTGACAGCTCAAAGTGTTTGGTTTTACTATCATACCTCTGAATTTCTGCTAAAAATGTGTGCTTGGAAACATTCTTCCCAGAAATTTATTTTGTTGTTTCTTTTCCTCCTCGGAAGCTCTAAGAGGCTGTGGAATGTTAACATACATTTAAACATACGTTTAGATGTCCATTAAAAGTATATAATGTGCACCATATTGCACATGACCTTCTTATAGAATGACTAAAATTTGCTACTTTCTTTATCAAGGTTTTATTTTGTGCATGAATACAGAAACATGCTGACAAAAATAGTTTCTAGTGGCTTTACTCTGTCCAAGTAAAATTTGACAGGTCAATAAGTTTGCCTTAAAATGGATAAGCAGTAATAATGTTGGACTTGGATGGCATTGACTGGAGCATAACAGGTATTCGTGATAAGGTTCATGCTGATGCTGATTGACAGTAATCATCTGGATGCAAGCCTAATAAAGTTAAATTAGAAGGTGGGATAAATAGGGAGAGAAATCAACTGTGATGGAGGTGCCAAAGCTGGAGGGTGATGCCTACTGACCATCATTTTTTTATTGTTTTGTGCCCAGGGAAACTGAATGCCCTCCATTGACTAGAATGATATGGTTATTCTTCATCATTAGCAAGTGTTAAAAGGTCAAAGGTTCCAAACTGACTATACTGTAAGAGTTTGAAAAGCTTAATACCTGCAACATCAAGAGTAACAATTCACACTTTAATGTGAGATCACGAGAGGGAGAGAATCAGAGTAAGAAACATTGTAGCTTCAACAGAGTTGATCATTCTTCTGTAATGCTGCATATAATTCGTTAATTTGTAATAAATTAGGTATTTTCCAAACTTGACAAAATCCTAAAAGTTAGATAGATGAACCAAATGGACTACAACATGGCAAACTGCTATTGTACCTGCCATACAATACTCAGTGTGCAAGAGTATCTTTCTATCACGTATTTCAATGGCTTTAATTATTCAATCACTTAAGATCAGAGCTACCCCATCCTCATGCTTTTTTGATTTACTTCAGACTTTAGTTAAAAAGGAAAAGGGACTTGCTTTTATGCAGAATCTTTCATGACCTCAGGAAGTCCCAAAGCACTTTACCAACAAAACATTTAGGTAGGATAGGAAAGTCAGAAACAAACTTGTGCACAAAATAAAAATAAAGAATTAAATGATCAGATAATTAGTTTTAGTGGAATTGGATAGATTAAGAATATTGGCCATGACATTGGTCAACACCCCTGCGCTTCTTCAGAATAGTATAGGAACAATGACAATACTATGGCATTAAGCAATGTATGTTGTGCTGTTGTTTTTTTTATTATGAAGAGAGGTTGGGAAAGAGGTGATGAGGACTCTGTTCCAAGCCAATAAAGTAAACAGCTTGTGTAGCCTTTTGTGGCATCTTTTAAAAAAAGTTGGAACAACAGAAGCAGCATGAATGGGTGTGATGTACTGCCACAGAATCAGGATTGTAGTTTAATTTTTAGTAGCTGTTGAGGTTTGGAAGCTGCTATACATCTCTCCCTGCTACAGCAAAATGCCTAAGCTGTCTGTCTGTCTGTCTATCTATCTATCTATCTCTCAGAGCTTTCTTTTGATGTTCTTTCCTACCAGACTGGAGAATTGCATGTGAGACAGTATATTTTACTGAATTTGCCTTTGCCAAGGGTGTGTTTATGGGAAGTTATTATATTAGAACAATTACTGTTTAATAGTTAAATAATCTATTATTCTGTTAAGTCTCCCAATAGACTTATTCCAAATTCTTCTTTCTTTTGTTTGTATTTTAACTATAGTGTAAGAATAAAATATGTTTTGCTTCATGTCTGGTAGTCTGACCAATTGAATTGCATCCAGAACACAATGCATTTAAAAATAAGAAAAAGTTGGGGTCTAGGCCATCTTCTTAAAATGTTTTGAGGGTGTTTGGCCTGGTCTATAACAAAACTTTAATGCCCATCTAAGATGGCAAAGGGAACTTCAGTTTAATGTCTCATCCAAGAAACAGCACATCTGATCGTGCAACATTCCCTCAGCATGGCATTGGAGTGTCAGCTAAGACTTTGTGTTCAAGTCCTGGAAGTAAGAACGCAACTGAGCCACAAATGACAGTCAAACAACAGTTAATTTTTACAGAAAAGAGAAACTATTTTATGCTGATGGGAAATGTGTACTACAAATGGCATATTACTGAGAAAATTTAATTACAGTTGACAGGTCCTTGATCTTACTCCCACATTAAACAGTTAGGGATCTTCTTACAGTTTTATAAGTCTCTCTGTAATTTACATCTCTTACAGAAAAAATCTGATAAACCATATTATCTATTTAAGTGAAGATGAGAAACAAAAAAGGGGGAAAATCCTGCACTGTACATCAACTACACCCACATTCAGTTACAGGGTCATTGAAAGAGATCATACAGTAATCCCAACCAAAATTGACCTTCCCTCCTCAACTGTACGGATGCAGCACAGAGTGGGATTTGGATTATAGCAGTGGAAATTGGTAGTAATATGCTTTGATTGCAAAGATATTACATCTAATATATCTCTCTTAGTGTCATATCCAGCACAACATAAAAACTGTAGTCAACAAAATTGGAAATGGTAGGGTTTGTCAAGATAGAAAACATTACAATAATTTAACAAGCTCCACATTTCATTTTCTTTGACACTGTCCAATTTTGGAGATTTCATTTTATAAAAGGTCTTCCTGTCAGTATATTGTGGTAGGTGTGGATGCTTGGCACATCACTAAATCTCACAAATACTATGTCTCTGTTATTGCACACACTGTCCACGAAGGCACAGTGCTCTGCCACACTCACTGTTGTGTGCAACACCTTTCTCATTCACACTCCCCCCTCCCCTCGCCAAACCTCCAATATAACTAATCCTGCAAGGCCTCTGCACTACCTCCTCAGTCCTTTGGAATACCTCACTATCTTTTCCCCACATGCACTAGCACTAAGAACTATTCCATCCAATGTAATCTCACTCATTTGCCTACGTTTTCTCATTATAGAGAAGACAGCCTATTATAGTGCAGAGAGAGCTCATACAGGTAGAGGGGTGCCTGACATTCACGTTTTCAAACTCTATGAAGAGAGCGTCCTGGCCCTGAGAAGAGACAATTTGGACTGTTCCTGCAGAAACGTCAAAACATCCATGTCTATCTAAACAAGAACCACTATTCATTCCACAATAACTCTCACATTAATCCCGTTGTCCATCATTGCACACCATTTCTAATCACTGACTGTGATGTCTTCTTGCTCTACTGTCTTGCAGGTTCTACTAGCCTTGCCAATCCTTTTGCAGAGAAACATGCATCTTCCTCAGAAATGTAATTGGCACAGCAAGGTGAGGTAAGCCAGGAAAGCCGTGAGCATGTGGATTGTTGCTAAGTGAGCAAGCGTTGAAAGAAGAAGTGACCATCCCAGAGATGGAGTCGAGTCCAGTCTGCAAGCTGGGTGCCTAACTTAAAGCACAAATTGTGCCCCCTGCAGTTTTTCAAAGTTGGTGCATTGGTGAAATGTAAATGCATGTGGAAGGAACTATAAAATAGAATATATTGATTACTTAATCTACAGTGTTAGATTCCTTCCTTACAATTTGAAATCGGTGGAGGAGGATCATTACTTAATGTGAAAATTGGAAAATAAGAGTACTTTATATATAGAAAGTTAAAATTTGGATTACTTTTGAGCAAAATGGTTAAAACCAAATGTGAAGTGTTGCAATATGAATTCCAACTGATATTCTATGAAATAGAACCTTAGGATCAATGGAAAAATGAAATAGGTATATGGACAAGAATTACATTTACCAAAGCTTGGCCTTGATACTCCCTTCCTGTCACTAGAATCTTGATTAGGGTGTAAGGTGGTCTCAGACCTAGAGGCTCAAGGAATTGACATTGAGGAAGGTTTAGATAATCTATTAACATTTATGGACAACTTATAAGAGAGATGACCTGTTAAATGCCAATGAGGTGCAGTCAGACTTTGATAAATTTAGAAAGTTGGACAGTTATTCTACAGTAGAAAAAATAAAGTTTTTAAGAGACTTTGTTCAAGATCAGGAAAAATCTATTTGGAAAGCCTTAACTCAGTGCTTGCCTTTAAAATTGCTGGGCTGTGCTAAGCTATCAAATGTGGAGAGACTCCTCGTATTAATTGGAGTTGTATTATCTAAAAGAAATTTACTCTTGGAACAGATGTCAGAAGCTTTTAAAAGTTCCCAAAATATTAATTCCCCACATTCGTGGCTCAAATGGGACACAGATCAATAACATGACAGAATGGAGGATTCAATGTTGATGGCAAAGTCAGATCTCAGGGTATAGGCTGAAACTGTCAATTTGGAAGGAGAATAATTGCTGAACGATGTGAAGGTAAAGATCCCTTTGGCAATTCCAACAAATGGCAAGAATTGGCAACTATTAGGTAAGGTCAACAAGTATTTTAGATGTGACTTAAAATATCATTATATAATAAATTATCCTAAATGAAATAGCAAGGTGTTCAAAATTAGGCATATCGTGGAAGGATGGGAAAAACAAGGCGGTGATACCGGTCAGCCAGAGGGGACTGTAAAATCATTAGAAACTTCAGTCAGTAATGAAAGTTTTAGTCACAAACCCCTTCAATTGCATTATACTGGATTGCGGATCTATATCCACGTAATGTGAAATGAATTGGTTAAAATGTAACTTAGTTTCTTCTTTGTTAACTTCTTTCAAACTTGGAGATGATAACATGTTGAAATCACTAAGAAATTGTAGTGATTCCCTACAAAATAACTGAGGTAAGCCACTAATTCAGCACAGAAGTACTATCAAGTGAAATATCCTCACCATTGAGCAGGTTGACCATAAAAATAGCCCAGATGAAACTGGATGTTGAATACAACAAAGCAATTGTTTTTGAATACCAGTTGATTTTCAGTTTATGCAATCTGGATATTCAAGTATCTCTTTTAAGGACGTGAAATGAGGTCTTTTTTGACATCACGGGATAGCAGTTTAAAGGCTGAGAGGCTAATTATCTTAACATTACATCAGCAGTTTGCCCATCTATCATTCACAGGTTAAACCTCTACTAAAAGTGTAAGAGTAAGGATGATGAGAACACGAAATCTATAGAAGAGATCAGTGCTAAATGTCATAAATGAAAATAGAAAAGGAGAATACCAGCTAAATTTCCAGCCGACCTTGAGGAGGAAATTTACTTATTATGAGTTTAGGCATAACTGTGAAAATATAAACATTGTGGTAAAGAAAATGGCCCCAGAAAATCCCTTTGATAATAGAATGCGTGAAAAGAAAATCACACATTCATAGATAGGATGCTTCATAAAAGCTTAATAAAACAAAATAAAAAATGGTATTGGGTTGTGGAAAGGCAGATTTTATTAAAATAAGGCAGGATCTGGTTAAAGTAAACTGGGAACAGCTACTTCTGAGTAACTCTACAGCAGAATGTGAGTGAGGAGGGGAGGGAGTGGGACTTCTAAATTTGAATAGGCGAAATGACAGACGCATCATGTTCCATCTATGGTGGAGTATAGAAGCAACAATCCTAGAGGATGTTGGATGAGAAGGAAAAGAAACACTTCTAATAGGTGCAAAGGGAGCAAATCAATTGAAGCCTGGTTGAAGATAGAAATGCAGGGGGATCTTAAGAAAGCAATAATGAGAGTAAAGAGGGGATACAAGCAAATACTGGCAGGCAAGATGAAGAAGAATCCCAAGATGTTCTATAAGTATAAGAAATTCTATAAGAAAGAGGATAACCAGAGAAAGAGGAGCGTCCATTATATCGCAAGGGGGCAATCTGTGCATGGAACTAGACGACACTAGTAGAGTGTTTAACAAGTACTTCACATAAGTCTTCACTTTGGAGAAGGAGGATATAGGTACAGAATTCAGGAAACAGGACTGTGAGATTTTTGAACAGTCTGACATAGGGAATGAGTAGGAAATGGAGTGTTTTCATGGGCTTAAAAGCAGACAAATCCCCATGTCCAGAGGAATCCCAGGCTGTTGTGGAAGGCAAGGGGAAAAATTGCAGAGGCTCTGACCCAAACGTTTAATTTCTATCTGGCCACAGGGGAGGTGCCAGCTAATGTGGTTTCAGTTTATTGGCAGGGTGGTAGAGATAAACAAGGAAATTAAACACCAGTGAGGCTCAAATGCTTGGTAGGGGAAATACCCGAGAAAATTCTGAAGGAGAGAATTAATCTCCATTTGGTAAAGCAAGGTTTGACCAGTGATAGTCAGCATAGCTTTATCAGAAAGCGGCCATGCCAAACAAATTTGATTGAATTTTTCAAGGAGATGACCAGATGAAGGAATGTAATTTATATGGATTTCAGCAAAGCCTTAGACAAGGTCCCACATGGGAAACTGATAAAGAGGGTAAAAACGTTTAGAATCCAAAGGAACTTGGCAAGTTAGATCAAAAATTGGTTATTGGTAGGGGACAGAGGGTGGTGGTAAAAGGCTGCATGACTGGAGATGGGTGTCTAGTGGTGTACCACATTGATCAGTGCTGGGTCCCTTAGTGTTTGTGATATACATAAACGAGAGAGAAAACTATGGTGGTGGAAGGTAACTTAAATAAGTTTGCAGATGACACAAAGATTGACCAGGTGGTTGACACTGAGGAAAAAGATTTTAGGTTCCAGGTGGTTATAGACTGATTGGTCACATAGGCATATCAGAAACTGTAAATGAAATCGAATTCATCAGAAGGTTTACTGGATTGAAACCCGGAATGAGTGGATTCTTTTATGAGATAGGTGGATTGGTTTCCACAGGAGTTTTGAAGAGTGAGGGATGACTTGATTGAAGTATGTAAGATCGTGGATGGTCTTGACAAAACAGACATGGAAAGGACACTTCCTCTTGTGGGTCAGTCCAGAAATAGGAGGTATTGCCATTGTTTTAAAATCAGGGATCAGCCTTTTGGAAAATAAATACTTTTCAGGATTGTACGACTTCAGAAGTCTCTGCCTCAGAAGACGTTTGAAGCAGATTTCTTGAATATTTGTAAGGGACATGTAGATAGAATCCTGTTGGGCACAGGAATCAAAGATTATTGTACTATAGATGTAAATGTGGAATTCGAAACAGAAGCAGATCATCAATAATTTTATTGAATAGTGGACCAGGCTTAAAGAGAATGGTGGATGCAGGTACAGTTACAACATTTGAAAAACATTTGATTAAGTTCATGAATAGGAAAGGTTTTGAGGGATATGAGCCAACTGCAAGCAGGTGTGACTAGATTAGTTTGGGAACATGGTCGGCATGGAGTATAGGAGTTGGGAGGTCATGTTGCATCTGTACAGGACATTGATTAGGCCACTTTTGGAACACTATATTTAATTCTGGTCTTCCTGCCATAGGAAGGACTTTGTGAAATTTGAAAGGGTTCAGAAAAGATTTACAAGGATGTTGTCAGGATTGAAGAGGTTCAGCTATAGGGAGAGGCTGTTTAGGCTGTGGGTATTTTCCCTAAAGCTTAGGAGGTTGAGGGGTGACCTTACAGAAGTTTATAAAATCATGAGGGGCATAGATAGGGTGATTAGCCAGAGGGCGCAGAATGCAAAACTAGAGGGCTTAGGTTTAACGTGAGAGAGGCAAGATTTGAAAGGGATCTAACGGGCGACTTTTTCACACAGAGGGTGGTGTGTGTTGGCAACACGGTGGCGCAGTGGTTAGCACTGCTGCCTCATAGTGCCAGGAACCTGGATTCAATTCCACCCTTGGGCGACTGTCTGTGTGGAGTTTGCACATTCTCCCCGTGTCTGCATGGGTTTCCTCCGGGTGCTCTGGTTTCCTCCCACAGTCCAAAGATGTGCAGGGTAGGTGGATTGGCCGTGCTAAATTGCCCATAGTGTTTCAGGGATGTGTAGATTAGGGAGATTGGTCTAGGTGGGATGCTCTGAGGGTTGGTGTGGACTTGTTGGGCCAAAGGGCCTGTTTCCACACTGTAGGGATTTTATAATAATAATAATATCGTGTCTGGAATGCGGTGTCAGAAGAAGTGGTGGGAGGCTGGTACAATTGCAACATTTAAAAGGCATTGGGATGAATATATGAACAGGAAGGGTATGGAGGGATATAGGCCAAATGCTGGCAAATGGGACCAGATAAATTTAGAATATCTGGTCGGCATGGACGAATTAGACCAAAGAGTCTGTGTGACTCTATAACTCTATATTCTATGTCTTACTCATAATATAACTGATCAGCATAATCCACACAATACAGTCAACTTTGAGAATTGTCCTCAAAAGGAAATGTTAGAAAGAAATGAGATTTCCAAAATAAATTGGTTTGATGACGTCACTAGTTGTCAATACTATTTCACAAAAAAGGTGCTCGCGTCAAGAAATTATATACAATCCTTGAAGAGGTGTGCCTGGTGGTATGTGGAGTTATGTAAAAGATGAAAAGTATCAGTTCTTTTTGGTTTTGTTCTGATTAAACATTTTTTGTTCAAAGAAAGGAGGAAGAATGTGGGAAGTTGACTGTATTGCGTGGATCATGTTGATCAGTTATATTATGGGTAATACATAGAATATAGAGTTTTAGAGTCATACAGCGTGGAAACAGACTCTTCGGTCCAACAAGTCCACTCTGACCATGTTCCCAAACTAAACTCGTCCTACCTGTCTGTAGTTGTCCCATATCCTCCAAACTTTTCCCATTCATGAACTTATCCAAATGTTTTTCAAACGTTGTAACTGTACCTGCATCCCCCACTTTCTCTGGCTGTTTATCGCACACACGAATCACTCTTTGTGTAAAAGAGTTGCCCCTCATGTCCTTTTTAAATCTTTCTCCTCTCACTTTAAAAAATATGTCTCCTAGTTTTGAACTCCCTCACCCTGGGGAAAAGACCCTTGTCATTCATCTTATCTATGCCCCTCATTATATTACAAATCTCTATAAGGTCATTCCTCAACCTCCTATGCTCCAGTGAAAAAGTCCCAGCCTATCCAATCTATTTTTATAGCTCAAACCCTTCATTTCTGGCAACATCCTGGAAAGTCTTTTCTGTACCTTTTCCAGTTTAATAATATCTTTCCTATAACAAGGCGACCAGAACTGAACACAGTACTCCAGAAGAGGCCCCACAAATGTGATGGACAACCTCAACATGACAACTCAACTCCTACACTCAAAGGCCTGAGCAATGAAGCCAAGTGTGCCAAACACCTTCTTAACCACCCTGTCTACCTGCAACACAAATTTCAAAAAAATTATGTACCTGAGCCCCTAGGTCTCTCTCTGTTCTAGAACACCATCCAAGGCCCTACTTTTAATTATATAAGTTTTACCTTTGTTTGTTTTACCAAAATGCAATACCTCACATTTATCCAAATTAAACTCCATCTGCCACTCTTCAGCCCATTGACCCAATTGATCAAGATCTCTCTGTAATCTTAGATTACCTTCTTCACTGTCCACTGCACCACCAATTTTGGTGTCATCTGCAAACTTACAAAAAAATAATTTTGTTTACTTTCCATTAGTTTTGTCACACATATTTCCTCTTCAGAAGTTTCTATTTAAAAGAGGAATTAATTGGTTAATTAATTGATTGTGGTGCAATGGTAATGTCCCTATTTCTGAGCCAGGAGGCCTCGATTCAAGTCACACCTGCTCCAGAGGTCAAAATGTCTCTAAGTAGATTGATTGAAGGGAAAATAATCACAATAATGCTGAATAGTAGACTGCCCCCATGGATATTGCTTGTTAATTAGTAACATATGTGATTAGGAGGTGTTTTTATGTAAAAGAAATTGAATAGATGGGAGCAGTGGGTGGGTAATTTCGAGAACCTCCTTGTGGGCCTGCTCCTGGATCTGGCCAAAGTAGCCATTGAAACATCCAGGCAGTGGGCCATGGAGTGGGGTCATAGTTCAGACTGCCAGCCTCTCTTCCATAGCTACCATTATCCCAGGGTGTCCTTAAACAGGGAGCATGTGATGCCCTCAAAGCCTTTAGAGACATATGGGCACTGTGGGGTTGGAATACATTATTTCTCCCTCCATCAACATTTTATTTTGAACACATTTGTCTTTCCCAACTTTGTTGTTATTATTATACTGACACCCCCCAGGGAGACTGGAACTGGAGGGAGCAGGTGCGTTATATTCTCTTCCAATTCCACTTTTTATTTAGCCATTCCCTCTTTCCCTGGTGGACATTGCTTATAACTTTTTAACCAGTGACATTGGTGACTTGATAGTGGTTTATGAAAAAAAATAAAAGCTAAGACTGAGCAGTAGTCTTTAGAAAGAGATAGGCACAATGGGGTTGGAATACGTTTTCTACCCCCCCCACTCCATTTTGATTTAATCCCCTCCCTCTCTTCCAAACCTTTCTTAATTTTTGTTATTGTTGTACTGCCCCGTTGAGCAGCGTTTGTAATTTTTTATTAGTTTAATGAGTCAAATGGGTATTTTGGTGTGGATTTTCAATAAAGAAAAGGACTGAGTAGTACAGGAGTGTATCACAGAGACAGGAGTGCATTTTTCCCCCCTCCAACTACATTTTTATTCAACTCTCTGTGGAGCTGTCCCCACCTTCTTATTTCTTTTGTTTTCATTGTACTGTCCCTGATGGACCGTGTTTCTAATTTGTGTGTTTATTTGTTTACTTGGGTGATTTGATGGTGGGCTTTCAAAAAAGAAAAAGACTGAGTAGTTGCCCAGGTCTCCTGGGAGAGAGAGTAAGCGATGTTCTCCAAAATCCTTGAGGCTTTCAGAGAGGTGGGCACTGTGGGAACTGGGTTGCATTATCACACCCTCCAAAATTATTTTGTACCATTTTCTGTGCTTTTTGTGATCTGTGATTTGAAGGTCCTGTACCCACTCTCAAAGCTATAGATAAGCATGGGAGCTGATATAATGTGGATATGGGTGGGTTAGGGGAATAGGGCGTGTGTTATTGGGCTAGGGTGCCAACTGAGTGAAGGAGCAGCAGAGTTGGGTGCCTGGTGGGTCTGGGGCAGGGTAATATGGAGGTATGTGGCCACAGCGGGGATTTGGTGCAAGAATGGCATGTGGGTGTGAGGTGTAGTGTAAGCAGGTGGGCAATGGTTAAGTGGATAGAGTGGCAAGTGTTGGGGGTACAGCCCAAGAACAGCGAGGTGGTTAGGGAGCTATGGTATCAGATGGGCGAAGGTGTAGAGTGGCCAGTAGAATGCTGAGTGCTTAGGACACATCAAGGAGTAACAGTGGAGAAGGGTAGTCATGTATGACTGGGGTGGGTATGGTTTGTTGGGGATTTGCCTGGATGTGGGGAGAGGATCTAAAGGGAGTGTTATTTGGTCAGGATGGTATATTGGATCCAGCAGGTTTAGGGTTGGCGGCATGATGGCTTCAGTGGGATTGAAACGATTGGAATCGGAATCTGATCAGGAGGCAGTCAGGTTCAAAATGGCTGTAGACGGTGTCTGGTAAAGGGAAGAGGGAGTTGGACTGGCTCTTGGAGTGTCAGGATGGGATGCTTAGTAAGTGAGAGTGTAATTGGCAGGGGGGTTGTGATTAGAGGTGAGTCAGGCTTCAGCTCAGTAGATACCGAGGTATTAGGACAGGTTTTAATCCTCTAACCTTTGCTGGATATCTAAGTTTAAATAACTTGGAACCCTACAACACTGCTTACTTTATCTTTGAGTAGGGGACTTCTATGGAGGGTTCCAGATCCTAGGTAATTCATCCTAGAAACTACTTGGGGCAATTTTCTTGCAGTCAGCTATATCAGGATTTCTCCATGGTCCTGTCTACACTGCTGCAATGACTGCCTGCTTATCAGATGATCTGGGCCAACATTTGCAAAAAACAAGAGAAGCTTCTGGTTACCTGGATCACCATTATTTGGTATCCTGTAATTCTACCCAAAAGATTCAATCTATTCCTAACAAAGTTCGCATGTTTGCTTTGCATCAAGACATTCATATGCTTTTAGAGACTTTTAAGCAACTCTTGGATAGGCACATGGATGATAGTATAATATAGGGTATGCAGGGTAGTTTGATCTTAGTAGGATAATAGGTCAGCACAAAATTGTGGGTCGAAGGGCCTGTACTGTGCTGTACCGTTCTATGTTCTAGGTTCTATGCGATTGCAATGTTTGGTGTGATTCATGTCAGGGCAGCACAGGCTTTCCATAAAAACGAGACTGGATGGGGAAAATCTCATAATACTGTGACTTATAAACAGGCCAGAGACTAGGAATTTTGCAGGGAGTAAATCACTTCTCTGCTTCACATTGACAGAGTTTTAAATTTGTCCTTGAACATGTGAGTATGGTGGTTAGACTAAAATTTGCTGTTCATTACAATTGCTTTTGAGAAAGTGGTGGTCAGCTGCCGCCTTGAACCACTGTAGTCACTGGGGCACAGAGTCACACAGAATGCTGTTTGGAAGGGAATTCCACAATTTTGATCCAGTGACAGTGAAGGAATAGTCCCAGGTAAGGATGGCATGAGACCTGGAGGGAAATTCACTGTTTTAGGGAACTGTTCCAATGGTTAGGTGGTTACCGTCATTGGTTTGGATGATACCGTCAAAGGAGCCTTAGTAAGTTGCTACAGTAGATTTTGTAGATGATGCATATTGCTGCCACAGCGCATCAGAGACTGAGGGAGAAAAGTTTATGGTTGGGATGCCAAAAATGCAGCTGCTTTGGCCAGGATGTTGTCAAGCTCCTTTAACATGATTGGAGTTAAATCTATCCCGGTAAGTGGAAATATTCCACCACACTCCTGATGTGTGCTTTGCAAATGAGGAGAAGAGAAATGATTTATTTGCAGCAAAATTCCTCGACTTGGACCAGTCCTAGAGCCCAGTATTTACACGGCTTGTCCAGTTCAGTTTCTGGGCAATTGTAATCTCCAGAAGGTCAATAATGACAATGACATTGAATTCAAGGATTGATGGTTAGATTCTTTCTTTGTGGAGATGGTCATTTCTTGGCCATTATCAGTCCAAACCTGGATATAGTCCAGGTCTTTCTGAATATGGACACAGCTTCAGTATGTGAGGAATGGCTACTGGTGCTGAGCATTATGCAATCATCAGCAAAAATCTCCACTTCTGACCTTATGATGGAGGGAAGATCATTAACGAAGCAACTGAAGATGATTGGGCCTAGGACACAACTGGAGGAACTCCTGCAGTGATGTTCCTGAACTGAGAAGATTGAATCCCAACAACCACCACTATCTTCGTTTGTGTTAGGAATGGCTTCAAGCAGTTGATAGTTTTTCCTTGATTTTCCTTGACTCCAGTTTTGCAATGGCTCCTTGAGCCAAAAGCAGTCACTCTCACCTTAGACCAAGGTCAGGAGATCAGGAGTGATTGTGAGGTCAGGAGCTGAGTGGCCCTGCCAGAACCCAAACTGAGTCTCAGTGAGCCAGTTATTCCTTTGCAAGTGCTGCTTGATTGCATTATTATCCATATATTTGTCACTTTGCAGATGATCAAGAGTAAACTAATGGGATGGTAAGTGGCTATGTTGAATATGTTATGTCTTTTGTTCATAGGACAAATTTGGGTAAATTTCCACTTTGATGAGTAGATGAGTGGTGTTGCAGTTGTACTAGAACAGGTTGGTTATGGACATGGCAAGTTTTGAAGCAAAATCTTCAGTGCTATTGTGGGGAATCTTTTTATTTTTTGTTTTTTTTTAAAATACTATGGTTTGAAATGAGAAACAACTAGTTTAAAAAAACAGGATTTGTAAGGGTGGCTGCTGTTTTAAAACAAGTAACCTGACATCCATGCCAAACATAGTGTAAACAACTAAACAAGCAGTTTTATATCACGCCGGTGTAGCACAATTCCATTGATGCATTTTGATTCCACAACCTGAATATCTTTGCCTAAAAAATACAATAATCATTTGTGCTCTCAATATCCTAGTCTTGATATCTTTTTTTAAGAAGAAAATCCTATATTTTCACAATTCTTTATCAAGGAAGTGCTTCCTGACATCACCCTCAATATCCTGGCATTACTTTTAAAATTATGCCCCTTTGTTTTGTGTTCTCCCACCACAGAAATTGTTTTGTTCTAGCATGATGATTGTTGAAAATTGCGCTCCCTTAAAAATTGAGCTCTACTAGTATTTACTGTGCAGCATGAGACTTCATTCAAAAGCCATCACAGCTGTACTTAATTTCTAAAATTCTGGCATATGAATACAAAGGGAAGAATTACAAAAAAAAAGTCATGATGCACATTGAACTAGCATCAACAATTTTTCTGATGCAAATGTGTACTGTCGTTGTGATTTTGAAAATAAGCTTTTGAAAATAAACTAACTCTCAGCTGAAAGCAGGCAAGGGAACTATGTCATGAGCAGTTGTCCCATGGCCATTGGCCGAGAGGATTCAGATAATTGATTGACATAGAAAAAGTAATCTACCCTGGATATACAAAGCGACAATAAGCGCAAAGCTCAGAGAGGAGTATCAGGACTGAAGGTGGAAGGGGAAGCATGCAGGGCCTAGGTCAGTTCTGTGCTAAACTAACTGTGCTGGGGCCAAGGAAGTTAGAGAAGCCAAATCCATGTTGGGAAAGCCACACTGGGATTAAGCCAGATCTACACTAGAGGAGCCACAGAGGGACCAAAAGTAGAATAAGCCATATTCACGTAGGGAGTAAGAACAGAATAGACCCGGGGAAGAGACCCAGGGGAAGAGGGGAGTTCCTCAGAGAGCAGTTCTCATCAAAACAGCTCTGGCAGGCAGTAGTTCTCATCAGAAGGTGCCCAGACAGCAACCTTAATTGAGTAGTCCTCACCAAGCAGATGGAAGACGGACCAGAAGAAGAGGAGGAAGAGCAAGGGAAGTGTTCCCTAACAGTTTGGCTGGAAAGCAGAAGGCTGCCCCCACCACTTTAGCGAGGCCAGAACATTCCATGCCAATAGCCTGTTTTTTCTCTGGTATCAGTGAACCATCCCCAGCTGTCATGGTGGTATACTTTCTTTTAAACTAACTAATGTATCATATATAAACTATTGCTTCCTAACAAACTTAAATTGTCAGAAAATTGTTCACAAATTGCCGACTGCCTATTTTAGGTAAATGTGATCACAAATGTCTCAAATCAATAATGATTAACAGATTTAATAATTAATCTGAAATGTCCAGAAATAGACAATACTCTAATTAGGGCCTACTGACCACTTTATATGACTGCATCAAAACTTCCATCTCTCTTCATTTGGACATTTCCATCTGCCTTTGGTTTTAATTTTAAAATGTTCTGATGTAAAGTGTTTTGATGGCAGCCTGTTGGAGCTAACATTGAGGTCATTGATACTGAGAGTATGAGTTGATTAAATCAGTGCAAAACATGCGTGCACGTTTGCTGCAGTACTGTCAAATTACTGACAATACTGCTTGAGCATCTACAGTTCATCTACTCTATTTAGAAGACAGCTAATTTGACTGCAGAATGAAGCAAATCTGTTCCATCTGAATCCAATGACAGTAATATTTAGATTTTTCTATGGATTGTCCAACAAAGATTTAGTGATTATGTCAGATTGACTATGTTGAAGATAGTTTTGATCGATGTGTTCAGACATGTTATGACACTCCTTAGGGATGTGTAAGACTTGAACATCAACCTTCTGGCCAAGAGGTAGGGGATACTGCCACTGGGCCACAAGTGGTCAGTCTGTATTTTATTCTGCCTCATGGTGACATTCAATCACAACACTGTATGATGTTACTAAGTATAAAACTTCACAGTGACAGAGGATGGTGAATCTTCTTTAATACCATCTCCCATATCCATGGCCTCTATTATCAAAAATGGACCTTGGGTGCTGGGAACAATATCACCTCCAAGTTCCACTTTAAATGACATCAAACTTGGAAATATATCATTGTTCCTTTATTTTCATTGAGGTAAAATCTTCGAACTCCCTACTTAACAGCACTGTAAGAATACTTTTACCACACAGACTCCAGATGTTCAAAAGAACAGTTCAACACTTGTACAAGGTAATCGTTCTGAAGAAGATAATGTTGACGTTACATTTGGTCCATGCATTCTACTGATGTCACTCACAGTCTGTGGATGGAAACAAAAACTACTCTAATATTTGCAAGGATCAGATAGATCTGTAATGTCCTATTAATTATATGTGACTAAATGTATTTGTAAGTTTTCGTATCATATAATAAACCTTATTATCACAAGAACAATATCTCTTCTTTAGATATCCTTTGGGGTATCCTCTACCGGTAAACTTCTTGAAAAGCACAAGACAAAGTAGGATTGATGGCAATCTTTCAAACAATCCTGACCTGATTTTATAGGTGGTAAATACCACAAGGTACCAGGAGTGGTCATCTGGGAAATTAGCACAATTGCTACCTTCTCAAAGGTGAGTAAATGCTGACTTCACCAGGGACACCCATATCCCCAGAATTATATTTTTAAGAAGGATGAAACATTAGAGAGCAGCAATCGCACATATTAACATACAGTCCTTGTGCCTAACCTTTTTGATTCATGTCAACTCATGGTCATTGTATATTATAGGTTGGTAGCCACTGAGATCTGGTTTGAAATTGTTCAAAGTTGGTTCATACTGGCTCTTAGTAAGCAGTAGGGGAAAACACTTCCATTCTTGGTACATTAGAATCTAACATCAAGAGGTAAACAAATAGATTCCATCTCTATCAAACATAATCTGAAACAAAAGATCTCTGTACTTCTAACATCTAATTTGAGGGCTTGTGACCTTCAATTAATCCTTCCTGGTATTTTTGATTGTTACCTTGAAGGAGGCTCTAATGCTAAAGATGCCATTTCTAAACTGCTTTAAAGCTTCCATTCTTTTGTTTATTCATTTATCAGCATTTAATCCACTCAGTGAGCTAGCCTCCAAACACAAATCTCTCCTACTAATTTTGTGCAAACAGCTTTGCCCCTAGTTTTCCACTAAGAAACATAAGCACTCCTCCAGCCCCATCAATCTTTATTCCTCAAATACTTAAGGCAAACAAATAAAACATTTTTTTCAAGAGCAAAAAGGGAAGAACTACTTTTGAACAAAGAACCATAAATATTTCAGAGGATAGAATTCACTGATCAACTACCTATAGCGCATATCAAATAGCAATGGAAGGGAGAGTTGTACAAAGTGATTGCATGAAGTTATAGTTTAAATCTCTGGAGAATGCAGTTAGATGGCAAACTATGGGATTGAAAGCCTCCACATTCTACTATCTGTTTGAGTCCTACTGGAAACCAGTTTAGACTCAATGAAGCACATGATCTAGTTACGATCATTTTCCTATTTGCTGTGCACAAATTGATTGCCAAATTTCCCTACATCCCAAAGATTGTTCTTCAGAAAATGACTTAATTGGCTGTATAGTAATTTGGGACTTCCTGAGGTCATGAAAGTTATGTAAACACCAGCCAATTTTTCAACACAGTTATTTATTGGACTAGTTAGAATAACATCCTTTATTCATTAACAGGGTATGAACTTCGCTGGCCAGGCAGCATTTATTGCCCATCCCTAATTGCCCAGAGGGCAGTTAAGAGTCAACCACATTGTTGTGGGTCTGGAGTCACATGTAGTCCAGACCAGGTAAGGATAGGGAATTAGTGAACCAGATGGGTTGTCTGACAATTGACAATGGATTCATTAGATTCTTAATTCCCGATTTTTTAAAGTTGAAATCAAATTCCACCATCTGCCATGGCGGGATTCGAACCCGGGCCCCAGAACATTATCTGGGTCTCTGGATAAACAGTCCAGTGATAATACCGCTAGGCCATTGCCTCCCCTTTGTAAGAAAGTTACTTAGTCCATTCAGCCTGCACCAGCTATTACGAAGATATTTTAGTTCATACTTGCTCCTTTCTCCTACCCTTGCTCCTTTCCTCCAGATATTTATGCACTCCCCCATTGAAGGTCTATGCCAAATCCATATTCACATCGAGATCAGGGAATGCATTCTATATTATTGATAAAGTATTTCCTCATGTCACCTCTGTTTCTTTTGGCAATCACTTTAGATCTTCAAATCTGACCATTAACCCTTCAGCCATGGAAACAGTTTCTCTTTATGTCACCTTTGGATTTCCACAGCACTGATTTATTACTGTTTAACAGTGCATTGGTATCTTGCTCAGAAAGAAATTAAATGGCAGGTGTGGGAATTAGCAATAGTGAGAGCTTTTCGCTGTTTCTAATCAAATTATGACTGATTTAGAATGCTCAATGCTACATCAAATGTTTCAAGTTAGAGGCCAACTATTCCCCCGTACTTGCACCTTGTAAATGGACCATTCACATAGAAAGGGTGATTATAACTGGGTCAGGCTGAGGGGAAGTAACAATTTCCAGGCAGTTTCATGAGGTTACCTATATTTTGGTTAAAATCTCATTGGCAATTAACCTACTGATGTCCTTGCTTCCGGTTGTCTCATACTTTCACCTGTCCTCTAAACAGGAAGCAAGGATTCCCACCAATAGCCAATGGAGTCCTTCATATTTACAAAGATCAGGATCCTACCATTGAATGCAACTTACAAATAGAATGAATGGCCTAGACCGAGAAGCCTATACAACTTTTCTGGTCGGGAAAGATAGTGGAAAGGGAATCTAGAATTAGAAGACTGTCAAAGAGGTGAACTTCATTTATTTTTATTTCCTCACAGAAGATTTATAGTCTCATAGAGTCATTACACCTCTCCTACCCTGGCTTTTTCCCACAGCTTGCTTCTTTGCTACACTTCTCTTGAATGAGAGACCCTAATGAAGCCTCTTTCATCTCCCCAACCCTCCATTCCAATTATTCCTTTGCTGCTTGAATTTATGACCCTTCCCACTGGTGGGCCCATACATCCCATCTGTTTCAAGTAGGTAAATGAATCCGGAGTGGGGGAAAGGGGAATGTGGATTTCATGGATTAAAGTTATGAGTTACCCCTGCCCACTGGTAAAAAGTAGGCCTTTATAATTGCATTTCCCGCTCCTCCAATTGTAGTGATGAACCTGGATTAGATATTTAAATTTGTGTAAATCTGGTAGATTGTTGGCAGTAGAATAGCACTAATGCACCATAGTGTTTCATTTTTGCCAACTTTAATTTTCATTTAAGAGCTATAGGGAGAGGTTGAATAGTGTGGGGCTTTTTTCCCTGGAGCATTGGAGGCTGAAGGGTGACCTTATAGAGGTTTATAAAATCATAAGGGGCATGGATAGGGTGAATAACCAAAGTCTTTTTCCTAGCGTGGGTGAGTCCAAAACTAGAGGACATAGGTCTAAGGTGAAAGGAGAAAGATTTAACAAAAAAGGACCAGCGAGGTAAATTTTTCATGCAGGTGGTGGTGTGTATATGGAACAAGCTGCCAGAAGAAGTGATGGAGGTGGGTATAATTACAACATTTAAAAGGCATCTGGATGGGTATATGAGTAGGAAGGACTTAGAGTGATATATGCCAAACACTGGCAAATGGGACTAAGTTAGATTGGGATGTCAGGTAGGCATAATCGAGTGGGACTGAAGAGTCTATTTTCATGCTGTATGACTTTATGACTCTTCAAGTCTGTAAATTTAAATCTGAAAATTGGAAGTACTTAAATGATTCCGAAAACCAAAGAAACTTGTAAGTGGAACTTGGCAGTGCTAACCTATTACTGTTAAATAGGCTAAAAAATAAATTAGCAGATGGTAATCAACATTAGTAAATATAACGATTTGCATTTGTTAAAGAAAAATATAAGTAATAGTGATACTTTGAATTGTGGAAGTCCAGGTGTGATGGAAAAAGTGGGATTTAAGAGTTCAGATGGATACAATATTGCAAGCAGCACCTCAAGTGAATAAGACTTTTTTAAAAAGGATGATGCAAAACTGGCTTTTAAGACCTGTATTGAAGCCTGTAATGGTTGAAATATAATGGTAAATCTTCATAAACCTTAGTAGAACCAGAGTTCGAGGATCACACACAGTTTTGGTTTCCAGACAAGGGGTAAAAATATTGAGGAAACAGAGCAGGTACAGTATAAATTCATTAGGATGCTACCGGGTAGAGGAACCACAATCACAATGAAAAACTTGAAAAGAATAAGTTTCTTTTTAATTATAAAAATGGAGAGGAAGAAATGTTTTGATAGATGTTCAAAATAACAACAGGGTGATTTAGAGAAGAAGGAAGAGGTGTTTCTTGTGGTTGATGGGCTGAGGTCAAGGGAAAGGGATATAAAATAATACGTAAAGGATTTTGAATAGAAAGAACCAGCATGTGGAGACTCTTGAAGAACCCCACCTACAGTCTGTTGCTGTTACATTTTGAATTCTTTGGTGATCATTTTAAAAAGGACTGTACTGTAGAGTGAATATTTAATAAAAGAAAGAACTTTCATTTATAGAATACAATTAACCACCTCAGGACAACCTAAAGCATTTTACAGCCAATGAAGCCCTTTCAAAGCTGTTAGTGATGTAGGAAACAGAACAACTATCTTGTTCACAGCAACAATCCACTAACAGGAATGAGATAAAACCTCATGAAATGAAATCTTTTTTTCAAACCTTATTGGTAGATAGGGATGCAGATGGGTTCTGTAAAATCAGCAGCACTCTGATCAACAGCATTTTAAATATTTTGCTTTGAGATTATGTCAAGTCATATGGTGAATAACCTTGAGTAAACACATGCCACATAGAATGGCAGAAAATCAGTACAGAAGGTGTTTTCTTTCCTACAATATTGATGCATAGAGAAGATCAATTTTCTCGCTAAACTAACATTAGAGAGCCAACTTCTGTTGCTGAAAAACAAGCCCACCTCTTTATCAGCATGAACATGTTGACTATGATACAAATCACAGTCCCTTAGAGGCTTAGCTAATAAATGCATGTGAAGAGAACCTGTGTTGATTCTCAGTGAGTGGAGATAGCTAGTTTCAGCCTACATAGTGATAAGGGGAGTAAAACAACCTTAATGCCCTTGGATGAGAGAAAATAAAATAAGTTAGTCTGACAACATCGCAGTCCTGGTCAAATAACTGACCAACATCAAGGGGCTCAAAGAGCACAAGTGAGGGCCAGGGCTAGGCATCAACAGATTGCTAATACTCATAAATACATAATTAACTGCAAAAAAAGGATGGAAGAGATTTGAAAATTGGAAATACAGACTACTCACATTTCAACATGAAACCCTGAGATTAAATATTATGAGAAACAATGCTAGAACATTTTGTTGTTGCAAAATTGAAAGTGAAAGTGAGAAGTTAATGCAATACAATTGTAGCTTTAACCCAAATCATTTTACTGGCAGTTTTATCAAAGTGTTCATTATGACCTCTGAACACTCTGCTATTATTGTATTTCTCCTTATCTATCATCTTGTACTTGCCTTCGTCTCCAACTGCTGTTAATGACAGGCACAAATAGAAGCTCACCAATAATTTTAATTTTCAGAATTTTAGGGGAATATAAAAATTCTGAGTGTGATGTGTTAATTTGTTTCAAGACTATTTGCTCTATGCTATGTACCAATAAATAGAAAAGGTCCACCAAATAAAGTTTTTATTTTTGGTCATTAGAATGGTATCAGGGATTATAGGATCAATTTGAAGACTGTTTGCAAAAACACTGTTTATATTCTCTTGACTCTAAAAGATTAAAGAATGATCTTTCCGAGGTATTTAATATGAGAATCAAATTTTATAGAATAGACACAATTAAATTAATTTATTTTAAAGTTAGAACTAGGCCAGTTAGGAGGAAAATTAGAAATACATTTTCACACATCAGGCAGCAGAAATCTGGAATTTTCTCCCATATGCAAAACCTTTCATAATAAAGGTCAACATGCCATGCTCTTTCCTAATTGCTTTTTGCACCCGCATGTTACATTTCAATGACTTAATATAAACAAAGAATAGCCCTTTCTAGCCCTGGCCCCCTTTTCCACTTCCACCCACTAATGCCCACCAGCTCATGGCCTCCCATAACCTCTTTGTCAACCTATACCCTTCTATCCAGTCTCATGCCAACCCATGATCTCTCTCACCACCATTGCCCCTTCCAACCCTTATGCCAATAAGCATACAATTTTATAATATTGTGTTTTAAAACATCTTTATAATTTAAAGGAAAAGGAATAATGAAGAACAATGTGTTCTGTCATGAGGTCTGCCTAACAACAAACCTTTGTGGCTTGGTTACCATGGAGGCCAGGGGCTTAGGTTGAGACTTCCCTCAAATCAAAGGCACGAGCAGCTAGAATAGCTATGGCCAGTCTTTCTGTCTCAGTTTTTAAGCAGGGCAAGTGATTGAAACAAAAAGACATTTGACAGAATCAAAACTGCTGAAGTGGTCAACTGTGAGGAAAAGGCTACAGGTCCTCTGTAAAACTCTCCAAAATCTAAGTGAATTGCATTTCAAAGTCACTGAACATTAAACTCAATGAAACAAGGAGTCATGAATGCATTGAAAGCTGCGAGAGATTGGACTGTTTCCTATGGACTGAAATTTTGTGTTTATGTTAAGTCAGTGAAAGCTAACATGCAGGGCAAAAACAAATGGCACTATAAAGTATATGCATGGGCTACGAAGTAATATTGTTTGTCTTGTCTGTAGCTTCTTGAGTAGTTACCACTAGGTAATGTTTAATGTGTGACTTCATTTTTAGTTTGTTTGTTATGGTAGAAGAAGAAGACTTGAAATCCTTGCCTACAATTTCTTGGTCACTGAAAATTTAAATATTTTATTTAAACTAAATAGGCACTATAATATGCTTAGGTAAAATTGTCAATTTTCTCATTTTGCATAATGTTTTTAGTTTATTTCAATTTGTATGACAGTAACAGCAGAAAGGCCAGTTAGCATTCTCTTTGCCTCTGTTGTGAATTATTAATATGTAAACATCAAATGAGGACAGGATGAAACTTCACTATCCTGCCATCTGCAGTTGATTATCATGTTGATGCTCACTGTCTGAGAGCTGGATTGATGACTTTGATAAAGAGCCATATGAATACCATGATCCATGGATCAATTCCTCCGTATAAATTCCACTGTCAGAAGAGAAGTAAACTGGCAGAAACAGGGGCTGGAAAAGAATAATTAAGTAATCTATTTTACATTTGGGGCTTCATTTTATATTTATAACTTTTGCAGAATTTTTTGAAGTAGTATTACCTGTAGAATGTCATAGAATAGCTCAAATCACACCCATTGTCTCTTTCCTGAGGCTGTACTGACTACAATTATAGAGGACAGCCTTACATCATTCTAACCTTCTAATATATACATCTATCTGCTTTATGGCTATATTTTTGCCATTTGTGTTCATATAAAGCCCACACTGAGATCAGGACTAGAAAGCTAAGGTGAGGCGAGCTAATATAAATGAAGCCTAAAGGTCATGGAAGAGGAATGGCAATTTAACACTTTAGCTGAGAATAAAAGCAGGACTATTGTCAAAGAAGTTACGGACGACCCAAGCCCTAATCATCCTGTGACTTAATTCAGCAACTGTAACACAAGGTCTTCTGGAGTCGTCATGACTTATTGTCTGTTGCCGTTATTCCCTCCAGTAAAACATGCAAGCAATGATTCTGCATCTAGAACTTGAATTTCTGAAAGAGAAAATGGGCAAGATTTTAACCCATTCAAAACCCATTAAATTGCTTGTCTAACTCACTCAAAGATAACAAAGAAAATGGCTATGGCAAGAAATGCAACAGAATCATGCAAGAGGTCCAGCAAGGTCTATCTTGACAGCTGGAGTAATTTATTTCATATTTTAAGAAAGTTCCAGAGATTTTTTTTAGGAATGGCAAGTTGACTATTAATGGAATTAATGTTTGTTAACAACTTGGTAAACTGCACATCTAACCTCATTAATATGCAACTTCCCGTCCTACCAACCCCCATGAGCAAACTGGACACCAAGAGTTCTTGACACGGAAGTTGGATTGGGTCTATCTATCAGCAGTCACACAGGTCGAGCATGATGTCCTCCATAAGAGCATCTATTTATGGGTCTTCAGATGGCTGAAGTGGCCAATCCAGGATCCACTGATTCTCTTGCAGAGAGGGCATTGGTGGGTGGTGATGGTGATTGAAGATGGTGGTGCGTAGACGTTCCTGATGTTCTATCTGTACTTGCACAGAAGTTGCTTCTGTTCAGCAGTGCAGTGGGAATCAAATCAGTCTTGATGGTTTCTGGACTTGTACCTGAGGATGTTTTTGCAGATCCTAAAAATGGTTGATTTAAGCAGACTCCAGTCTTCCTCTATGTCCTCTGGGTATTCCTGAGGATGGTTTTTGGCAAGTGAGGCCTGTAGATGTTGAGTAATGACTGTGTCACCCACGCTCACAATGTTGAATCTTGGCCGAGTCTGCTTCTTCTGAACTCTCTTCTTTCTGTATACAGTAATCTGATGGACATTGTAGAATAGATAAGGCAGTGATCAGTCCAGCAGTCATCTGAGCTGATCATAGCCCTGGAGCGAGCGATGATATAGTCAATGAGATGCCATTGTTTCAAGCATGGGTGCCTCCAAGATGCTTTGAATTTGGTTTCTGATGGAAGAGTGTGTTTGTGATGGTCAGATTATACTCAGCACATTTTATGAGAAGAAGAACTCCATTGGAGTTGATGTTGCCAATGCCTTCCCTTCCTAGGGTTGTACCCTCGACCCATCCGGCATTGAGGTCTCCAAGAAAAATTCTGTTGTCCTCCTTGGAGATGCTTGGCAACAATGTGTCAAGGTTGGCATAGAAAGCTTCCTTTACTTCCTCCTCCAGGTCAAGAGTTGAGGCATAAGTGTTGACAACTGTAGCTGTCTGGTTTTTGGTGAACATTAGGCCATGAGTTAGTCATTGATCCCCCCCTTACCACACCACGCACCCCACCCTCCCCACCACCACCACCACCACCACAGGAAGTTCAGAGAAGCAACCGATGAGCTGCTTTTTAATTGCAAATCCAATACTGTGAATTCTGGGCTCATCAGCAGCCTGCCCTTTCCAGAAGAAGGTGTAGCCATCTTTTGCCTCCTTCAGTTGCCCTTCGTCCACAAGGTGGGTTTCAGAAAGAGCAGCTAGGTCAATCCAACATCTCTTCAGTTCTCTGGCTATAATTGCAGTTCTTCTCCCAGGTCGGTCACTGTTACCTGGGTCCATCAGTGTTCTTACATTTTCAGGCTTCAAAGTTTATTATTCTTTGTTTTTGACCGCATGTGCATGATGCCTCTCAATGTGGTAATCCAGTCAGGAGTTTTGAGGCAGGCTATTTTCAGGGCACAGTTTCCAGCCCCCTCCCCTATTGGGGTGAGGAGAGCATATCCTAAACAGGACTGTTCAATCGTGGGCGCAGCTGCTGAAATGCTCGATCTGCCTTGTCCAGGAGTAAAGCGACTGATTCTGACACCCACCGCCTAATGTGTCAGTTTGTGACTCAGGGCTTCCAGATATCACAGTCCTTCCCCCACCTCCGCCCCCCCACCCGCCACTAGCTGATCTTCATAGGATTTTTGTCTAGGATGTAAGTAGGGCTGGTACCTTTTGAGAGGATGCCTTTGCATAATGTCTTTTAATGTCAGGAGGCTGGTGCACAGACAGCCATCACATGGACCTTGGCAGATAGGATTCAAAGCCCAGTGGCATGGAGAGGCGGTGACTGGCACGCCTTCTCTGTTGCAGCCTTCATTCGCCACCACAACCATTGTGATTCTCTAATTTAAGTTCAGCTTTCATCCTCCACCTGCTCCACTGCTGAGGTCTTCATGGATCGTGCGTTATCTGGAACCTTCCCCTTGACCTTACCATCATGGGTGACCCTGCCAGGAGCTAGACTCCAGACGGTTTAGCTCTCAGGTTCCTGGGTATGCACAAGCCTCTCTACCACAACAAGGTGGCAATCCTCAGAGACTAATGAAGTGGGTACCTCGCTGCTGACTGCAAAGAGGCTCCACATTGCTCAACACACAACAGCATCTCAGAGCACGATTCATCAGTATCAGCCACACACAACCCCCCCTCTAGAGACAGTGCCAACTGATACTTGTCGTCCTCTCAGGATCCTCATGGTACCATTCCAATCCACTTCCAATGTGACATTGGTCACCTGAATTTCTCTGCCTCTCTCATCTCATGCAACCTATCTCCCTCCGAACTGGCTGCACTGAGATCCAACCCTGACTTTATTATTAAGCCTGCCGATAAGGCTGGTGTTGTTGTAGTCTGGCGTACTGCTCTCTACATTGTAGAGGCTGAGCACCAGCTCTCAGATACCTCCTCCAATCTTGCCCTGGACCATGACTCCACCATGGCAAATCAAGCCATTGTATCAACCATGGTAAACTGACCTAATTTCATTTGGTGGTCTCCCTGCCACTGCCTCCAAGCTGGCAGTCCCTCAGTCCCACACAGCTCGCTTTTACCTCCTTCCAAAAATCCACAATCAGGACTGCCCCACAGAACTCATCTCTTCCTACTTTGACTCAGCCCTTTTTCCCCTGGTCCAGTCCCTGCCCACGTACATCCATGATTCCTCTCATGCTTTATGCCAGTTTTAGAATTTCCAGTTTGCACCTCCTCTTTACCATGGACATGCAATCCCTTTACATGTCCATCACTCACCAGGATGGTCTCAGGGCTCTCCGCTCCTTCCTAGAACATAGGCCTGAACTATCCCTATCCACCACCACCCTCCTCCGCTTGGCTGAGTTCATCCTTACCCTTAACAACTGTTTTAACTCCTCTCATTTTCTTCAGGATGGAGGGGTAGCCATGGGTACCCAGTTGTGCCTGTCTCTTTGGGGGTCTCATGAAAGATTCCTTGTTCTAGTCCTATTCTGGTCCCCACCCACAACTCTTTCTCTGATATATTGATGATATCATCGGTGCTGCTTCGCTCTCTTGTCCAGAATTGGAAAAGTGCGTCGATTTCGCTTCCAATTTCCACCCTGACCTCACTTTCACTTGGTCTATCTCTGACTCCTCCCTTCCCTTCATCGACGTCTGTTTCTATTTCTGAGGATAGACTGGCCATTAATATCCACTATAAACCCACAGCTACCTGGACTATACATCCTCGCACCCTGCTTCCTGTAAAGATTCCATTCCATTCTCTCAGTTCCTCTGTCTCCATCGCATATGTTCTGATGAGGCCAACTTCGACAAGGGAGCTTCCGAAATGTCCACCTTCTTCCTCAACTGAGGATTCCCCAATGCCAATGTTGACAGAGCCCTCAACCAGTTCCTACACATCTCCTGCACTTCCACCCTCACCTCCTCTTTTCCCTCCTGCGACAGCGATAGGGTTCCCCTTGTCCTTACCTACCATCCCACCAGCATCCACATCCAGAAGATCATCAGCCGCCATTTCCACCACATCCAAAGATATGCCACCAGCAGACACATATTCCCCTCCCTTCCCTTGTCCGTCTTCTGTAGGGACCATTCTTCCTTCACTCCTAACAGCACCGTGCCCCCCCCACCACCGCCACAGCCCCATGGCATCTTCCCCTGTAACCAGCGAAGGTGTAAAACCTGTCCATTTACCTCCTCCCTCCCCAGTATCCAAGGGCCCAAACATACCTTCCAGGTGAAGCAGCACGTCACCTGCACTTCCCACAATCTAGTCTACTGCATTCGCTGCTCTCAGTGTGTCTCTTCTACATTGGGGAAACAATGTGTAGACTGGGTGACCACTTCGCCGAACAACTATGTCTCGCAAAAAAGACCCTGAGCTTCCAGTTGCCTGTCACTTCAACACACTACCCTGTTCCCTGGCCGACGTCTTGTGTCTTAGGTCTGCTGCAGTGCTCCAGCAAAGCTCAGCGCAAGCTGGAAGAACAGCACTTCATTTTCCACTTGGGGACCCTGCAGCTCTCCGGACTCAATGCTGAGTTCAATAATTTTAGGTCCTGATCTCTCCCATGTCCTAGCACCCTACCCCACACACCAGGCCTTGTCATCACATTGTCTGCTATTACACACTAAGTATTGTTAGCCACTAACATTAATAACTATTCACCCTCCTACCAGATCATTATCAATTCCTTTGTCTGTCCAACTGTCCTTCTCTCTCTTTGGGCTCTATCCCCACCTATTGTTTACTCCTGACCCCTCCCCCCACCCAATCTTCTGCATATGCACCAACATTTTCCTAGCTACCATCAGTTCTGAGGAAGGGTCAGTGGACCCAAACATTAACTCCGAATTTTCTTTACAGATGCTGCCAGATCTGCTGAGCTTTTCCAGCAATTTCTGTTTTTATTCTAATCTACTTGCAGGACCTAGAAAGCAAGCAAAGCATTGCAGGTCATGATTACAATTAACATTGAAAAACTGTTGCAAGAATAATTTGAGCACATGGACAGGCAGTCATGGATTATACCTGTTTGCATCTCATAGCTGCTTGCTGGCTCTCTTAGTGCTAGCTCATTTAGCACCTACCTGAATGCTCACAGTATCCCTGCTGCCTGTTGCCTTGCCATGCCAGTTTGTGTAGTCACACAACGAGGAAGTTTGCTTTGTTGATCAGCAGTCCTTAGTCGAGGGGGCTAATATCCTGCTGTACATTAGTGAGCTACATCAAAGCCACACATGGACCATGTGCCAGCAGCTTATGCAGCAAACAAATTGCATATGCAGCAAGCAAGAACAGAAAGCCAAGAGTTGGCTCTGATACCAGTCAAGGGGATTGGCTGTGGTTAGGCATCTGGTTGGGGTGTTCTTGGTCAGGCGCTCATGCCTCTTTAGGCCAGTGAACGTGTCAGTCATTCCAGTGATTCACAGCAGCCAGTCCTGGGAATGGGTCAGGGGTATGGACAGGGATATATACAGCATCTGTAAGATCTATGGCCGCTTCCCATTCAGGGCTTTTCAGTTAGGTTGCTCAAGGGGATAGACCAAGGTCAATTCATCAGGTTCATCTACAGAAACAAAGGGGAAAGGAAAGGGAAACGAGGAGGGATGCTGTCATGGGAATGAAGGAAACTTGGGACCCTATTCGTGGAGATTGGGACTGTTGACTGGAGGCAAGTAGGATGAGAAATGTGAATAGTTAGATGAGGATAAAGTAAAGCATGGATAGAAATGAAGTGAGCCAGGTTGTGGGGTGGGGGAATTATTTCAGGATACTGAGAAGCCTGAATAGAGTGGACATGGAGAAGATATTTCTACTAGGAGGAGAGACTAACACTTGAGGGTACAGCCTCAGATGTGAAAGGACAATCCTTCAGAATTGGCAATGAGGAGGAATTTCTTCAGCCAGAGGGTG
This sequence comes from Rhincodon typus, assembly GCF_021869965.1. Lineage (NCBI taxonomy): Eukaryota > Metazoa > Chordata > Chondrichthyes > Orectolobiformes > Rhincodontidae > Rhincodon > Rhincodon typus. The sequence goes on from NC_063362.1 coordinate 27,825,710, forward strand.
GTTAATCTCTGGAATTCATTGCCACAGAATGCTGTGGAGGCCAAGTCATTGAGTGTACTTAAGACAGAGATGGATAGGTTCTTGATTAGTAAAGGTATAAAATATTACAAGGAGAAGGCAGGAGTATGACGTTGAGAAACATATCAGCGACAATTGAATGATGGAGCAGTTTCAATGGGCCAAATTGGGGTGGCACAGTGGCTCAGTGGTTAGCACTGCTGCCTCACAGCACCAGGGACCCGGGTTCAATTCCAACTTCGGGTGACTGTCTGTGTGGTGTTTGCACATTCTTCCTATGCCTGGATGTGTTTCCTCCCACAATCCAAAGATGTGCAGGTTAGGTGGATAGAACATAAGAACTAGGAGCAGGAGTAGGCCATCTGGCCCCTCGAGCCTGCCCCGCCATTTAATAAGATCATGGCTTATCTTTTTGAGACTCAGCTCCACTTACCCGCCCACTCACCATAACCCTTAATTCCTTGCCAAAGCAGGCTAGGTGGGTTAGCTGTGGGAAATGCAGGGTTACAGGGATGGGGTACGGGGTGACTCTGGGTAGGATGGTCTTCAGAGAGTCAGTGTGGACTTGTTGGGCCAAATGGCTTGTTTCTACGCTGTAAGGATTCTGCATTGAATGGCCTAATTCTGCTCCTATGTATTGAGCTATTATGAAGACTGTTTGGCTGGAGACTTGGAGTGGTACAAAGTCTCAAGGGTAAGGCAGTTAAGAATTGGATTTAAATTGTAGGGGCCTCACCAATAATTAGAGGCAGGGGCTGGAAGCCAATGATGAGAAAGCATTCACTGTTACCTTCCATCATCTTTGAAATCATAAGTGCACAATGGGGAAGGAAATGACTGCTATCATAGTTGGCGTGGGAGGGGTAAGGTCATGACCTGTGAGGCAGAGGGCTACAAAATCTATCATGGGTCAGCTTCATGACCTATAGTCTGCAATCAGTGAAAGTAGACAACTGCACCCCATCCACGATAATCCTCAACACTGGAGCCTCTCAAGGAAGCGTCTTCAGCCTCCTACTGTAATCCCTGTGCAGCCAAATTCCAAATGAACATCATCTACAAGTTTGCTGACGACACCACTGTAGTAGGATGGAGGTCAAACAATGATGAGTCAGAATAGAGAAAGGAGATAGAGGACTTGGTGTCTTGGTGCAATTACTCTCAATGTCGGCGAAACAGAAGAACAGATCATTGACTTCAGAAAGAAAGGAGAAAAATACGCCCCCATCTACATCAATGGAGCAGAGGTTGAGAGGGTGAAGAGCATCAAGTTCCTCAGAGTGACAATAACCAATGACCTGTCCTGAACTTCCCATGTAGATTTGACAGTCAAGAAGGCACAAGAACGTTTCTTCTTCCTTAGGCAGCTTAGGAAATTTGGCATGTCCATAAGGACCCTCTCCAGCTTTTACAGATGGACCATAGAAAGCATACTATCCAGGTGCATATTAGCCTGGTACAGCAACCCTTCTGCCCAGGACTGCAAGAAACTACAGAAGGTTGTATACGCAGCCCAGATCCTTAAAAGAAGCCAATCTTCCATCCATAGATTTCATTAACCTTGCTGCAGAAAGGGCTGCCAACATCATCAGAGACCCCTCCCACCTCTCTCTACAACCTTTCCTACAACGTCTTCCATGAAGATGGAGATACAGAAGCTTGAATACATGCACCAACAGGTTCAAGAACAACTTCTTCCCTGCTGTTATTAAACTGATGAATGGACTCTCTAACTTCAAATAATTTTGACCTTGTTAATGTTGATCTTGCTTTGCACAGCTCCTACGCAGTTTAACCTGTTTACCTCACTCTATCTACGCACCCTGTGCTCTATATGTCGTTGCTTACTATGATTTGTCCGTACCGCTCACAAACTAAGCTTTTCACTGTGTTCAAGTACGTGTGACAATGAATCTAACCAAATCAATGTGAGGCCATTTAGAGGGCAACAATTTTACATACAGACCAATGCACTGTACAGCACACATACTTGTAGGCCCCTAATCCCTGGCAACCCTAATGCATTGGCTCCCTATGTGATGTACACTTACCTGCCGCAGACAATGCTGATCATTTCATTCACAATAACACTTTTGCAGACAAAGGCCAGGGAGAAAAATAGAGATGTTTGACCATAAGGAGCAAAGGTGCCAGCAGAACCCATTACCATGTGCTTTGTGCATCTTGCTTCCGCATTCTGCAGCAGGCTCTCAACGTAGACACTGATTCATGTTACAACCTGGCACAGTTACGTTCAAGGCTAAACAGAGACTCAAACAAACAGACATACTGTGAAAACAATCAAATTTATCCAAGCATGATATTTCATATACAAGGTGTGTCACCATTCCATCAAAAAGGCGTCCTGAGATTCTTTTTCCTTCCTTTCCCTCCCACTACGTCTCAATATGGTCCCAGGTTTCGCAGCTAGGGTAGAAGGAACCTGCTTGGCTGAGGACCCCATAATCCATTAGGGTGTTTGTGTCTGGACAGCACAACCATGGCAGAGGCATGTGGGCCGTCCTTGGCTTCAACTTCCAAAGATTGGAGCAGAGCAAACAGGATGAAAATGGAGGACCTGGCCACCCTGGAGGGTCCTGAGAGAAAACTTCTAATAAGCCTGTTTGTGGTTCTTCCTCCTGGCACCACCCTGTCTCCATGGGAGGAAAGAGCACCTGGAGTCCACACCAAGTTCCCCAGACACCATGCCTTCAGTCCTGGTGATAGAATGCACCTCTCCAGCATACCCTGAGTGTGCTGGACTTGGCTCTCCGTGACAATTGCCAAGGTGTCCATGCAGGCAGCCAAATGGTCACATGTTCGATTAAACTGACAGCCAAAAAAATGGTTAGATTCAACATTAGGTTTTTAATTTTACTTGTAACTAACAGAATGTTTCATATTAATCATACTCTACATTATGTCACATTTTCCACCTTTCTTCCCTCTTTTAAAATGTCCCTGTTTCAATACTTTGCCTAGCTCTATGTAAGATCTCTACTGACCTCCCACTCTCAGCTTCTGTCCATTTTTAACTTCCTTTCCAACGATTGGTAATTTTATCTTCAGCTATAGATCCCTAGTTCTGGAATTTTCTATGTAAACCTCTTCACTTCTTCTGAAAGGTACTGATTCAAACATATTTACAAAACATTTAGTCATCTACCTAAAGTTCCCTTCTTCAGTTCAGTTGTTTTTATCACTATAAAGTGCTATGTGAGGTTTTGCAGCATTAAATGCAATGCAATTCTTGCAAGTTCAGGGGGTTGTTGCTTTTCTCAGTGAAATTACTTTGGCAATTTTGCATTCAGTTGAGTAATCTTTGTAGTTCTGCTCATTGCATTACTCCTATGTACTGGTCTTTACCAGGTGGTGAGATGTTGATGGCTGGAAAAATAAAAGATAGCCATGTCGGGACAGTTCCTTAACTCATTCCCACCTCCTGCTGACTTTCATGCAGGTAGGTATGAACTAGTCCAAATAAGGTCACGCATAGGGGTTATTTGAAATTGTAACACTATTTTTCCACCAGTGGAGCACCCCCTGCTCTTTGCTGTGTGCAGAGTTGCCAGCAAAATTGAGATAAACTACCACTAGCTTGAATCTGGAGTCAACATATCCCTTGGACCGAGCCGTGGGGATATAAAGTTGTAGCACTGTCTGTTGCTGCTCCTCCAGCTGGGCAGTCCAACTGGCTTCAAGCCTCTAATCCAAACAAGAATGCTTCTATATTGAGGCACTCTCACATCAGGCTACTTCAATTGTTTCCACTTCTTCTGCCTAGAAATGGTTTGGATTCTTTGATTAGGTCAGCAGAAGTGGAGCCTGCCTGTCATCTTCCAAAGGATGGCAATCACATAGGTGATAAATTACCTTCTGTAAATCTGCACAGACAGACAGTCATGAGTAGGCTTATTGTCCCCAAAAGAGCCCTGTCCTGCCCAATATGTTCACTCTAGTTTTAATTGTAGGACAAAGAAAGCTTAAAATCAACATTGCCAGAGAGCTTGCTGTTTTTTTGAGAACGATTTTAAAAGAGTCTAAATAATTTATTTAAAATTCTAAATATTTTGGCACCTAAGTATGATTTTACCGACAAATTGGCATCTTTAGTCACATTTTTACAATGTTGTGATAGTGTGCTTGTTGTTATAAAAGTATACTCATTTAAAACATGCCTCTAAATAGTTGTCATCACAGGAAGTGATATAATCAAGTGATGCAAGAGACATCCTTGTTAGTGAGCACAGCAATCAAATTTGCTGATGACACAAAAAGAGATGGCAAGGCAAGTTGTGAAGGAGATATGAGAAGCTCACAGAAAGATATGGATAGGTTAAGTAAGTAGGTAAAGATGTTGGCAAAATGGAGCGTAATGTGGGAAAATGTGAAGTTGTTAATTTTGGAAGGGAGAACAAAATAACAAAGAATTACTTAAATGGAGAAAAGCTGCAACACAAAGGGACTTGGGGGTTCTTGTGAAAGACAGCATGCCAGCACACATTTGCAGCAGGGAATCAGGAAGGGCTGATGGAGTTTTGACCCTTATTTCAAGAGGGTTGGAGCATAAGAGTAGGCAAGTCTTACTGTAACGGTACAAGTTGCTGGTGAGAGCACATCTGGAGTACTGTGAGCAGTACTCTGAGTTTTGGTCCCCTTTTTTAAGGAAGGATATAATTTCATTGGAGGCAGTTCAGAGAAGGTTCATTAGGATGATCCCTGGTATGGACGGATTGTCTTAAGAGCAAGACTAAAGAGGTTGGGACTCTCCTCACTGAAGTTTCGAAAAATGAGAGGTGATCTTATTGAGACACATAAGATTCTTAAAGGGCTTGACAAGGTAAATGCTGAGGTGATGTTTCTCCTCATGGGAGAACCTAGGATCAAAAGGCAAATTCTCAGCATAAAGGGCTACAAATTTAGAACTGAGATAAAGAAGGATTTCTTCGCTCAGAGAGTTGGGCTCTTTGAAAATTCTTGCCACAGAGAGCTTTGGGGTTGGTCTCTGACCCCATTAAATGGTCTCAAGGAGTGAAATGGTGTACTCCTGTTCCTATTTCTTATGGTCTTATCAGCAAATGTGACAATAGTAGGTAGTAGTCTCCTTTAAAGGTCTGTGTTCAACTGTTATACCTCCCATCAAACTTTTGTTTGTATCAGACTGTAGGTGATAATACCACACCGAGAATATGTGATTAGTTATTTTTTTACTGGACACATCAAGCAAGAAAATTGTTTCATCAGATTTTTTCCTCACAGAACTTGTCTACAGTACTAGTCATTTAATGATCCTTCTACATTTCACTACTGTCCATATATCACAGAAACTGACCCTTCAATCCAACCAGTCCATGCCAAACATAATCCCAAACTAAACTAGTCCCACCTGCCTGCTCCTGGCCCATATCCCTCCAAACCTTTCCTGTCCATGTACTTATCCAAATGTCTTTTAAACATTGCAATTGTACCTGCATCCACCACTTCTTCAGGAAATTAATTTCACACACAAACCACCCTCTGTGTAATAAATTTGCCTCTTATGTCTTCTTTAAATCTCTCCCTTCTCACCTTAAAAATGTGCTCCCTACTCTTGAAATCCCCTATCCTAGGGAAAAGACAACAATCGTTAACTCTATCTATACCTCTCATTAATTTATAAACTTCAAATCACATCACCTCTCAACATCCTATGCTCCAGTGAAAAAAGTCCCAGTCTATCCAACCTTTCTTTATAACTCAAACCTTCCACACCATGTTACTATTTCAGTCAGATCTGCCAACAGTTTGCTTTTCCTCTTCTGCTTTTAATTTGAGATCAGATATCACCAGAGCTGGAACCTTTGGTGGTGAGTGATTCTGGAAATTGATAGTCACTAATTGCAGAAACAAAGTTGCCACAGCAGCTTGACTAGAGTGTGGGAGAGGCAGAGAGGTCAAGTAGGTCAAAACCTGGGAGTGGATAAAAGTCTGAGGCCTTCTGGTGGGAGGAATCAGAGGCTTGGAGGGAGTGAGAATGGTAGAGAATATTAGAAATTAGGACACTGCATCTGGACCTAGTTGAAGGATGGGGAGGTCAGAGGTATTATGACAAACCCTATGAGAAAAGGGCACACAAATCGCAGAGGACCTTCAGGCAGACCCCTGGATCCAGGAGGTATGTACAAAGGGCACTTAATTCCTGAATTCACCAGAAGTTTGCAGGGGAAGCTTCTGTAGTGAATATAACAAAGTCAACCAGCTGGACATCACAGAATATGAGTTCCCTGATTGGGGTTGTTCATATAGTCCAATCAGAAAGCCCCGGCTGACATATAAAACAGTGATTGTCAGAGATTCTGACCTGGTGCCTGATTCTGTATGAGGTACTATTATAGTCAAGGATGATTTGTGTGTAAATAAAGGGTGACTTGGTGATGAGATACTGGCCTCTGTGGAGTTACTTCATCTCCTAGGTTCCCTAACTCTTCGAAATCCATTTTGACAGCTATTAAAGCTCAAAAGCTGTAGTTATGGGGCCCACAGTCTTATTATCAAATTTCCAGAAGAAACTTGTATCCTTGAACTCACTTGATCACTCAGACAACCTCTGGTAAGTTAAAGCTAGAAATAAGTAGGTTGAAGACAGGTTGGAGTCAGTAAATAGATTTTTTCTAACTTTTACCTACAATTCTACTCTGTCCTGACATTTTGGGAAAGTGCATAGATAATTAAACCCTACCATGCCCAGGGCCATCATGAAAGTTAAGGATTTAATCAAATTACTCAAGGCCTTCAGTTTACCTTTCTGATGTACTCAGGTTATCAGAAAATATTGACCAGGAAAAAACAATCAATAACTATAGGCACCAAAAGAATATATTGACATAACTTTTCTGGCGGAAACTCTAACCCTTGCTTAAATGCCTACACACATATGGAGACAGATAGAGACAAAGAAACAAACATGGATGTTACGGGTGGAGAAAAGGATACTGGGGAAACGCACCTCAATCGCATGAGTCCGCATGATTTAATGAGATGTTCTTTTTGTTTGTTTCAGGTTTTTCTAACTTTTGATCTTCAAATTCAAGTTATTTCCATAATTGTTGAAGTCACAGAGAGGGGTTGACAAATTAATTTTCTGTCATCTACACAGAATCTAGTCAATCCGTCTGCTTTAGGAATCAACACTACTGATAAAGTCCAATTGCTTTGGTTAGGTTAAATCAAATTTTCTTCTAATATATATTGAAACTCTGGTTCCACCTGAGCCTGCCTTTCTCAGAGTTCAACTGATAAGTATATCACTTTATCGGTACTGACTCTCCTACACTCAGATCATGCTAGCAAAACACACAGCCAGGTGTATCACTATTGATTTCCTTATTTCTCAAGTAGTCTTCCTAGATCCTCCCATTACCCTGCCTGTAAATATGAGAACCCTGTGTCTAACTCCCAGTATTTCTTGAACTATCTTTCCTTTTACCTCAGTCTTATTGTTTCTGTCATCCTCCACTACTCTTTCCACCTGACACATTTGCTCTCCCTGTGATGATATTGTTTCAACATTTTTATGTGACGTAACCAATTCTTCCTCCAATGACCAGGAGTATCTATCAGATAAACCACTTAATTAATCCTCCCAACCAACTTGTATGGAGCACTGAATTTCATTGAGATTCAACTTCCAAAGGCAATAATACCGCTACTTAGTCTCCTGCTTGAAACATTCCAGTTGTAGCATGTTTGTCTGCCCATTCTTTCATGTGAAACTTTTAAGTATTCTTTGCTACTTTACATGCTCCTGCGAGTCTTCCTCAAAACATGGAAATATAATCCAACATTGAGGATTTGTATTTTTATCTTAAAAACGTTTCCTTAATTATTATTAATGGACATGATTTGGAGGTGCCGGTGTTGGACTGGGTTGGACAAGGTCAGAAATCACACGACACCGGGTTATGGTGTTTTCTGTATTCCTACATGTCCTGCCAGAGGAATTTCATGTTCCATTTTTGATATCTCTTTATGATATCTGAATGGCGCCACTTTTGATGAACAGCAATCCATTTGTCATTTGCATGTGTCTGTGTGTGTGTGTCTCCGCTTCACCATCAATACTACTTCAGCTTCAATGTCATGGGAGTTGACTGGGCTAAGTTCTTTAAATCTGGATCTGCTTACTGAGCCTCAATTCTGCAAGACAAGGCAAACATTTCTTTTGAATTATTCTCGTTCTTAAAGAGACTTTTGGTTACCATAACAACTGTTTAAGGTATTACTTTGACCTCTGGTGATAGACTTTATTTAATGATTGCTGTGGTCACCACAAAATGTGGAAAAATACCTGGAACCTGTTGTTTCAACTGTTTCTTCTCTTTAGCCTCATTCAGACTTTCTGTAATTTTAGACAAAGCTATAAATTTTACTCTAGCCAAATCATTCTCCGGACATAAATCAACCTTGTCCAGGGGTAATTTCTTAACTACCTGGACTACCAATGGAACAGGCGACAATCTGTATACCAGGTGCACTTTGTACAATGGTACTCAGACTTAAAGATTGTATTGAAAATTGTTGAAGAATTTTTGAAAGTGTCAGAAGTTTTCCTGGCACAGTTACGGGGTACGGCTAAAGCTAACCTAGCAGAGTTATCCAGCAGACTGGAAATAAATTTGCAAGCGCAAGCTAAGAAAGCAGACATTATAGATTTACTAATGAAACTGTTGGGTTTAATGGAAAGTGGGAGGTCAGGTGGTACAGGCAATACATTAGATGCAGTGAACTTTGAGTTGCAGTTCAGGCAAATGGAAATGAGAAAATTGGACATGGAATTTCAAAAGGAGTTAGAACTTAGAAAACTGAGATTCCGAAGGGCAGAAAATAGAAAGAAAGGGCAGAAAACAGGGAGAAAAAGGAGAGAGGTGGGAATTTAAATTAAAAATGGAGCAGTTTAGGCAAGTTAAACAAAAGGTTTGAGAAGACTTGGAAGGCATTCTTTCAAATCATAATTCATGGTTCAGTGAGATTTTTAAGATTGTTCCGGCTTTGCCAAAATTTGAAGAGAAGGGTGTGGAAGCATTTCTCATATTGTTTGAGAAGACAGCAGTACAAACAAAGTAGCCAAAAGTAGATTGGACATTGCCCATGCAAAGTAAATTAACTTGTAAAGCACGGAGATTTATGCATCCCTGTTGGAGAAACATTACGATGAGATGAAAAGGGCTATTCTAAGCGCACATGAGTTGATCATAGAAGTGTGCAGGCAGAGTTTGCAGAATTTAGGAAAACAGCTTAAACAAACCTATACTGAGTCTGAAACAGTTAGACAAAATAATTTTAATAGGTGGATAAGAGCATTAAAGGCTGAGAATACTTAGATGCTCTCAGAGAAATTATTGTTATATAACAATTTAAAACTTATTTACCTTCTATAATCAGAATTGAGAAAGAAGACCAAAAAGTGGCAACAGCAGGACAAACAGCTATAATGACTGATGATTATAACCTGATCAATAAACCTTTTGTCCATCACTCTCCAGTAATTTGAGAAGAGTAAAACATGGGAGAGTGAAAGACAGGCAGGTAGCCAGGTACAGAATGGGCAGGATGGAATTCCCCAAGAACTCCTCAGATTAAGAAAATGCTGAGGATGGAGGTGAGGTTTGGAAGCTTAAATGTTTCCATTGTACTAAGGGGCTGTCTGTGTTCGGAATATTAAAAGTTGCAAGGTAGACCCATGGAACTTGTAGGAGTTATTAAACATAATCGGACAAGAGAACACAAAAAGATAATACCACAGATCTAAATATAACAAAATGCTGGAGGTGAATCCTGTCATTAGTAAAAAAAATGGTGAAGGTGGATGAGAGGCATGCAGGATTTTTGTCAAAAGGAAAAGTGGCTCCTTTTTTCTTAGTTGAGCCAGATAAACTTATAGTCATAATAAGAGATACGGGGCAACACAATCACTTTTATTGGAGAAAGCCTTGATTTTCCATCCAGAGAGTTTGATGGGAGCTAAAGTATTAATAAATGGGATTGGTGGAAAATATATTCTGGTTCTGTTACAGAAAATACAACTAGAATGTGATTTGTTATCAAAAGAAGTAATTCTTGGAATAGCATTGCCTAATGAGGTAGTAGACTTACTTCTGGTAATAATTTGGCTGGACTAAAGATAGTAGCTTCATTCATAATTACAGAATGCTCAAAGGAGGTGCAAGAAACAGAATGATTAGAGGAACAGGTTCCTGGTATTTTTCCTTCATGCATAGTACAAAGGCAAAATCCAACAATGAGCATTGATGTGACACCACAAGTGAAAGGATAGCTGAAACTTGCCTGAGGTATGAAAATAATCCAGGTGGAGTGTTTGGTATGACATCCCTAATTACAGCACTAAAAGCAGATCCTGAAATAAATAAATTAGCACAGTCGGCTAATACTGGGGTACAAGCTAAAGGAATTCCAGTGTGCTATTATCTTAAGAACAGAGTGCTGATAAGGAAGTGAAGACCTCCTTGGAGACCTGTAGATGAAGAATGGTCAATTATACATCAGGTAGTGCTACCACCAGCTAAGGGAAGGCGACATTGCAAAGAGCACATGAAATTCCCAAGGCAGGACACTTGGGAATTCAGAAAACCTAGATGTCCATAAAAAGATATTTTAGCTGGCCAAGATTGCATAAGGATGTGGTGCAGTTTTGTAAAACATGTCATGCTTGTCAAGTTGTTGGTAAACCTCAGCATGTGATTAAACCAGCACCCCAATTCCTAAGCCAGTTTTTAAGGCACCAATTAGTTCCGTACAGGTAGATTGTGTAGGATTGTTTCCTCAAACAAAAGCCAGAAATGAATCTATCCTCATCATCATGGATATGACAAATAGATTTCTAAGGACAGTCAAAGCTAAAGTGGTAGTGGAAAACTCACACAGGCTTTCACCTGTTATGGTCTACCTCGGGAAGTACAGTCTGATCGAGAAACTTTATGTCAGAATGTTTTCAAGAAATCACCAGTGATTTAGGGATTTAGCAACTAAATTCAACTGCATATCACCCACAGATCCAAGGTGCTTTGGAGAGGTACCACCAAAGTCTCAAAAGGAGAGTATGATAGTAATCATATTGTTTTGAGTACTATCGTACAGAAGAAAATGAGAACATACAGGTGCGTCAAGTAGTGTGTGTAGTAGAGGAGGATATAACCAAGAAGAATGAGAGCTAATGAGAAATGGACAATTCCCAAAGTGAATTTTGAACTTAACAAATTAGTATGAATTAATATTTGTAAAAATTAACAAATTTAGAGATAATTTTCTTTGGACTTAACTTCCCATGCAATAGTGGTGTGGGGGTGGGGGTGTGGTTCGTTCAGTATTGCTTGGATAATTATGGAAAAAGTGAAAGTGGGAAGGGCTCAGCAGAGGTTCCAAAACAAGTCATAGGATAGCGAAGATGGAACGGGTCAGGAATCTAATTTCAGGCACAGTAAATAAAGGGGACAACTGTAAGAGGAGGCACTGTCATCACAGGACTGAGGGTATTGTTCTTAAATGCACCCAGGATATGAAACAAGGTAAGTGACTTTGTAGCACAGATTGAAAATGGCAGGTACAATGTTCTGGTTCCATGGATACGTGCCTGCAAGGGAATCAGGGCTGAAAACTAAATGTCCAGGGATACATGCTCTTTCAAAAGGACAGGCAGATGGGCAGAGGGGGTAGGGTTGCCTTGTTGGTAAGAAATGAAACTAAATTAATAGCAAGAAATGATATACAGTTGGAAGGCTCAGAATCTGTGTGGGTATAGTTAATGAACCACAAACGGGAAAAAGCCCTGAAGGGAGTTGTGTACAGACCTCCTAACAGTAGTTAGGATGCGGGAAGAAAATAAATCAGCAGATAGAAAAGGCATGTAAGAAAGGCACTATTATAATAATCATGGGGACTTCAATATGCAGGTGGATGGGAAAATCAGTTTGGTAGCTGCTCGCATGAAAAGGGATTTGTCAAATGTCTACAAGATGGGTTTTTTGGAGCAGCTTGTGCCGGATTCAATGCATCATTCTCCGCCACTTCCGCCACCTGCAATCTGACCCCACTACGAAAGATATATTTCCCTCCCCCCCCTTATCTGCCTTCCGGAGGGACTGCTCTCTCCGTGACTCCCTCATCTGCTTCACACTCCCCACTAGCCCCACCACCCCCAGCACCTTTTCCTGCAACCTGCCCCTACACCTTCCCCCTCACCTCCATCCCAGGCCCCAAAAAAACCTTCCACATCAAACAGATGTTCACCTGCACATCTGCTAATGTGGTCTATTGTATCCGCTATTCCCAATGTGGCCTCCTCTACATCGGGGAAACAAGCGGAGGCTCGGAGACCACTTTGTGGAGCACCTATGCTCGGTTCACAACAAACATCAACATCTCTCAGTCGCGAACCACTTCAACTCCCCCTCCCGCTCCCTGAACGACATATCCATCCTGGGCCTCCTCCAGTGTCACAACGATGCCACACAGAAATTGGAGGAACAGCACCTCATATTCTGCCTTGGAAGCTTACAACCCAGTGGTTTTAATGTGGACTTTACTAGCTTCAAAATCTCCCCAACCCCGACCTCATCCCAAGACCAGCCCTCGCCTCTCATCCCCGCCTGCTTGACCTGTCCATCTTCCCTCCCATCTATCCGCTCCTCCCACCTCACCGACCAACCCCCACCCCCACTTCCTACCTACACTCACCTTCTCCTAGCTTCATCTCCACCTCCTTGACCTGTCCATCTTCCCTCCACCTATCTGCTCCACTATCCACCTTCTATCACCGCGACCCCCTCTCTATTTATTTCAGAGCCCCCTTCCCCTCCCCCAGTTCTGAAGAAGGGTCCAGACCTGAAACGTCAGCATTCCTGCTCCTCTGATGCTGCCTGGCCTGCTGTGTTCCTCCAGCTCCACACCTTGTTATCTCAGACTCCAGCATCGGCAGTTCCTACTATCTCCTTGTGGTAAAGCCCACTAGGCAACAGACAATTCTAGATTTAGCGAGGTGTAATGAGGTAGATTTTTTTTAGGGAGCTTAAAGTATATTTCATCTTCTTCCCCTTCTTTGCCTTTTTAGTTATCTTCTGTTGGTTTTTAAAGGCATCCTAATCCTTTGGCTTCCCACCAATCTTTACAACATTGTACGACTTTTCTTTTGGTTTTATTCTGTCCCTGACTTCTCCTGTCAGCCATGGTTGCCTCATTCTCCCTTTAGCAGGTTTCTTCTTCCTTCAGATGAATTTCTGCTGTACCTTCTGAATTTGCCCCAGAAACTCCTACCATCGCTGCAGATTCTAACAATAGACGCTACGCCTGAGGTGGGTAAACATGACTTAGTTATGTTCCAGATGATGACTGGGTCCTGGTAAACAATAGGCAGAAGTTCGAGGGAGGTCTGAAGAACTTCTTGGCTGATAGGCATGAGCTGCACGTTCTAATTCAGGCCATGCATCGAGCAGAAGAATATGTCACCTGGGTGCATATCTTGGAGGAGGCACAATGTACAAGTATCGCTGTGGGGTCCAAAAAGCAAAAGTTACCACCTGAACTACATTCCCTCGAAGTTCCCTGGCTGCACACACACAAAGAAAATCAAAGGGAATTCTGCAATTGAGTGTGTTTTTATAAAAATTTTGACATTACAGTCTTACTATCAACATGCGTCTAATGTCATCTGCAAATTTAGAAATTGTGTTATTGACTTCAAAGTCCTTGATTTTTCATTAGTTTTAAAAAAACTGATGGCCAGAATTGGACACAATGCTCTTTGCTTTTGTATGGCTCTGCTGTAAAGATTGACTTGTGTTTAACCTGCCGTAAGAAAGTCTGATTACCCATCAATGCAAAATTCTTGGCATTGAATAGAAGTTAACCATTGTTGGTGATGCTAATTTACAGATTGACTGATGTTTATAAATTTCTAGCATTAAGAACAATAAAACCTGTATGAAATGCCAATATTTACTTCTTTCTCTTTAGTATTTCTCACTTTAAAGTGGGGCATCTGAAGCGAGACAAATATGCTGTAGATACAAATGCATTATTCATAAATATATAGCCGAGTCAATGTCCCATGGCATTATTCATGCGAATCAAAGACATTATAAGAACAATGAATAAAGCTGAACTGCATTATTTGAAATAGGTAATATTTTCATTTGTATCTATAAAATATTTAAAATCATGAGATTAATTTCTGGTCGATTGCATTGCTTTTTCAGTACATTTCAATGACAATTGGCGTAACACAGTACAATTGACACAAGTTACATTCAATGAAAATTGAATTTCATTGATATATTGAGTTGCTTTAAAGATAGATGTTGCCTGTCCACAAAGCTGACCACACACCAAAATGAATTAAACATCTATAAAGGTTTCTGCTACTTCTGCCAATTTGTAGGACTTCAAGGAGTCTCTAAATTTGCACCTTTTTGAGTATATGGCTACCAATAGGTACAATTTAAAAGCTTTTGAATAGATCTTTTGTTTTGAAGTTAGATTCTGACTACTGTTCTCCAAAGCAATGAACAAATATTTCAATGTATTTTTGGAAAAGTAATTTTCATTAATTTAAATGCCAGTTACACAGAGGCAGTGGATTGACACTGTAATTAAAATGATTATTTCTTTGTCATAAATCTAATCTCCACTGTAATCAAAAAGCTTCAAGTTATCACTCTTAAATATATCAAAGAATATTTTTGAAGAACATCTTTTAAAAAATGTTATAAAATGCTGCCCAAGTGCATAGTTTCATAGTAGATTTTGCCTCTGGCCATATGCGAGTTATTTTGTGGGACAAAGGAACAGTTCTCAAATGACCATATGGTCTGCCCAGATAGCCAATTCCACACAAAGCAGAAATTCTACCCCTGTGTTTACATACACTGCTTTCATTTTTTTCTATTATATAATTTATTTTTTCTTATATAATTTCTCAGAGTGTGGGAATTCGGTTCATAAAGTCTGCACAACGTTCTCAAAAAGAAATTCCAATTAGCATTCACATTTTTTCCTCACATATTCCAGACATTTTTTCTTCCTCAAATATCCACCATTTTTCTTTCAAAATTTGTTATAAATCAGTATCCACTATTATATCAGACAGTGCAATCCAAATCATTATGTAAAAAAAATTCTTCATGTTGTCTTTGGTTTTTCCATCAATCACCTTAAATATGTCTCATTGGTTATCGACCTGATAGCCATTAGAAACAGATTCTCTTTGCGTTCATCTTTAGAATGGAAACTGCTTTCTTAACTTGTTATGCCACTGGAGGTGCTTCAGTTCCACCACTGACTGGGTTTAGGGAGGGTGTGAGTAAAGTATGTAATTATGTGTTTCAAGTTTACATCGTGGTCCAGAATACTTTTATGGTAGAACATGGAAATAAGGAATAAGAATATGACCCTAGAATGGGGACTAAATTCTATCTGCCTACTCAGGTCTGAATACACCCTCTTCCTGTTGTCACTCCCAGAGCAATAATATCAACTAATAAGAATTTCCATCACTAAGAAGGGAGAAATGGATGACAAAAATCTTTTCCAAAAAGCATTTGAGCAATATTTTTGATTCATCTTACCCCTTTCATGATGAGTCATTCAGGATTGATTATTTTAATGACAAATTTCTGAGCATGCCTCCCATGCTTTTGATTCGTACCTTCCACAGCTCTTCAATTCTAATTTACTGCTATTTATTTTGAATCAATAGACAAAATATGCCAGTGAAATGATGATGCTGGCAGTCTCATAGACATAAATGACACTTAAAGGAAGTACCTCCTGCACAGAGGAACAGTGGCCATTTATTATCTTACAGCCTATTTCTCATCATATTTGGTCAATCAGTTTGATGTCAGACTGTTTTACATTAATGAAATATAAGATGACTTACATGGAGTTGTAGGTTATCATTTCAGGACTGATGATTCACAGTGCCTGAGCAAGCCAAATTTCTTGGTAGCATAAAAAAAGTAATTTTTGATTTTCATAAAGTAAAATAGTCCTCGAATACCATGGAATAAAACTTGTAGCAATGAAATTTTAAGCATATAAATAATTTTATCCCTTACAATTATTAAAATTGAGGAGCTGGAATGATGTATCTGTCAGGGTTAGGTGTATAATATTTAGTAGGACTGGGGTTGGGGATTTGGGAGCAGTCCTGAGACTTAACAGCATTAGAGATGATGCTGCTTGTAATAGCACTGGAAATGATTCAAGGGTTCAACAGAACTTGGGGTGAAGTTCTGTAATGTAATAGTTTTGCAAATTAATGCAGCCTAGGAATGTTTCAGGGTTATATCCTGTATTGAATTCTCTTCAGCTGCTTCAATAATTGCCTTAACTTCATCATAAAGCCAGAAATAAGTAGTTCATTAGTGATCACACAGTATTCTGTTCCATTCGCAAATCCTCTGGCAACGAAGCAGTCCATGCCCACATGCAGCAAGACCTGGATAACATTCAGGCTTAGGTTGATAAATGACAAGCAACGTTTGCTTCACTCACATTGATGGCTGCAGTTTAAGAAGTCAGCTCACTGTTACTTTCTCAAGGGGCAGGCAATTAAAATGCTGATCCACCAGCAATGCCCATGGCCCAGGGCCCAGGAGTGAATAAAGAAATGAAACATTCCAACAAGGAAGAATCTAAGAACTCCCAAAGGCATTTAATAGCTTTACTCTTGCTAAATACCCCACCAACAATGTCTTAAGAGTCATCATGAAAATTAACTAGATTTGCCATGTAAATACTGCAGCTCCAAAAGCAAGCGAGAAGTTGGGATCTCTCTAGTGAGTAACTCATCTCCTGACTTCCCAGTGCTGTTCACCAAAAAGAATGTGATGAATGACAACAGCTCTATCAGCATGTAAGAAATTCAGGACAAAGCAGTTGACTTTGGCAGCAGCTCATCCAGCATCTAAAACTTTCACTCCCTCTAGCTACACCTTGCAAATCTGTGAATCCAATCACAAAAAGAAATGGGGCAGAACTAAGACTTGAATATATATTATCATTCCTCCACTGCAGCTAGATCAAGATCCCAGAATGCCTTGTCTAATATCACTATGAGAGTACCTTCTTTTCTACACCAAGACTATAGTGGTTCAAAAAGGTGATCCATCACCAGCTTTTCAAAGGAAACTAGTTATAGACAATAAATAGCAACTTTGACAGTGAGACCAATATTCAAATAACTAGCTTTGCAAAATATTAGATTCTGGATGCTGACTGCATGGAGGGACTCCATTGAATTGGTATTAATTTGGAAATGAAATTTGGAATGTGGCTGAGCTGTGAACAGTGGACGTGTCTGAATTGAATGTGATGTACACTATAATAGTGGATTCTTTTGATGGCAAGGACTGGTTGTAGGCCTGACAGAAAAACTATGAAAATATAAACAGCTGGTCTTCGGCACAGTCTCTGATTTCCTTCTATTTCTTCAGTGGATTATCAAGAGACTCTTTGAGAAAGGGCATAACAGAAAACATCCACAGAAGTTCCAAATGTCTTTTGCTATCAAACTAAAATATACAAAGTAATTACAGCTTTTAAAATTCAACATTTATTTTGAAGAATTTGCTGTGCAATGAAGAAATCTCCCTTGGGGATTAACATCTCAAAATAAAGCATACATATCTTCAGCTATCTTATCATTAATTACAATTTCATACACACTGTATGTAAGTTGAAAAAAAACTTAGAAATAAATAAAATGAAATTTTATTTCTACTTGGCTTCAGATCAATTTGAAAAATGTTTGAACATAACTGCTAGAAACTAGAGAAATGGATTCAGTCAGTATGGCTGACTGAACAGTACTGATGCAACCTAGAAAATTAGCCACAATGCAAAATCCAAATTTGCTCATAGCCATAGCTCTGTCTAAAACTATTTTGTACAAGCACAAGCACGAGACTTCTGGAGAAACTGATACCATCAAGTGAAGAAATCAATGAAGGCATTAAAAACCGTAAAGGACAGATCAATGGACAAACATTATTGTGAAATATTTATTGCTTTGAATTTCTAGAAATTTAAGTTTTAGGTATTTGAAATTTCATTTATTGAGAAATAAAATTTTCAAGAATTTTAAGCAAAATATTGGAACCCCGTGACTGAATCAGTCTTGAGTTTACATCAACAAAATCCATTGTAAATGTGGACATAGGAATTACTAATGGGAAAAAAACGTCAGCACAGAAATAGTAACAAAAATATGACACCTGGAAAAAAGCTTTGCAGTCAGGAGGTGTACATACGTTTATTATGTTTAGTTTTATTATCGAGACTAGGTATTGAGTTTTTTTTAAAGATCGCAACATTGGCTACAAATTCTTAAAATGAGCATGTGACAGAATATTCAAAATGCAATAATCTAAAAGGAAATCGTTTTTATGAAACAAACATGTTCATATCAAACATTTAATTTTCTTTTGCAGTGAGTAGCAGAGTTTAAAAAAAATTAAATCCCAAAGCCATCTTAACCTTCAATTTGCACTTAATATTACTAATTAAAGGATTATTTATTTCATGTGAAAGATAATTAGTATATTCAAATAAAGAAATACAAACTGTAATAGACTGGGTAACTATGGGGATTTGGCATGTCCATTCATAAAATCAATTATTCATCTTTAATAGTTGTCTATTGCTAAACATTATCTTTTTGGTTCATTGGATTATATCCCTATGCATTCAGTTCTTGGCTACCAATAGATGGCTCCTTTTGGCACAAAGTCTATGCCACAGTAAATTATTAAAATTCATTCTGACATTCACAGCACTAAACAAGTACCATTTTGTCAGGTATGAAAACGAAGTAAGAAAAAATGGCACCATGCTATTCAAGAAATATAGCAGGCTAGTTCATTCTTGTACTGAAGATCACACTGGCCTGAAAATGTGTTTGTTATATTGTTAAAATCTTTATAAGATAAGCCACAACAATTATATTATGGGGCTGTCAATCATCCCTCTGTCAAATATATGCGCTGCTGTCCCATTTCTCTAATCATGCATCTAAACGTTCCAATTTAAAAGATAGCTAAAATTCCTCTAATGGGAACAAGAAGATCTGTCAGAAACTTAAATTGTTGCAACAGTTAGATAGCTTTTCTCATGGGCATTTTTGGTATTACCCACTGTAAAATTCAGCTACTTCCGCACATATAATGCCTGCTACCTGTTGTGGCTTCATCCAGTATAATCCAGACAAGTTGGAGGTTAATCCAGACAAACGCAAGGTGATGCATTTTGGAGGATCAAATTTAGGTGCGAAATATACTGTAAATGGCAGGACCCTTAGGAACATTATTTGCAAACGGATCTGGGTGTGCAGGCCCACAGTTCCCTAGAAGTGGCAACACAGGTAGCCAAAGTGATTAAGAAGGCATATGGCATACTTGCCTTCATCAGCCAGGGCATGGAGCACAAGAGTTGGCAAATCATGCTGCAGCTACATAAAACCCTTGTTAGGCCACATTTGGAGTATTGTGTGCAGTTTTGGTTGCCACACTACCAGAAGGATGTGGAAGCTTTGGGAGTGCAGAACAGGTTCACCAGGATGTTGCCCAGTCTCAAGCACATTGGCTATGAGGAAAGGATAAAAAGACTAGGCTTATTTTTACTGGAAAGACAGCAGCTGAGAGGAGACTTTATAGGGGTCTACAAAATTATGAGAGGCATAGATAGGGTGGAGACCCAGAGGCTTTTTCCCAGAGTTGAAGTTTCAATTACAAGGGGGCACAGGTTCAAGGTGAGAGGGCAAGAGTTTAAGGGATATGTGTGAGGAAAGTTTTTCACTAAAAGAGTAGTAGGAGCCTTGAATGCACTGCCAGAGGAGATGGTGGAAACAGACACATTGGCGACATTTAAGAGGCATCTGGATGGTTACATGAATAGGGAGGGAATACAGGGATATGGACTAAATGAGAGCAGAAGGTTTGTTTTTTAGTTTAGTCAGGGCATGATGATCGGCACAGGCTTGGAAGGCCAAAGGGCCTGTTCTTGTACCATACTTCTCTTTGGTTCTTTATCCTCCATTGACAGCACATGCTTTATCTTGTGCATTAAGACTCAATATTTTGTGTCTAGAAAGTGCTTCAGAACTAAATGTGCCTGTCTTAATTATATATAAGAATTGCTTTTATTGAAAGAAATAATTATAAAACTTTTTCACTGGGAATCAGCACCACATCCAAACAACTTGGAATCAAGCCATTATTAATTTGACTTTGTTTGATACAATTAACTTGCACAGTAGATGGATATTTTGTGATTTTGTGTCCTTAAGTACACTCAGAAGGCTACTTTGTATGTTGCAGTAGCTATTTGAGGACAGGTATAACTATAAAGTGGAATGAATCCTGTATGTTTTGTTTCTTGGCGAAATACCAGTCCTTAATTTCTCCTACAGCTGAGAAAGAGGACTAACATATCTGTGGCAGTAGAAGACTGTAATTTTCATATTCGGGGCCTTTTATGAGGCCCATATCCAGCCAAACATAAATGTACATACCCAGGCAACATACTGCACTAGGAAAATCAGGAAGAAAATAAACTCACTTATGCAGCCATGACCATATGCAATTCTGTCCAAATCAGCCTAGGAGTTGTTTATGGTAGGAATATTGCATTCTTCTCATTTCATCTTTGGGTTCTTCCTGTAACTTTCCCTTCCTATACCACAGGCTGTAACTTAGTAAGTGTCATTTTCATCAAGTTTCATGGAGGGTTATACTCGATGAGGCCTAGCAGGGTTTCTTGTGCTCCCTTCCCAAAGTTCTCATTAACTGCATACCACGACCTATGGCACTACTCTTGACCAGTGCTAGCCGAATGTGCACACTTACTGTAGGCAGAAATATTTGCCACTGCCAGGATATTCCAGGATCCCTGGTGCTGGCGCCATCTTTAAAATGCTATTGTGTACCTGGTCAAGTCTGGAGCTGCCCTTGATAATTCATGGCATTTGCCCTGGACTAGCCAGATAAGGGGAAATCTGCACGATGCTTTGCGGACCTTTGGTCCCAGTGGATGGGTTCATGAAGAAGAGGGCCATCTTCATCCCCCAGGACTAGTAGGGGAGGTCATGACACCATACCCTGCCAGCCTGGTCTGAGGTTACCACCTGGCTCAGTACGGTCTCAACAGTCTGGATGACTACCAGTAATGCTGCAGGAAAGTCAATGACCTTCCTCCCCTCCGCCAGTGTAAGTGCCAACATATCTGTTTGCTACTTCATGCTCACTCATCTGTGCTACTGCAGCCATCTCGCACTAAGGCTCAAGCTCTACCACTCTCACTGTTACATGCAACATCTTTCGTCACTCGCTCCCACCCACAACCTTAGTATTAACCCTGAATGACATGCTACTCACATACTCGGGAACAGCTCACCACCTTTACCTCACCTGCATCAGCACTAACAGCTGTGTCACTCACTTTCAACTCATTCAACCTTTCTCTCTATCTCATTCCAGGAAAAAAACAGCCCATAGCAGGGCACAAATTGGCAAGATGCATGTTGAGGCGACCAGCATTTGGCTCTTCACCCCATAAGAGGAGGGGATTTTGACAGGGACCTCTGATTGGCTTACTTACAGTGTCCAAGCCCTTGGACTGATATTAAACAAAGCCCTTAGTTGACTGTACTGGCATCTCCTGACTGATAGCAGCATCCCTTGACTTGACTGAGGACTATTCCCTGAGACTTTGAGACATGCCCATTTGGTTGAAGCATTTGCAGTGTGTTTGCTGCAAGGCTGTTGGTGCATTCTGTGGGTGTGCAATAGACACATGACGGTGCTATGCAGCAACAAGTCTACCTCCTTGACTGATGACTGAACAACCTTGACAAGCTAACTGGTTTTGTATCTGCGCTAAATGACAAGACAAGATAGAAGTCCTGTGTCTTTAAGGTGTGACTGAAGAAGTAAAGCATCAAAAGGCAAGGCACATTACAGATGGTCTGAGCATTTAGGCAAGTGTGCGCCAAGAGAGCAAGCAAACAGTCCTAAGATGCATTCCATGAGCTGGTGCCTGCCCCCACACAAAAAGTAATAGATGTGTCATACATTTTCATCTCCCTTAATACCTGCATCTCTCCAATGCCAGGAGGAAATCAGTCCACATTAAGGCTGAATTAGTTAAAATGGGTGGTGGGTTGCCTGGCATTCAGTTCCTCACCCGTTATTATTGCCCCAAGCAACTGACTGACCAACCATGTCCAAGCCCCTGGACTGGTAACAGAGGCTGCCTTTCAGTTCCTTACCAGGACATCCTGAACAAAAACTATCTCACTTGACTTGACTACAGATGTCTAACAACCATGACAAGCTTCCTGACTTTGTATCTGTCCTAAATGGCAAGGTAAGAATAAAGTACTCTGAGCCTGTTATTTCTGGAAAGAGGGGCAAGCCACAAAAAGGCAGGGCAAGGATGCTGTGAGCATCCAGGTAGACTCAAAATGAGTGAGTGCCAAGAGAGCAAGTGAATAGTCAAGAGATGAAACTGGGTGCACGTCCCTGAGTGCAAAATGTTCATGCTGTAGCAGTGAAATACTGGATGTGGATGGGAGATGAGCCATGAGGGCTCTTGTAGACCAGCACATATCAGATGTCAATGTCCAGGACCATATGATGCATGCGGCCAGTGCCCATGGAACGTGCCCTGAGATGCAGGTGGCCAATGTTCTAACTTCCATTTTGGGAATTGGCAGCATCTAGTTTGTTCATGTTGAGTGGTATAATAGAAGGCTGCATATTGATGGGGTCATTAACAAGCAATAATCTCCATTAGTAGGCAGCTTGCTGCTGCCTAGCAACAATCGCATCCTAATGCCTGGAACATAGTTAACAGATGGAGCAAGTTGTACCAACGTTGAGATTGGCACGACTGGACTTCTCTTGTGTTTATACCACACTTGTAGCCAAACCAATGTCATTCAGGCCCTTGTAAGATTCTTGTAAGTTCTTTGAGCAAGAAGGACCAAATTATAAAATCAGGCATCACAAATCTAAAGTCAAATTACAGGACAATGTACAACAGACACTTACAAGAAAGTTCCTTCTGCACAGTTGGATGAAGTAAATAAAGAGTTGGTGAAAAGCTATGTAGTGTGTCTCTGAATAAGGAATAACCCAAACAAGTTTCCTTCTACTTCATGATCAATTGTAAGAAAACCATGGGAATGAATATGTGTTAATTTTGTTAATGTGAAATAGACACAGCACCTTGCTTTTGTCAATTGTTGTAACAATAGAGGCTGCTGAAAGAGATAAGGGGCCATGGTGTTAGAGACAAGGTACTAGCATGGATAGAAGATTGGCTCTTTGGCAGAAAGCAGAGAGTGGGGATAAAAGGGTCCTACTCAGGATGGCTGCTAGTGTTCCACAAAGGTAAGCGTTAGGACCACAACTTTTCACTTTATACATTAATGATCTAGATGAAGGAACTGAAGACATTCTGGCTAAGTTTGCAGATGATACAAAGATAGGTAGAGGGACAGGTTGTATTGAGGATGTGGGGAGGCTGCAGAAGGATTTGGACAGGTTAGGAGATTGGGCAAAGAGACTTGGGAGTTCTAGTCCAGGATTCTCTCAAGGTAAACTTGCAGGTTGAGTCAATAGTTTGGAAGGCAAATGCAACTTCAGCATTTATTTTGAGGGGACTTGAATATAAAAGCAGGGATGTACTTCTGAGGCTCAAAAAGGCTCTGGTCAGGCCACATTTGGAGTATTGTGCGCAGTTTTGGCCCCCATATCTCAGGAAAGATATACTGGTCCTGGAGCAGGTTCAGAGAAGGCTGACGAGAATGGTCCCAGGAATGAAAAGGTTAACATATGAGGAACGTTTGATGAGGGTCTACTCTCAAAGGAGTTTAGAACGATGCGGGGGTGATCTCATTGAAACTTACAGAATACTGAATGGCCTGGACAGAATGGATGTGGGGAAGATATTTCCATTGGTAGAAGAGGCTAGGACCCAAGGGCACAGCCTTAAGGTAAAGGGAAGACCTTTTAGAATGGAGAGAAGGATGGTTATGTATGGAATTCACTGCCACAGAAAGCTGTAGAGGCCAGATCATCGAGTATATTTAAGACAGAGGTAGATAGGTTCTTGATTGTCAAGGGTATCATGGTTTACGGGGAGAAACCGGGAGAACGGGGTTGAGAAACTTATCAGCCATGATTGAATGGTGGAGTAGACTCGATGAATTGAATGGCCTAATTTCTGCTTCTATGTCTTATGGTCTGATAATGGATATATGTTGAGTCCATGCCCAACATCAGAGGTCCCAACACTATTGAGGTTTTGAGAAATTGGTTTGCAATGTATGGGTTGCCAGAGATGCTAGTGCCAAATAATAGAAATATTTTGATGTAAAGTATAGGTTAAGTAAGAATGAGTCAAGCATGCATTAATACCACTATTTCACCAAACATTGAATGGTGCTGCAGAGAGAAGTGTACAGATTGTGACAAGTTCATTACAGAACTATTTTCAAAATGACAAGATAGCCATGTTTTTCTTTGACAAAGACTAAACAATTTTACAGAGACAACAAGGTGCAGGGCTGGATGAACACAGCAGGCCAAGCAGCATCATAGGAGCAGAAAGGCTGACGTTTCGAGCCTAGACGCTTCATCAGAAAAGGGGGAGGGGAAGGGGGTTCTGAAATAAATAGGGAGAGAGTGGGAGGCGGATAGAAGATGGATAGAGGAGAGGATAGGTGGAGAGGAAACAAACAAGTCGAAGAGGCGGGGATGGAGCCAGTAAGGGTGAGTGTAGGTGGGGAGTTAGGGAGGGGATAGGTCAGTCCAGGGAGGACGGACAGGTCAAGGGGGCGGGATGAGGTTAGTAGGTAGGAGATGGGGGTGCGGCTTGAGGCGGGAGGAGGGGATAGGTGGGAGGAAGAACAGGTTAGGGAGGCGGGGACGAGCTGGACTGGTTTTGGGATGCGGTAGGGGGAGGGGAGATTTTGGAACTTAGCCGAACTCGTCCTCACCCTCAACAACTTCTCTTTCAATTCCTCCCACTTCCTACAGACAAAGGGGGTGGCCATGGGTACCCGCATGGGCCCAAGCTACGCCTGCCTCTTTGTAGGTTACGTGGAACAATCCTTCTTCCGTACCTACACCGGCCCTAAATCCCACCTCTTCCTCTGTTACATTGATGACTGTATAGGCGCCGCCACATGCTCCCACGAGGAGCTCGAACAGTTCATCCACTTCACCAACAACTTCCACGCCAACCTTAAGTTTACCTGGACCATCTCTAATACCTCTCTCCCCATCCTGGACCTCTCTGTCTCCATCTCGGGCAACCACCTAGAAACCGATATTCATTTCAAGCCCACCGACTCCCACAGCTACCTAGAATACTCCTCCTCCCACCCACCTTCCTGCAAAAATGCCATCTCCTATTCCCAATTCCTTCGCCTCTGCCGCATCTGCTCCCACGATGAGGCATTCCACTCCCGTACATCTCAGTTGTCCTCGTTTTTCAAGGAGCGTTACATCCCCCCAGTCAGTGGTCGAGAACGCCCTAAACCGTGTCTCCCATCTGTGAAGAAAAATTCAGAGTTAATGTTTGGGGTCCAGCGACCCTTATTCAGAACTGACCCTTCACCAGACTCAGCATCACATGTCAATATCAGATCTCAATTGGGATCATAGTGTGCCACCACCTCACAAGATGAGAGCTGTTTCTTCACATCCCTGAAAGCAAAGGCTTGGCTATGCAACCATTTCCAAGGCTCACCCATTTTTAGACTTTGTTGCAAAGGTGAGGCTGGAGGCCAGGTTATGAATGAACTTTCTGTAATAATTCACCAGCCCAAGGAAAGACCTAAGCTCCGGTACAGACTTGGGAGCTGGGGCACCTTTGATCGCACTCACTTTTTCCAATGGGTGTAATTTGGCCTTGCCACCTCTGTAGTCCCAGTAGATTATTTGCAGTGCCTGGAACACACATTTTTCCCTTCTAAGGCATACACCCTCCTGGGAGCTACGTCTAAGGACTATGTTCAAGTTGTCTCAGTGCTCCTTAGTGATCTTTCCTGTTATTAGCACATCATCTATATAAATGGTGACCTGGGGTAGGCCTTATAAAATGTTCTCCATCGTCCACTGAAAAATTGC
This sequence comes from Rhincodon typus, assembly GCF_021869965.1. Taxonomy (NCBI): domain Eukaryota; kingdom Metazoa; phylum Chordata; class Chondrichthyes; order Orectolobiformes; family Rhincodontidae; genus Rhincodon; species Rhincodon typus. The sequence continues at coordinate 27,851,914 of NC_063362.1, forward strand.
GCAGGATGATGATACACCAAATGTCAGTCTTGTATATAGGTACAAACCCTTAAGCACACTTCTGGGAATCTTCAATTGCAAGTATCCAAGACTCATGCCCAGCTTTGCGAAGGACAGTCCATCTGCCAGCTTTGCATATAAATCTTCTATGCGAGGGAATTGGGTACTTGTCCAGCTGCAGAAAGCAGTTTACCATTTGTTTAAAATCCCCATAAAGGTGAACCAACCCATCAGGCTTCACAATCGGTATGGCCGGTGCTGTCCATTCCACAAACTGACCTGGTTTGACAATTCCTTCACTTTCCAGCCTTCTGATTTCAGACTTTGGAGTGATAGAGTCATACGGCATGGAAACAGACCTGTTGGTCTAACTAGTCCACACCGACCATAATTCCAAACTAAACTAGTCCCACCTGCCTGCGCTTGGCCAATGCCCGTCCAAACATTTCTTATTTATGTACTTATCCAAATGTCATTTAAATGTTGTAACTGTACCCATATCCATCACTTCCTCTGGAAGCTCATTCCACAGGCAAACCACTCTGTAAAAAAATTGTCCCTCATGTCTTTTCTAAATTTTCTTCTTCTCACCTTAAAAATATGCCCCTTAATCTTGAAATTGTCCACCTCACCCCACTCCCCACTAGGGAGAAGATACCTGTCATCCACCTTATCTATACCCCTCATGATTTTATAGGCTACTATAACATTACCCCTCAATCTCTTACATTCTAGTGAAAAAATTCCCAGCCTATCCAGCCTCTCCTTATAATTCAAAACCTCCATTCCTGGCAACACCATAGTAAATCTCTTCTGAACTGTCTTCAGCTAAATAATATCCTGTCCAGAATTGGACACAGTACACCAGAAGAGGCCTCACCAACATCCTGTACAACCTCAGAATAAAATCCCAACTCCTACACTCAAAGGACTGAGCAATGAAGCAGGCATGCTAAAAAGTTTCTTAAGCACCCTATGAAGTAATGATGCAAACTTCAAAGAATTATCTACCTGAACCCATAGGTCTACCTGTTCTACAACACTACCCAAGTCCAAAGTTCCTATTTTTAATCCTATAAATCCTGCCCTTGTTTGTTTTATGAAAATGCAATACCTCACATTTATCCAAATTAAACTCCGTCTGTCACTCTTCAGTCCATTGACCCAACTGATCAAGATCTCTTTGTAATCTTAGATAACCTTCTTCACTGTCCACTATACCACCAATCTTGGTGTCATCTACAAATTTACTAACCATGAATTCTATATTCTCATCTAAGTCATTTACAGAAATGACGAACAAAAGTGAACACAGCACCTTCCCTGTGGAATACCACTAGTCACAGACCTGCAGACCAAAAAAAAATCCTCCATCATCACTCTCTTTTATATACTTATATTTTCTTTCTGTTTTATAACTCTACTTCTGCCCTTGAAGAATTGTAGAACTGCTTCCTGGTTAACACGCAAGGTGACCTTGGCTCCATTGATAGTTCCTAGACCTTCCTGAAAACGTCTGGGTATTTAATTAGGACTTCATTCAGGCAGCCATTTTCTGACTGAAAACAGATGAGCCAATCTAGGTGAATCTTTCTCAATCAATTTCGCCCCATCAAGCTTGGGCCCGACGCCTTCACTGCATTCAGTGGTTGGTGAACCAGCTGCTTCTCATAAGAGACCGAAACCAAAGTTGTACCCTTAATCTGTAAAGGTTCTCCAGTATAGGTTCTCAATCTAGCCAAGGTCTTGCACAAACTTAAGGGTTGTAGTCCAGAGTGAATTTGGTTGAAGACTGGTTCTGCATCACTGAAGCTACTCCGGTATTGACATCTATTGGAATCGGGTGACCATATAACCAGGTGCTTATTTTGACTGGTTCTGATTTGGTGTTGCTAAGCAATTTAACTGCTCCAAACCAGATGTAGGTGGACTGTCCAGGATAGGCACTCTCATGGATACCGGCCTACGTGTTCTCTTACTCAATTCAGGCCCAGTGGGATTCTTTCGCTGTCTCAAATACGTATACTGGCAGCAACTGCAATGGCTTGCTGGTCCGGATCCTGAAGAAAATGTTAACCATTTGGCCAAGGCTTGACTTTGTTTCAGGGTTTGCTGTGGGCTGACCTAGGGTCCCTCTGTCCAGGATATGTCCTCAGTGAGTCTATGCAATTGCCTTCGCTCAGGTGGTGTTCCCCAAGCTCAGTTGGATTGGAAAGGGTGTCCATTTCCCTTGGAATACTCTGCAACTCACATGCTCCACTTGCCGCATTTTCTAATGATAGAGCCAGTTGTAGGGCCTGTTTGAAGTCCAGCTGGGCTTCACCTAGTAGGTGTTTTTTCATGGTTATATCATTAATCCCACATACGAAAAAGTCTCTCAGCATCTCATTAAGGGTTAAACCAAAGTCACATGCTCTGCCATTTGTCTTAACTTAGTCAAAAATCCTGATACAGATTCCCCTGGTTCTCAAATTGCTGACTACAAATGATTGAGAGTCAGAATTAGAGGAGGCCTGGAGTCATAATATTTCTTAACTAAATCCATCAACTCTTGAAAGGTTTTGGTATCTGGTGCATGAGGGAAAGTTAGGGTCCTAATAACTGAAAGATCTGCCATGAGAATTACTCGTAGCTTTTAATCTGCCCCAATGTCCTTTACCCAGAAAAAAAAAATACATTCTTTCCATATACCGGGTCCTGTCTTCGACAGCAGGGTCAAATGAGTTAAGTTGCCTAAATAATGGCATGATGCAAGCAATGCTTACCCCAACTCAAAGAGGACTGTTGCAAGCGAGTTTCTTCAGTAAGTCCTTCACTCTCATCACCGCTCAAATAACAGAGGCCAGTATCCCATCACACTTTATTCAGAAATGGAAAGTCCTCGACACTGATCCAGTTCGTTCACAGCCAGCTCCCAGAATGCCAAGATTTCCGACACTCCAGTTTTTATCTGTCAGCCAGGGATCCCTGACTGGATCCATTCACAGCCCCAATCAGGGAACTTATTCTATAAATTCCACCTGGCTGACCTCATTACAATTACTGCCCTCTGGGCAATTGGGGATGGGCAATAAATGCTGGCCTAGCCAGTGATGCCCACGTTCCATGAATGATTGCAAAAAATTTTGAACATGAACATCGAAGGAGGCAGCACTATGATATGCTGTCCAGGTAGACATCCTAATATTACAAAGCAGAGCCAAGTTTACCTATAAACAATACATGCATATGCAACCATTTTAAAACTTTTGTTGTACTTCCAATTGCAGTATATCCCACTTGTCAGCCCCAATTAAAGATTTGACTTTTCAAAAATGTTAATTGGGTCATGGATCAGAAAAAAATATTTTATTATGACAATTGTTCACCCATAGTTTTAGGCAGTATTTGTGCATGCCTTTTTTTCTTAGACAGAGAAAATTTAACAGAGTAAGTTAACATTTCAGTACTGCACAGATTCAAGATTTTAATGAACAAATCTGCATTCATTATGTTGGGAATTGACTTCCAGAGGTCATACTGATACCAACATTCAAATTTGCTTGAACACTTGGAACATTTAAGAATTCTTTCAGTTCAAGCCAGAAATGACCAATTTAAGAAGAAATTAAGGTGTTATAAATGAAAATGAAACAGACTGAACAGCACTTGCATAAGTGACAAGAAGTTACTGAAAAACATTGTAGAAAAACATATGAATTTTAAGAATGGTGGAGGCTTTGCTGTTGTAAAATAGCCAAACATATTAACAGTGGACCTCAAACATTCATAAAGTGGCAAATGTAAACAGTGTGATTAGAATTATTTGTGAATTGTTATGATTATATTATGTGGTGTTATGATATTTTTGTGGATTGTTTTGAATATGGATCAGAACTATAAAGAAAAATTTTTTAATTACAAATGTTTTAGTTTTAAAAGAAGGGCTAGTACAGAAAAATTGTGGATTTAAATTCAGTGGCTGTCTGGCAATGTCTTGTGTGAAGCCCATTGTTTGTCACACATATAAAATTGTCAAAGAAATTTCAAATAGACTAGACTGAGATTTCTTACCACTTCAAAGGTAGTGAGTGGCTGATGACCCCTTGCTCAACAACAATTCTGTGGATCAGACACTGCAGACATATTTTGAATATTTCCCTTTGTAGCATCAACAAAGATAGGTGTTAAAAAGTAGTTTCAACTCTACTGGAGTAGACCAGTGGGACTGCATGCTTTCATGTGTAGCAGTTTACATTCTACCGCTAGAGTGCTATAAAGGTCATAGTTGTAGTACTATACCGTAGCCAACCCTTTGTTGCAGGTAAAAGGATCTCTCTCACTGTAAATGCTATAAACCAGTTAAAAAAGGAATCATGACAGAGAAACTTCAGCTGACAAATTAAGAATTGCAAAAGTCATCTGTTCAATTGCCTACGTCACACTGCCAGTGCAACTCAATAATGGCCTCAAAGCTGTCTTATCTGCTCCTTGTAAACAATTCAGAAATTGGTCTGTATAATCCTTTTTCTTACTTGTAAGCTTTGGGTGTCAGTTCTTATTTTTTATCTTTGGATATTCATGTCATGTTAGCATTTCTTCTTACATGTAGCAATTAATATACTCAGCCTTTGATTTAATTCAAGAAAACCTGGTTAAATCTGCTCCTTTAAAAACATGGTTTCATGTTCAACTAGGACAAAGGCACCCACAAGGGAATGGATCCTTTTTAAATTAATCTTGTTGCAACCAATAAGAGGGTGGGTGAATAAACAAAGGGAATCAGTTCATCCTTCTTCACCCAGGAGCTTAACTGTCTGTGGTATCTCATCTGGAACTGTAACAAACTAGGGAACCTCACCTGGGATCTGGTCCGAACAGATATATAATGGGCAATGAAAGCTCTTTCCTTCTAACACAGAAACAAGCTTGATGTCTTAAAAAAAAATGCAAATACCTGACTCTATGACTCCATATATACACATGGGTCAGCCATCTTCAGACACAAAAGAGTTGAGAATACAATCAAGTCCATTTGAAGGAATGTAGAAATGGGAATAAGCCATTCAGCCCCTTGAGCCTGTTCCACCATTCAATGACATCATGGCTGAACTGTGGCCTAACCATATCCCTTAATACCTTTGCTTGTCAAAAAATTATCTATCTCAGATTTAAAATTAACAACAGATCCAGCATCCACTGCCATTTGTGAAAGAGAACACCAATCATCTGCCACCCTCAGTGTGTAGAAGTTCTTCCTAACATCTCTCCTGAATGGTCTGGCCCTAATTTTTAGACTATACCCCCTAGTTTTAGAATAGCTAAAACAGTGGAAATGGTTTATATTTATCTAACCTGTGTTTTCCTGTTAATATCTTGAAGACCTCAATCAGATCAGCTTTTGAAATTCTAAAGAAAATAGGCCTAATTTGTGTAAACTCTCCTCATAAGTTAACCCCATAAGCCCAGGTATCATCTTGTAAATCTACATTGTGCTCCCTCCAAGGCCAAAATATCCTTTGTAAGGTATGATCCCCAGTTTTGCTCTCGGTAAAGTCTAACAAAGGTTTTGTTGGATCCTTATACTCCAGTCATCTAGATATAAAGGTAAGAATGTCATTAGCTTTCTTGATTTGTTTCTGCACCTGTACTTGGCATTTTAAAGATCTATGCACCTGAACCACCAAGTCTCTTTGGATGTCCATTGTATTTATCTCCACACTATCTAGAAAGTACCCTGATCCATCCGTTTTTGGTCCAAAATGGATAACCTCATACTGTTTACATTGAAAACATCTGCCACAGTTTTGCCCATTTACCTAGTCTGTCAATATCCTTTTGTAATATTATGCTATCATCTATGGTGTATACAATGCTGCCTTAATGTGTCATCAGCAAATTTCCATATATGACATTGTATGCCATTATCCAAGTCACTAATAAATAATGTGAATAATTGGGGCCTGAACACAAATCATTGTGAGGCACAACTGGTCACATCCTACCCATTTGAGTACCTACCCATTATCCATACTTTCCATTTCCTGCCACTCAACCAATTTCCCAGCCATGTCAAAAATTTACCTTCAATTCCATGGGCTTCTACTGTCATTAACAGTCTCTCATGTGGGGTTTTATCAAATGCCTTCTGGAAATCCATATAAAAAACATCCAAAGACATTCCCCTGTCCATTACCTCAATCACCTCTTCAAAAAAGTCAATGAGGTTAATCAAATATGATCTACTTGCCATGATTACATGCTGGCTCTCCCTGATTATCTGAATTTTCAAAGTGTTTGGTTAGCCGATCCTTGATTACAGATTCCAACAATTCCTCCATCACAGGTGTTAGGCTAACCGATCTATAATTCCCTAGTTTTCCTCTTACACTCTTCTTAAAAAGCAGAGTGACATGAACAAATTTCCAATCCAGAGATATGACTCATGTATCTAGGAAACTGAAGCATTACAGTTAGGGCATCTACAATGAGCTCCCCTACTTCCTTTAACATCCTCGGGTGGAAACTTTCAGGTCCCGGGGATTTGTTACCCTTTGATTCCATTAGTTTCCCTCATTACTGATGTTTTACTTATGTTAATTTTATTCAGTCCCTCTTTCCAATTCACTATTAATTGCCTCTTGGCTTCTGGCAAGCAATTCTCCTTTTCTCCTGTAAATACTGAAGCAAAGTAATTATTCAATACATCTGCCATTTCCTTATAGCCATTGACAAAATCTCCACTTTCAGTCTTTTGTGGGCCAACGTTGCTCCTGACCACCTGCTTTTCCTTTATGTAACTCTAAAATTTCTTCTTATTGATTTTGAAATCCCTTGAAAGTTTTGTTTCATAACCCCTTTTAATAGCTGTTATAAACTGCTTTGCAGCCCTTTGCTGGTCTTTGTGTCTTTCCCATTCAGCAGGATTTGTGCTGTTTTTGTAAGCCCTCACTTTTAGTTTTATGCTGTCCCTTATCTGTTTAGATGTTGATGGCTGTTTTTTTCTCTCTCTGTGGAGTGGAGTTCTTCCCTCTCAGAAATACAACTGGCTTTATATTGTGTCAAATTGAGTTGAGTCAAAGACATTTCAAACTGTGAGTATAGTTTTGTTTAAATCTTATTCGCTTAGATATCCGAAAGGCTTTTTAAGATAGATTTAAACATTGTGTATAAATGTTAAGCTGAATAGTAACATTATAATTATCTTTGATTAGCCAAATAGGTAACATTCAGTGGTAACTGAATACAATTTTAAATATTTACTTTTCTGAGAGTATTTACTCTCTGCATTAGTGAAGTGATTGTTTTTGAACATTATATATTCTATGATATTGTATTCATTCATATAATGCAACCTAGAATCGGCTGTTACAAAAAATATTCGTTAGCAATTATGAAAGATTTGTGGTCTCATACTTACATCCTCACGAGTCCACATTTAGGTAATCATATCCTAGGATTTAAGGATTTCAAGTGCTGGTAATGGTAAACTTTAAAAAATAAGTTGTTTTGCCTATAATGCACTTGTGGATATATTGTATATGTTTAACTGGGGGAATAGATTTAATTACAGCACCAGTCTATAGTTGGTAAAGCTGCCTAAGTTCTTTTAATGATCTGCAAGTTATTTTAGTTGAGGTTTTATGCTGATGGTAAGATTTACTGGGTACATTTACTTTACTGGGATGGGGATCACGGTGGGTAAATGGTTGTGAAGATTGTAAAACTATTCACACTAGGATAGTGTTTAGCTTGTTTAGGCCTGATGTTGACAGCAAAGTACAAAAAAAGCAAGACAAAGTGAAGATGAGTTATTATATTTGGAATGTTCAGTTCTGTGAGATGCTATAAAGATACAGGTGATAAGAAATATATGATTGTTGTAAAGAGATTAGGTGCATCCACGTGTCAAGTGAAGAATGGATACATCAATGTCATGCAGTAATTTTTTTGTAGAAGAAAATTTGAGAGCACGAGAAACCAAATCCTTTCAACCAAATTACACCTCCAATCCAAAATGAAAGAACATGAAGGTCACGATGAAAGCATTACCGGATTCACCAGCAGAGAAAGTGAATCAAAATCTTTTAAAGTGAATCAGTCATTTACACATTCCCAAACATTAAATGAAGTCGGTAGTCAAGTCAAAGCTCAGATTTAACACAGTCAGTGATATTGAGAAAGCTGAATCAAGCTAATGGAAATGGAAGAGTATACTTCCAGTATAAGAGAAGCAACTATCAATAGGATGGCCAATGACATCACTGGCAATGATGTCAGGTCACCAGACGAACAATGTATAGGAGTAAGATGGTCAGGCTGGGATCTCTTTCTGCTGTAGCGTATATCATTCAGAAAAAGGTTGGTTGCAACAACCTGCTCACTGTCTGTCTTTAAGCACATTTACTATGTGGTGGCAATTTTAAGACTGAAGTATCCTTCTTTTAAACTTTATAAAAAGATATTATAATGCCATTCAAGTGCTACAGGATAACTATCCAACCCACATATAGTGGTCAACCAGGAGCTCCGCTTTAAAAACTCGCATATCTGCAGCAGGATCGTATATACTCACTAATTATATGAATGATAAAATGCAGAGCATGTTTGTATGCAATAGCTTAAGTAATTAAGTGCATTTATACAATGTTTATATGTAATTAATTCATCTACATATTCAATAGATGCTGTCAGCATTTCTTAATATACAATGGAACATATTATAGACAGGAGGTCATTACGTAGTGTTGCAGAACAGAGAGACCCAGGGGTTCATGTGCACAATTCTTTGAAATTTGTATCACAAATACACAGGATGGTTGGATTTGGATTTAGATTTAGATTTTATTGGCTGATGTCCTCAAGTACAGAAGTACAGGAGTACATTGAACAGTGTATAATGTCGCCATACACGATGTCATCTTAGGTACAAGGTACCTAGATAGAAAAACCTAGGTACACAGACAGAAACAAAGTTAAAAAGTTAAGCTTTACAGACCTTCACAAAATAAGTAGAAAAATAAAGAAATAAAATAATAGTTAACAATAAAGTCCATCTTCATATGAACTAGAAAAATAAAGGAATAAAGTTAAAAGCTCAACAGTCTTTCTTGAGTACTTAGGCATGCTGGGGCCCCATCTCCTCTGCTTAGATCACTTTCCACGTGATCTCAGCCGCACGTTCTCATGGCCACTGCCGCAGATACCGGGGATCTCCCTCACTGCTCGCAATTCCTGCATTGGGCCGCGATGCCATCATCGCTGCTGCTGCCACTGAAGCTGCCACCTGATCTCCTCCTGCAGCCTCCAGAACAAGACCAGCTCACAGTTTCCAATCACTGGGTACTCACCGGGACCCGCTGTCAATGCTGGCTACCTTGGACGTTGGACGTCTGAGAGACCACAGGGCAAGACACCATCATGGGGTGCAGAAAGACCCCAACACTGGGCCAAGGGGCTGATGTGTGCTGCCGAGACACCACCATGCTGAGCCGAAAGACTGTCATGGGCCACCAAGACACTGAGCTGAAAGACTGACACGGGCTGCTGAAAGACCCCCACCCCAGCTGAGAGACTGCCCCTGAGAAAACCCACTCTGGGCTGAGAGACGGCCACAGGCCGTCAAGACACTGCCATGCCAGACTGAGAGACCACCACAGGCCACGGAAACACCTGGCCGGGAGACCACCTGGGTCACCAAAAGACTCCGCTGAAGAAAGAAGAAACAAAAGAAATATATAGAAAGAAAAAAGAAAAAACAGGCTGAGTGGCCAAGCTCCAGCTGAAGCATCCTACTGTGCAGCCATCTTGAGGCATTTAGCATGCTTGCCTTCAGCCCTTTGAGTATATGTTGAAGTTGTACCAGACATTAGTGAGGCCTCTTCTGGAGTGCTGTGTACAGTTCTGGGCACCCTGCTACAGGAAGGATATTAGTAAACTGGAGAGGTTCAGAAAAGATTTTCCAGGTTGTTGCTAGGAATGGAAGGTTTGAGTTGTAAACAGAAGCTGGATAGGCTGGAACTTCTTTCACTGGAGTGTAGAACGTCAATGGGTAACATTATAGAGGTTTATAAAATCATGAGGGGCATAGATAAAGTGATTAGCAGGGGGAGGGGGTATTTAAAACCAGGGGGCATATTTTTAAGGTGAGAGGAGAAAGTCTTAAAAAGGATATGAGGGACAACTTTTTTTAAACATAGAGTGGTTCATGTGTGAAATGAACTGCCAGAGGAGGTGGTGGTTGCAGGTACAGTTAGAACATTTAAAAGACATTTGGATAAGTGCATGAATAGGAAGAGTTTGTAGGGATATGAGCTAAACAGAGGCAAGTGGGACTAGTTTAGTTTGGAAACATGATCAGCGTGGACTAGTTGGACCAAAGGGTCTGTTTCCATCCTTTATGACACAATGGCTCTATGACTAATTGGAATGGCACCTAGTAACATGCATCACTGGCATAAAAGTTTAAATAAAAGAGAGCAGCAGGAGTCATGACCCTTATAGTAAACCAAAACCAACAGATCCCCTTGGAAAATGGAGCACGGAGATTTCAACAGTGAATGGAACAGACAGAAACTGAAACTGGGCAGGATAGACTGCATAAATTCAGATGCAAAAAACTCAATCATCTCAGAAAACGACCTGAAAATATAATACACAGACTCCAGCATCTGCAGACAGGACAGACAGGTCTAAGCAGTAAACCATACCAGTAGACTCAAACAGTACTTTAGAATAGCTGAGCATTGTTTAACATCACTCCCAACTTAATACAAGTCAAGCTTAACCTTGTTACAGAGAAGTCCTTTCCACAATCCAAATAACTTTAACGTATGGAGGGCCTGGAACAGGCTACAAAATGGCACGGTAGACAAACAGGAGGCTGGAAGAACACAGCAGGCCAGGCAACATCTGGAGGAAAGAAGCAGTCAATGTTTCAGGTATTACCCTTCTACAGGACTATTGTTTCATGGTGTGGTCAAAGAGCTGAAGGACTGATGAGGTCACAGCAGTGTGGCTGTGAGAAAGGGACTCACTGAGTTCACGTCTGAGGGAGGCAGAGAACTTCTTCAAAGTAGACATCCTTTGAAGAGACTTCTCAGTGGTAAAACTTGGTTAGAGACAAAATATCTGCAGATGCTGGAATCCAAGGTAGACAAACAGGAGGCTGGAAGAACACAGCAGGCCAGGCAGCATCTGGAGGAAAGGAGCAGTCAGTTTCCGGTATTACCTTTCTTCAGGACTTCTTCAGAACGCAAAATGGCACAACTGGCACCTAAAATTTCAACACTCACAATTGTCTCAGGCCGCTCACACAAACTGGATAAAGAACAGATCAACATAATTTCATATTCAGTCAGTTTAAAAGCAACAAGAAAAACAATTGCTGAGGATTCAACCATAAATGACTGGAAAATGAAAACACTCAATAAATACCTTTAGACAGAACCCTGTGATTGTACTAAACTTAATTGATGCCCACGGCACCCAGAAGTGAGTACTGACTCATTTGTGAACGAAAAAAATTATATTGTAGATGCTGGAAATCTGAAACAAACATAGAGAATGCTGGAGAAACTCAGCAAGTCAGCAATCATCTGTGGACAGAGAAACAGAATTAGCATTATGAGGCCAGTATACTCATATTAGAGTCATACTAGACCCAAACATTAACTCTGTTTCTCTCTCCACAGATGCAATTTGCAAATGACTTGTGTTAGCTTGTGGACAGCTGTAACTTCGGGCAGAATTTTCCCTTTCTGAAATGGTAAGAATGATTTAATTGGCTCATAGTCAAAAATCAGGTTCTCGACATGGAGATAAACTCCCGATTAAGTAATCATTTCTTATATGGCGAGGTGCCAATGAATGGTGAGAAGCATATTTTCATGTATTTGCATTCATTAATAGGCCATCTCATTGCATGCCCTATCCTCCTCTCCAGAGACAAGGAACACCATGGTACAAAAGCCTGAAAACCAAAACTGAGTGTGCACCAGGAGATTTGTCATGTCAGCATCCATTGCAATTCATAGTGTGCTGTACTAGCTTTTTTTAAAACACTGAACTGTATTTTCTTCACAAGGTACCTCCACGGTCAATTGACATACACTTCCTGGACCCTTCAGCCATGTAACATGGTATAGGCAAAGCATCAGCCTCGCAAGTCATCGTTAGTCACAACTTGTGGGCTTCAAGCATACATTTCAGTGGTGAGGCAGAACAAAAACGTGCACACTTGTTGCAGGTCATTTTGCACTGAGGAACAGGCAGGCATCGTACATACTTAGATAAATTTTTAGTGCTGACATGGAACTGGGTACTTCTGCGCCTTAGTGTCAGTTCCTTTTTGGCAAACACTTTAGCCTTTTGAGGAAGGAATTCCAAAGACTCGCAGCCCTCAGAGAATTATTGTCTTCATCTCTGCGATAAATGGGCAACCCATTATTTTTAAACTATGATTCTCCCTCAAACGAACACATGCCTTCCATATCCACCATGTTAAGTCCTCTCAGACGCTTATGTTTCAATTACACCACCTCTGACTCTTCAAGACTCCAGAAGATACACACCTATCCTGTGTAACCTTTCCTAATAAGGCAATCCATTCATTCCAGGTTTTAGTATGGTAAGCCTTCTCTGAACTTCTTCCAACTCATTAACATCCTTCTTTAAGTACGGAGACGAATATTGTAAACAATATACCAGATACAGTCTAACCAATGCCCTGTATAATTGAAGAATAACCTTCCTACTATTGCATTCAATTTCCCTTGCAATAAAATATTACACTCTATTACCTTTCCTAATTCCTAAATCTATTGCTGTAACTGCATATCCACCTTCTACAATTCATGCATAGTGCACCCGGATCTCTTTGCATTTCAGAGCTCTACAGCCTCTCACCATTTAGATAATTTAAAACAAAGATAAAACAAAAAACGTAGATGCTGGAGAGGCAAAACAAACAAAAACAAATTGCTGAAAAACTCACCAGGTCTGGCAACATTGGCGAAGAGAAAACAGAATTAAAGTTTGGAGTCCAGGGACTCTTCTTCAAAACTGATAACAGTTAGGAAAAGATGATAGTTATGCTGATGATGGGGGATGGGATCTAAAGTAGTGAGTAGATGGGTAGAGAAGGAGCCCAGAGAAAATAGAAAAAAGAGAAAGCAGATAAGAGATTGTTGATAGTATGCCAGGAGAGAAAAGAATTTAGATAGGTAATAATGGAGACTATGAATAGTTGAAAATGGATTGGCTGGCTTGAAAGCAACTCATTTCGTGACAGATGGAATATAGATAATATGTTTCTTTTTTATTCTTCCTGCCAAAATGGATAATTTTACACTTTCCCGTATGATACTCCATTTGTCAGTTCTTTGCCCACTCACTTTACTTATCTATATTTCCTCATAGGCTCCTTATGACCTCTTCACAACTCACTTTTCTACCTATCTTTGTATCATCAGTATATTTAGCTGCAATAGAGTTGAGGGTCCAGCACCAAACCCTGTACCACACCACTCATGACATACTGAAAAAGACCCATTTTTTCCTATTCTCTGTTTCCATTAGCAAGCCAATCTTCTATCCATGCCAATACGTTACTCCCAACATCATGAGCTTTTATCTTCCACAATTGTCTTTGATGTAGCACATTAATAAATGTCTTCTATAATTTTAAGTACAATACATTCACTCGTTCCCCTTTATCCATAGCACCAGTTACTTCTTTAAAGAATTGCAATAGTTAACCATGATTTCTCTTTGACAAAACGACGCCAGCTGTGCCTGATTATCTTGAATTTATTCCAGTGTGCTGTTATAATGTCTTTAATAACATAATCTAACATTTTCCCTACAACAGATGTGAAGCAAATTAGTTAAGCAATGTAGTTCCCTACTTTCTGCCTCTGTCCTTTTTTGAACAAAGGAGTCACATTAGCTATTTTCCAATTTAAATAAGCCATCCCTAAATCTAGTGAGTTTTGGAAAACGAAAACCAACAAATCAACTACCTCACTAGCTACTTCATTTAAGACCCTGCTGTAGTGATTGTAATGAGGTCAGCCAGATCAATTACATAGCATATGAGTTCCCTGATTGGGGTTGTTAACCTGGTCCAATCAGGGAGCCCTGCCTGACATATACAAACAGAGGTTCTGTTCACTGAGAACGGGCTCTGAGGAAGCCGGACCAATGATAAATACTATGTACATATAAATAAAGGGTGACTTGATGACAGAATACTGGCCTTTGTGGAGTTATTTCAACTACAATGATATTCAGCAGAACCCAGGGACTTGTAAACTGGTGCCTTTGGCCATGAGTGCCCATGCCTACTGGGCCTCTCCTGCACAGATGCAGACTCACCCTTCTTGACTTGAGCTGCTGCAGGATTTGGAGTCACAGGCAGGGGAGAGAGGGAGGAACAAGTCACATCTGATCTGTGCTGAGAATCTTCTGGGGTATCTGTCTGCCACTCCTCCTCCCTGTTGGTGTCCACTGGTACAACCTTATGTCCCTGAGAGGGACAGTCATCTGGAGTGAATTCAAGGTCCCTCAGCATCCTATTACCTTTCTATTGATGCTGTATTCTGTTGGCTAAAATGATGGAATACATATGCAAGCACATATCCAGCAGCTACTAGAATCCTGCTGGATCTGGGACTCTAAAGTAGATTCATAGAATCCCTACAGTGTGGAAACAGGCCCTTCGGCCCAACAAGTCCACACCGACCCTCAGAGCATCCCATCCAGACCCATTCCCCCCGTAACTCACCTAAATTACATATCCCTGAATGCTATGGGCAATTTCCCATGGCCAATCCACTTAGCCTGCACATCTTTGGACTGTGGGAGGAAACCAGAGCACCCAGAGGAAACCCACGCAGACATGGAGAGAACATGCAAGCTCCACACAAACAGTCGCCCGAGGGTGGAATCGAGCCCAGATCCCTTGCATTGTGAGGCAGCAATGCTAACCACAGTGCCACCATGCTGCCATACTTTCTATGGAGACAACCAGGTGCATGCCTGATGTCAGAAAGATTTCCAGGTTGATAACCAACCTCTTTTGCTGCATAATGAATATATCTTCCTTGGCCATTCATTTCTGGAATGGGACCTGATCCTGGAATTTCTAGTTCAGATGTAGATGAACTAAAAACGGTGGCCATGACTTTCCAATCATATGATTATCCCCTCAGTTCTCATTATAAACCCTCCTTCATAAACTTAGAGACCTCTACCAGGTCATTTCTTCACTTGCTCAACTTTCATGAAAGATAAAAGTGATAACAGAAGATGTGATGCAGAAATTAGAAGGAGGATAGAGATATTCGGTAAATTTTGAGTTGATGAAGCATGTGTTAATGATAAGAAAATTTAGGTTTGTAACAGGAAAGAACTCATTAGATGCTGCAGTCTATCCACTTTCTTACATGAATCAGAAACCTGAATAAAAATTAAACACGTGAGCTAGGTACTAAGATGTACTCTAAAAATTCATATCCCTAATGCAAATGAAGATGTACTACAAATTACAAGTGAAAAAATTACATCCAGAGAGAAAAATATTAATATTTTGGCCATTTGATCAGAGCAGAAAAAACTACAAAGATCTAAAAGGCAAAGTGGAGGGTAGGAGAAAGAGGGGAAATCTAAGTGTCATTGAATGATGGATATCACTGAGTTGTTGCAGGTGATCTACAGTGGATATGAGAGGATGGCCCGAGACAGGTAAACGTGGCATATCATGACACATTTTTCCTGCAGGTGTAGCTACAAACAGTAGCAACAACAACAGTGAAAGAAGTCTGAAAGTTGCATGGAAGTGTGAAAACAGCCAGATATAGTAGTTTAATTTTAAAAATTAAATATAAAATATAGTATTTATCATTTTAAAGTAGAGGCACAGTGTACAAACATAAATGATTTATGGTAAATGTAAGAACACAAAAAAGGAGCAGGTTTGCATTCATCGAGATCATAGCCGATCTAACCATGGCCGTAACTCCACGATATTGCCTGCTCTTCATTATCCTTGACTGTTTTGTAGATCAAAAGTCTCTCCAACCTAGACTTCAATATATTCAATGACCTAATCTTCACTGTTCCCTGCAGTAGAAATTTATAAAGATTAACAATCCTCTGAGAGAAGAAATTGCTCCCAACCTCCACGTTACATAGGAGACTACTTCTTTTGCAAGTGTTACCCTTGGTATTATATTCCTCTACATAAGGAGAGTGATCCTCACAATATCTACTCTCAGCCTCCTCAATCAAGATCTTTAGTTTCAATTAAGTCATTCAATCCTCTATCCGCATTTATACATTATCCCAATATAAAGAGTTTTTAACATAGAGTAGCACTCCAATGAATGGTTTTTGGACTTCCATGCAAGATACTGCTACCAGTTCTTTTTTATCCGCCCTGTTTGTTATATCCTCAAAGTATGTTAATGAATGTGTACATGGCAATACGGGGACCAAAGTGGAGCTGTGAATCAAATGTTGGGAGTTTTAAACCTCACTGCAGGACTTAAACACATTCATCAAAGCTAACACGCCAGTGCTATACAGTTGGATGGCTTCACTGTTTTGATGAGAAGCCCTGTTTCCTCTCACTGATAGATATGAAATATTTATGGTACTATTGCTAAAAAATGAAGTTATCCTTAGTGTCTAAGCCTATATTTATCCTCACAGAAACAGATTATACTGTTATTATCACATTAGTATTTGTGGGAGCTTGAGGTGTGCTAATTTGCTATAGCATTTTCTGAATTATAATTGTGACAATACACTAAAAATAAAGCAGTTCAGAATGTCTTGTGCTCATTGAAAGCCTTTTTTTTCATTTGCTTGACCATGTATAACTCTGGATTCTCTATCAGGTGAAAGACACAAAGTCTGGAGAGCATAGATGGCAGATTCAAAAGGACCAGAAAACAATAAGAAATTTGAAATGCAGGGACTGTTCACACTGGAGCAGGGAAGTTTAAGAGAAAATGTAATAAAATTATGAAGGGTTTTGATGAAGCAAATAGTGTGATACTATTTTTCTGTTTGTCAAGTGCTTCACAATTTATAATAACCACTATTGATTTAAGCTATGGACTCAATAGTGAAGTGTTATTGAGAAGATTACTGGGAATTGTTCAGACAAAAACCATTAATGCTTTTAGGAAGAGTACATACAATTTTGAAGCATAAGGCACAGCACAATGGAGATGGAATAGGGCAGTGAAATTAATTTTGAATTGCTCCAGTACAGTTCTGGCACAGATGCACTCCGCTAAATGGCTTACTTGTGTATTGTAAACATTAGTGGTTCTCTAACAGAAAAATCTTTCTGTTGCTTTTAGAGAGTCCAAAATTTTATGTAGTACTTTAACTAAAAATCAACCAGATGGTTTACAAATTCTCTGCTTGTTTTTGTATTCTATGCCACTAGATTTTCAACAAAGGAATCTACTTGACTTTTCTGTGGCCCTAGCCATTATCTTTAATAACCTTATTTCTACAATAAGTCTCAATTTTCCTTTGTTTCTGTATTCAAAATTTCATAGTTCAACATCTACAGGGGGTTCTGCTTTAATGTGTATTCCGGCAATGCGAATTAGCTATAACATGATTGACGAATAGGGGAACGCTATTACTACAACGCAAATTTGTGTTGGCTATAATGTGATTTCATCAAGTAGGCATCTTGCTGTCAAGAGCCCTTTGATAATGATACCTACAGTGTACTAGTACAATGCTGTGATTCTGAGAGTCCCAGAGAAATACTCCCTGTCAGTCTTCATTAAAACTGAACAGTAAGAAGCCAGCAGGTCTATTATCAGCAAAAGTAGGGTGTAGGGGAGAGTGAAAAACAGTATATCTAACTTACCTTGAAATGAAACACTGTAAGGTTCAGGACCTGGGTACAACAGGAGGGTCCAGCAACCTATTTAAATAATTAGTCAGATCATGATTGATTTATGTTTCAACTTGATTTTTCCCACCTTTGCTCCATATTCCTCGATAACCTTGTGGTGTGGTGATAAGATCGCCGAAGGAGTCTGAGTTGCTATGGCAACATACACATATGTATATGAAAGCCATCAGGGAGGCCAAGAGGCAGTACCAGACCAAGTTAGAGGCCTACACCTACCAAACAGACTCCCACCATCTATGGCAAGGCCCAAACGACATTACGGGATACAAAATGAAACAGTGTGAGATAGTGGACAGAGACACATCCCTCCCTGACGTGTTCAATGCTTTCTACGCTCAGTTTGAGCAAAATACCACTGGTGTGGCAATGCCTGCCCTGACAGCCCCAAATACTCCTGTTCCCTCTATCACCACTTCAGAAGTCAGATTGGTCTTCCTGGGAGTCAATCCAAGGAAAACGACAGGCCCGGATGGTGTACCCGGCCGAGCACTCAGATCTTGTGCAGACCACCTGGCGGAGGTATCCACAACATCTTCAACCTCTCCCTCCTACAAGCCAAAGTCCCAACCTGCTTCAAGAAGACCACCATCGCGCCCATACCCAAGAAAACACATGCAGTGTGCCTTCATGACTATTGCTCATGAAGTGCTTCGAGAGGCTGGTCATGGCCTACATCAACTCCAGTCGCCCAACCTGCCTCGCTCCCCTACAATTTGCCTACCAACATAACGGGTCCACAGAGTTTGCCTTGTCCCTAGTCCTGCACTCATCCCTGGAATATCTGGACAAAGAACACCTATGTCAGACTCCTGCTCGTTGATTATAGCTCCGCCTTCAACACCATTATCCCCTCCAGAAAAATCTCAAAACTGCATGACCTCAGTCTCAGCTCTGTCCTCTGCAACTGGGTCCTCAGCTTTCTGACCCATAGGCCACAATCAGTGAGGATAGGTAACTGCATCTCCTCCGTAATAACACTCAACATTCGAGCACCCCAAGAACGTGTCCTCAGCCCCCTACTGTACTCCCTGTACACCTATGACTGTGTTGCCAGAAGAACGCCATCTACAAGTTGGCTGATGATACCACTGTAGTGGGACGGATATCTAACAACGACGAGTCAAAAGGGAGATAGGGGACTTAGTGATGTGATGCAATGAAAACAATCGATCTCTCAATGTTGGCAAAACTAAAGAACTGATAATCGACTTCAGAAAGAAATGATGAGAACACACCCCCATCTACATCAGCAGAGTGTGAGAGAGTGAAGAGCATCAAGTTCCTTGGAGTGATGCTAACCGATGACCTGTCCTGGACTTCCCATGTAAATGTAATGGTCAAGAAGGCACAACGACACCTCTTCCTCCTCAAGTGGCTCAGGAAATTTGGCATGTGCATAAGGTCCCTCACTAACTTCTGCAGATGCACCATTGAAAGCATACTGTGCGGGTGCATAACGGCCTGGTATGGCAACTGCTCTGCCCAGGACTGTAAGAAACTGCAGAGGGTGGTGTTCACAGCCCAGACCATCATGGAAACCAACATTCCATCCATAGACTCCATTTACACGGCTCGCTGCCCTGAAAAGGCAGCCAACATCATCAAAGGCCCATCGCACCCTGGTAATGACCTCCTACAACCTCCTCCATCAGGCAGAAGATTCAGGAGCCTAATCACATGCATGAGCAGGTTCAGGAACAGCTTCTTCCTGGCCATTATCAGACTGTTGAATGGACTCTAACTTCACATAATGTAACCTGCAATGTAATCTGTATGCATCTAAGTTTTTTTGATCTGTGTATCCTTTGCTTGTTGTGATCTGCCTGTGCCACTCTTAAACAAAGCTTTTCACTGTATTTCAGTACATATGAGAGTAAATCAATCAATCAATCAATATGTCGCAATCTGGAACTATGGATAGTGGTGGCAGAGTCTCCAATGTTATTTTAGTCATATGGCTAACCAGGAGTCTCTCCCAATCTTACAATCTGCTACTGGCAGTGTTGGAAGAATTTGCCAATTGATACTCAATCTTTTTAGTCACATTGTGAATGCACTTTCCCTGGTCATTGAGTTCTGAGGCAGGACTTGAACCTCGATCTTCTTGCTTACAAAGGCTTACACCTTTCACAACCTCAGGATGTTACAAAAAGCTTGACAGCCACTGTAAGATAGTAAGAACTGCTGATGCTGGAGTCTGAGATAACAAGATGTGGAGCTGAATGAACACAGCAGGCCAGGCAGCATCAGAGGAGCAGGAAAGCTGACGTTTCGGGTCGAGACCCTTCTTCAGAAATGGGGGAGGGGAAGGGGGCTCTGAAATAAATAAAGAGGGTGGAGCAGATGGGTGGGAGAGAAGACGGACAGGTCAAGGAGGTGGGGATGAAGCTAATAAAGGTGAGTATATGTAGGAAGTGGGGATGGGGATTGGTCAGTGAGGTGGGAGGAGCGGATAGGTGGGAGAGAAGACGGACAGGTCAGGGAGGCGGGGATGAGAGGGGTGTTGGTCTTGGGATGAGGTCAGCGGTGGGGAGATTTTGAAGCTAGTAAAGTCCACATTGAGGCCATTGAGTTGTAGGCTTCCAAGGCAGAATATGAGGTGCTGTTCCTCCAGTTTCCGGATGGCATTGTTGTGACACTGGAGGAGGCCCAGGATGGACATGTCGTCCAGGGAGGGGGAGGGGGAGGGGGAGTTGAAGGGGTCACGACTGGGAGGTGTTATCATTTGTCGCAAACCGAGCGTAGGTGCTGCACAAAGCGGTCTCCAAGCCTTTGCTTGGTCTCACCAATGTAGAAGAGGCCGCATCAGGAACAGCGGATACAATTGACCACTTTAGCGGATGTGCAGGTGAACATCTGTTGAATGTGGAAGGTTTTCTTGGGGCCTGGGATGGAGGTGAGGGGGGAGGAGTAGGGGCAGGTGTAGCACCTCCTGCAGTTGCAGGGAAAGGTGCTGGGATGGTGGGGCTAGTGGGGAGTGTGGAGCAGACGAGGGAGGTGCAGGAAACGCAAGAGATGCCGTCGAGCACATTTTCGACCGCTGAGGGGGAGAGATTGCGGTCCTTGAAAAACAAGGACATCTGGGATATCCGGGAGTGGAACGCCTCATTTTGGGAGCAGTCTAGACTACACTTCCTCTCACCCACCTTCCTGCAAGAATGCGATCCCCTATTCCCAATTCCGCTGACTCCGCCGCATCTGCTCCCAAGATGAAGCATTCCACTCCCGGACATCACGCCCGGCATCTTTCCCTGTAACCGCAGGACATGCTACACCTGCCCCTACACCTCCCCCCTCACCTCCATTCCAGGCCCCAAAAAAACCTTCCACATTAAACCGATGTTCATCTGCACATCTGCTAAAGTGGTCTATTGTATCCGCTGTTCTCGATGTGGCCTCCTCTACATCAATGAGACCAAGTGGAGGCTTGGAGACCGCTTTGTGGAGCATCTACAACGACACCCCCCAGTCGCGAACCACTTCAACTCCCCCTCGCCCTTCCCCTCCCTGGATGACATGTCCACCCTGGGCCTCCTCCAGTGTCACAACAATGCCATCCGGAAACTGGAGGCACAGCACCTCATATTCTGCCTTGGAAGCCTACAACTCAATGGCCTCAATGTGGACTTTACTCGCTTCAAAATCTCCCCACCCCCGACCTCATCCCAAGACCAACACCCCTCTCATCCCCGCCTCCTTGACCTGTCCATCTTCTTTCCCACCTATCTGCTCCTCCCACCTCACTGACGAATCCCCGCCCCCACTTCCTACCTACACTCACCTTTACTAGCTTCATCCCCGCCTCCTTGACCTGTCCATCTGCTCTCCCACCTATCTGCTCCACTATCTACCTGCTATCACCACTCCCCCCTCTCTATTTATTTCAGAGTTCCCTTCCCTTCCCCCATTTCTGAAGAAGGGTCCAGACCCAAAACGTCAGCTTTCCTGCTCCTCTGATGCTGCCTGGCCTGCTGTGTTCCTCCAGCTTCACACCTTGACAGCCACTGCAGTATTTTTGAAGTTCAGTCATTGTAGAAAATACAGCAGCTAATTTTCACATAAGACTCTCCCAACAAGCAACGATGTGATAATGACCAGACAATCTGTCATTGTGTTGCTGACTAAGGTATAAATATTGACCAGGACACCTGGGTAGCTGTCCTGCACTTTTTGGAAATAGTGAGGACAGTTGTGTCAATCCGAGAAGGAGCTGCAAAGCTGCTGTCACATTCAGACCAACGTGTTTGAACTGCTGCTGATAGCAGTGCTATTCTTTGTGTTCCCCTTTTTTGGTGGTCTGCCCCTAAACCCGCTTTTCACATAGGCCCAGTTATTTATATAGCACGATTTTCTATGACTCGATGTTGCACTGGAATGCAACTATCGCATTGTGGCAGAACCCCCTGTACTTTCGTTCGCGTTTCTTACTCTCAAGGTATGGGGCCACCTGACCTGAAACGTTAACTCTGATTTTTTTCTTCACAGATGCTGCCAGACCTGCTGAGCTTTTCCAGCAACTCTGTTTCTGTTCCTGATTTACAGCATCTGCATTTCTTTCGGTTTTTATTCCAGCTTATGTTGCATTATAGAGCATGTGCCATGCCTGTGCTCATTCTGAGAGCCTTTTTGTGCCCTTCTCCAACAAAATCATGATGTGGACGAGCTGGTGTTGGATTGGGTTGCACAAGGTCATAAATCAGACGACACCAGATTATAGCCGAGATAGTAGGAACTGCAGATGCTGGAGAATCTGAGACAACAAGGTGTAGAGCTGGATGAACACAGCAGGCTAAGCAGCATCATAGGAGCAGAAAGGCTGACGTTTCGGGCCGAGACCCTTCTTCAGAAATGGGGGAGGGGAAGGGGGTTCTGAAATAAATAGGGAGAGAGGGGAAGGCGGATAGAGGATGGATAGAGAAGAGGATCGGTGGAGAGGAAACAAACAGGTCGAAGAGACGGGGATGGAGCCAGTAAAGGTGAGTGTAGGTGGGGAGTTAGAGAGGAGATAGGTCAGTCCAGGGAGGACGGACAGGTCAAGGGGGCGAGATGAGGTTAGTAGGTAGGAAATGGGGGTGCGGCTTGAGGTGGGAGGAGGGGATAGGTGGGTGGAAGAACAGGTTAGGGAGGCGGGGACGAGCTGGACTGGCTTTGGGATGTGGTAGGGGGAGGGGAGATTTTGAAGCTTGTGAAATCCACATTGATACCATTGGGCTGCAGTGTTCCCAAGCGGAATATGAGTTGCTGCTCCTGCAACCTTCAGGTGGCATCATTGTGGCACTGCAGGAGGCCCAGGATGGACATGTCGTCCAAGGAATGGGAGGGGGAGTTGAAATGGTTCGCGACTGGGAGGTGCAGTTGTTTATTGCGAACCGATTTCACAAGCTTCAAAATCTCCCCTCCCCCTACCGCATCCCAAAACCAGTCCAGCTCGTGCCCGCCTCCCTAACCTGTTCTTCCTCCCACCTATCCCCTCCTCCCACCTCAAGCCGCACCCCCACCTCTGACCTACTAACCTCATCTCACCCCCTTGACCTGTCCGTCCTCCCTGGACTGACCTATCCCCTCCCTAACTCCCCACCTACATTCACCTTTACTGGCTCCATCCCCGCCTCTTCGACCTGTTTGTTTCCTCTCCACCTATCCTCTCCTCTATCCATCTTCTATCTGCCTCCCCCTCTCTCCCTATTTATTTCAGAACCCCCTTCCCCTCCCCCATTTCTGATGAAGGGTCTAGGCCCGTAACGTCAGCCTTTCTGCTCCTATGATGCTGCTTAGCCTGCTGTGTTCATCCAGCTCTGCACCTTGTTGTAGCAGATTATAGCCAACAGGTTAAGTTGAAATCACAATCTTTCAAAGCACTGCTTCACCTGACGAAGGAGCAGTGACCTGAAAGCTTGTGATTGCAAATAAACCAGTTGGGCTATACCCTGGTGTCATCTGATTTCTGACTTTGTCCAACAAAAGCAAAATACTGTGGGTGTTGGAAATCCAAAATAACAAGAGAAGAGAAACAATTAACATTTTGAGTCTTATTTTGACTCTTTTTCAAAGCTGATAAGGGGTCAAAAATGGTTGTTTCATGCTGTTAACAGAGGAGGAGGTGGGGTGAGCAGAATAGATGGCAAGTGCTCCTAGAGCAAAATCAAAAGTCAGTGCTGATAGTGGTAAAAGAGGGAGGGAGGCGTGAAGTAGATGAAAATGATGGTGTGAAAAGGAGAAAATGGCTCTGTACTGCTGGAAGCAAAGTCAACAAAACACAAATGAGACAGGGTGGAGGAGGGGTTGGGGGCAGAAGGGCAATAAGAGGGTACATATCATGCTCTGAAGTTGTTGCACTCCAAAATGAGGCTTCTTTCCTCTTGTTTGTCTTGACTTTTGACAGAACATCATAGCAGGCCCGGGACAGAAATGTTAGCATGGGTGTAAAGTGGTTTATTGAAATGGCAAGCAGCTGGAAGGTCAGGATCATTCCTATGGACAGAGGAGAAGTGTGCTGCAAAGTTGCAGTAGGTCCACATTTGGTCTTGCCAATGTAAAGCAGATCATAATCTGAACAACGCATACAGTAGATTAGGTTGGAAACAGTAAAACAGTGCTTCATTTATGAGTTACATGTGGGGCCTTGGATAGTGAGGAGGGACAAACGTAGAAACATAGTAAATAGGTGCAGCCGTAAGCCATTCAGCCCTTTGAGTCTGCACCACCATTCAATAAGATCATGGTTGATCATGCAATCTCAGTACCCCATTTCTGCCCTGTTCCCATACCCCTTGATCCTGTCTGTCAACCAGTTCTCTATCCATGTCAATACATTACCTCCAATACCATTAGCTTTAATTTTCCTTACTAATCTCTTGTATGGAATCCTTTCAGAAGCTTTTTGAAAGTCCGGATACGCAGCATCTACTGATTCACCCTTGTCCACTCTACTGGTCACATCCTCAAAACATTCCAGAAGATTTGTCGAGCATAATTTCCTTTTAATGAATCCATGCTGACTAGGACCAATTCTGTCACTGCTTTTCAAATGCTCAGTTATTACATCCTTATTAATTGACTCCAGCATATTCTCCATCACCAATGTCAGCCTAACCAGCCTATAATTTCCCATTTTTTCTCTCCCTCCTTATTTTGTTAAGAGTGGGGTTACATTAACTACCCTTCAGTCCATTGGAACTCTTCAGAGTCTACAGAATGCTGGAAAATGATCACCAATGCATCTGCTATTTCTAGGGCCACTTCCTTAAATACGCTGGGATGGAGGGCATCAGGCCCTGGGGACTTATTGGGTTTTAATCCCATTAATTCCCCCATACCATTTCCTGAAGAATCAGGATTTTCTTCAGTTCCTCCTTCATGCTTGACCCTCTGTCTGCTAGTATTTCCTGAAAGTTATTTGTGTCCTCCTTAGTGAAGACTGATGCAAAATATTTGTTTAATTGATCTGCCATCTCTTTGTTGTCCATTATGAATTCACCTGATTCTAAGTGGAAGGGACCTGCAAGGTTAAAGAGTAAATGTTACACCTTCTTGAAGGGGAAAGTGCCATATTGGATGAGGGAACGTGTGGAAATGTTATGAGTGATCAAGAAGTGGACTTAGGTGTTATGGAAGGAATTGTCCCTGTGGAATGCTGACAGTGGAGGGGAGAGAACATGTGTTGGTGGTGGTATTCTGCTGAAAGTGGTAGAAAAAGCAGAGGAATGTGCTCTTCTCCAGTCTTTCACAATATTTGTCATAATTTTCCTACACCATTATCAGTGAGTATTGATGACATGCATTCAAAGAGACAATCCTGTGTAACTTTGGTCAAAAATGATACTAAACGTCACAACAAAATTCCTAATTATAGGAATATCATATAGATAGTTGTATGAATGATTACATTGAATACGTTGAAGTGGGGAGTCTTGAAGAAGACCACATAGTGGCTTCTAAACTTCAATTTCATTTGTTCAACAAAAGCACAAAACCAATTATCTCAACAGTTCATGGTTGACATAAAAATATGACGCATTCACACCAGGGGAGGAGGTGATGTGAATATTATGAATCCATATTATGCAGGAGAAATTTACAAGAACATATGTATCTTCATATTTTCATATAACAGAAACAACACTAGGTTCCTAAATACTTGGATTTAAAAACTGCATCGCATGAGACTTGAGGATGGATCTAATTTAATACTATCATATCTCATCTACTGGACACAAGGTGAGGGATGCAGTATAAAATTGATTTAGGTGTTATTGCAGGCATTTACTGATTCTATGTGGTGCAGTGATGAATCACATCAAGAATTCTGATAAATTCTTAAAACTCTCCCTAGATAGCAGATTGGACATGTTTTGAATCAGTTACTCTCAGCATTTTATTTTATACTTTGTGACAGTCCACCATATTAAAGTTACTTTATTCCAACTTGACAAAAATACTAGTTCCTTTGAAATGAGAACATAATGAGTTTTACATCAATATCCCACAATGTCAGGTCCTAGGGGATAACTGCATGCTTCAACAAAGTGTAGTCATTAATGGTAAGGCAAACCATAATGTTCCAACTCACTTATCTTTTTTACCAAGGCAGTAACCTATTGTTCCATTTTGCCAGCTCCAGAAAGATTTCCACTCTAATCCTAACATGTTGCGACTCATTCCCGAGAAAGCACTTTGGCTACAACCTTCAGACAATTCAAAACAACATAGAAACCAATAGAAGTGCAGATGCTGTAAATCAGAAACAAAAAAAGAAATTACTGGAAAAGCTCAGCTGGTCTGGCAGCATCTGTGGAGAGAAGTCAGATTTAATGTTTTGGATTGAATGAAGAGGGGTCACTTGACCTGAAACATTATCTTTGATTTCTCTCCACAGATGCTGCCAAGCCTGCTGAGCTTTTCTAGCAATTTCTTTTTTTGTTTCAAAACAACATAGAACACCTTTCACTAATTATAGTCAAGTGGAATCCAACTATCCCACCAAGTCATTATGTTCATGATAGCACTCATTTGTAGATTAATATAAACATGTCAATTGAGTATTGTTAACCAGAAGGCTAGATTAATCTAACCTAAGAATTAACGCCAGCATAATGGATTATTCTTGTAGCACCAACCTAGCACTGATCTCTGCAGTATGCCAACAGTCACTGCTGCCATTTGGTGAAAGATCTGTTTATTCCTATTCTTTGTTTTCCATCTCCCCTAATCAACTCTACTAATTACATTCTTGAAGTATTCCAGTGGATTTGTCAAGCATGCTTTCCCTTTTGTAAATCCTGCCATTGTTTACCAAGTGCTTTGCTTTTAAATGTTTTATAATGGACTCTACAATTTCCCCACTACTGACATCAGATTAACTGGTCTATAATTTCTGGTTTCCTCTCTTCCAATGTTTGTCTTCTCTATGTCAAAAGACGTGACATTAGCTACCCCTCCAATCTGTAGGGACTATTCCAGAGTTTTTAGAATCTTGGAAGATAACCATCAATACATCCATCATGTCTGCGGCCACTTTCTCAAGCATTCTGGCGATTTATCAACCTTCGATCCTAACAAATTCCCCAACACCATTTCCTTTTAATTCTGATTTCCGTCAGTTTCTCCTTTTCATTAAACTCTGTGTTCCCAACATTTCTGGATGTTATTTGTGTCCTCCTTTGTGAGCACAGAAGATATGAACACAGGAACAGGAGTAGGCCATTCAGATCTCAAGCCTGTTCCACTGTTCAATGAGATCATCGCTGATCTGTGGTCTAACTCCATTTATCTTTGGCCCATATCCCTTAAATACTTTTGCTTAACAAAATTTCAGATATCTCAGATTTAAAATTAACTGATTTAGCATCCACTGCCATTCATGGAAGAGAGTTGCAAATTTCTATCACCCTTTTAGTGTAGAAGTGCTTCCTTTTATCTCTCCTAAACGGTTTGGCCCTAATTTTTAGACTATACCCCCTAATTCTAGAATTTTGAAACAGTGGAAATAGTTGATCTCTATCTGTCCTGTCTTTTCCTGTTAATATCTTGAAGACTTCAACCAGATCATTCCTTAATCTTCTAAATCCTAGAGAAAACAGGCCCAATTTGTAAAATCTCTCCTCAAAACCTAACCCCTGAAGTTGAGGTATTAGACCAAAATATGTATTTAATTGATCAGCCATTTCTTTGTTCCTCATTATAAATTCCTCTGTTTCCGACTGTAAGGGGCTTACATTTGTCTTCACCAATCTCTATCTCTTCACATATCAATAGAAACTTTTAACATCAGTTTTTATGTTCCCTGCAAGCTTACCCTTGTACTTTATCTTCCTTTTCTTACTCAATCCCTTTGTCCTCCTTTGCTGAATTCTGAACTGCTCCCACTCCTCAGGTCTATTTCTTTTTCTGGTCAATTTGTTGCTTCTTCCTTAGATTAATACTATCTCTAATTTCCCTTGTAAGCTATCGTTTGGCCTCCTTTCCCATTTTATTTCATGCTTGCGCTCTTTAAATGTTTGCCATTGCTTTTCTACCATCATCCCTTTAAGAAACATTCCCCAATATATCAAGGACAACTCACATCTCAAACCATTGCGATTCCTCTATTTAGGTTCAGGACACTAGTCTCAGAATCAACAATATCATTCACCATCCTGATGAAGAATTCTATCATATTATGGTCGCTTATCCTAGAGGGCCTCACACAACCCGATTGTCAATTATCTCCTTCTCATTACACAATACCCAGTCTAGGATGGCCTGATCTCTAGTTAGTTCCTCAATGTATTGGTCAAGAAAACCACCCTGTATATTCTCCAGAAATTCCTCCTCTATGGTACTAATACTAATTTCATTTTCCCATATTCTTCAGAAGGGTCCCGACCCAAAATGTCAACTTTCCTGCTCCCCTGATGTTGCCTGGCCTGCTGTGTTCCTCCAGCTCCACACTGTGTTATCTCGGACTCCAGCATCTGCAGATCTTACTACCTCTAAACACTGAATAACCCTGGATGTTCAGTTCCCATCCCTGGGCACGTGCAACCATGTCTCTGTAATCCTGTCTATATCATTCCTATTTTCATCTATTTGTGTGATTAATTCATCTACTTTATATTGAATGCTCCACGTAATAAGGCACAAAGCATTAAGGCTTGACTATTTAACATACTTGTCCCGTTCCCATTACTTTTTAACTGTGGTCCTGTTTGATCCTTGCCCTTGATTTCTCTGTCTATCTCTTTTTTATTCTCCGTTCTATCTTTTCTTCTCGTCCATGATTCCCCTTCCTCTGATGCCTTACATTGGTTCCCATCCCCCTTGCCATTTTAATTTAAAGCCTCACCAACCACTCTAGCAAATACCCCCAGCCAAAGACATCAATCCTGGTCCTGCCTGGGGGTAACCTGTCCAGTTGTACTGATCTTGTGTCGCCCAGACCCAGTCCCAATGCAACCTAAATGCCATGGTATGATTGGCAACTTTCTTATGAGATTGACATGATCTTTCTGACTCACATCCAGTCACTGGGAGGTACAGACAGGCCTCTCCTGTCTTCTACCACCCTAAATGTATTACTTTTGAGGAAGATTTCCTTCTACACAAACAGGACAGCCCTCTTTTCCCTCCAGTTCCTGAATCAGCAGCCCTGGTGCTGCATCAAAATTGAGAGTTCTTATTATGACCAACCTCAGTTTCACAGGAATTCTGCAAAATCAACCCTCAGTCTCCTGTCCTCTGTGCAAAGTATGGAGTTTAAAATACAACATAAAATACTTAACTGCTTAAACAGATGCAAACAATCAATTGGCTAGCTAGCTGCCCAGTGAGAGCTTTCATAACTGAGAAGATAGCAAAACAAGCATGTTTCTGAAAACCTGCAGTCATGCAAAGTTAACCTCTCAGTAGCACACCTGGAGCAATCTCTTGATGTATTTGTCTCTGACTGTGAATAGAAAGAACAATATAACACTAAACAATTCCATACCTACAATCATTCAGTTAAATGAATTGGCCAATCAGCAGACCTACAATAATGTCAAGCAAGCAATCCCACTGGGAGAACTGAGCTCTGTCGAGGCAGGAAGACGAGCACATATGCAATTTGACATAGAGGTGCCTATATGGAAATGACAAATTAAAGAGGCCTGAAAGCAATTAGATTAGAAGGGAACCACTCTGATGGACTATTTATGGATGAGTCTGTGATATTAATAAACCAAATATTAATCTTTGATTTTTATTAAACTTATTTTTTCTTCTATTACCCACAGTGTTTTTATAATACAAAGTTCACAAAAAAAATACAGATCAGGGATGTCATTCATGCATCTAGGTCAACATTTTGTACACATCCACAACCTTAAGAGTACATAATCCTAAAAATACCTCAGAGCACTTAAGGAAGCGGTGCTGGACACAATGGATATATTGGTGGTCATCCTTAAGATTTTGTAGACTCTGGACAGTTCCTTTGGATTGTAGGGTTGCTAATGTAAACCTACTATTTAAAAAAAGAGGAGGTAAAAAGAAAACAGGGACTTTTGACCATTTATCCTGACATCAGTAGTGGGGAAGATGCTAGGCTACATTACAAAAGATTTAATACCATATCACTTGAAAAACAGTGACAGGCTCAGACAGAGTCAGTATGGATTTATGAAAGGGAAATCATGCTCGACATTTATGACATATTTGAATATTAATCACTCTGCTGAAATATGCTTTTCTTACCATCAACCTAGAACTTACCTTTTACTAGTTCAGACTGGCCTCCTTGGACTTTAGTTATGTTTTTCTATCAAATTATTCTGATGATTAACCATTCTACATCCCTTTCATGGGTCCAATGGTCTAGCGGTTATTGCTGGTCTATTGCTACTGCTGGTGGACCAGCAATATAGGACTTACTAGTTTAAAATAGCAAGTTGTAAAACTGAGTTTGTTAGATCATCATTTGTGGTTTGGCAACAGAAAATTATATTGAAAACTGCTGTATTATTGGAAAATTTGATATGACTCAGCTACCACCCTTAGTCTGGCCAAGTTACAATTCCAGTCTCTCAGTAGCTTGGGATCACTACTTCTGTTTCTCCATTATACAGAACAATCTTGTGATCAGTAAAGCATTCTCAACTGTGACATGTTCTATATCTCCTATATTTGCCTAATAAAATAATGCATTTTGCCTGAACTACTGCTGCTTAACAGAATCAATTAACCCTTTAAAATTTGCTTACAAACACTTGAGTGCCTACATTTACATAGCTGAGATCATGAACCCTCAAAACCTAATAACCAGTCGCAGAAGTGGGATCTCACAGATGTTGAGGTTTAATTCACTTTAAATTTGAAGAAGTTGAGAATCAGCAATCTTAGATTGCAGTTATACACATGTGAAGTTAATCTTAAGTGGAATCAGGAAGTTATAATGGCATTTGAGTATGCTAGAGAGTGGTTGGTAGTTTGATTGTAAAAACTGGGGTAGCTGGAACAAAAAAATGTTTCAGACATGGTACAGGACCATGATGGAGATTCAGAAGAGTAAAATTATGATTAAAATGAAGTCTGGAATAAACTACCCTCAGAATTCATTTTTGTGCCTTACAGCTGAATTAAAGAAAATACAAGGAGTCTAGGGAATGAGTTACAAAGAGAAGGCGACAGCTTACACATTTAGTTAACTCAGAAGATAGAGGCACGAAATGAGGAATGCTATAAAAAAGAAACAAATAAAGAAAATATAGAAACAAAGCAATGACTTACCAGCACACAATGTGATATTGAAAAGAGAACTGGAGGAAGCAAAGGGTGATTCAACAGAATTAATTCAACAAAAATGTATTACCTCCCTTGAAGCAAAACGTACTCAATGTATAGCCAAAATGAAACAATTTCAGACACAAATTAGACAACAACAAGTCATGATAGTGCAGTTTCTTCTAGCCGGATCAGCAATCTTGATAGATGCGGGCAACAGGTGCAAGAATAATTTCCCTGGTGATTTCAAGCATGCTGGAATGGTTTAGTTGAAAACAAGTCCCCTCCTGCCTTGCCCCTCTTATACATGAATCAAAGCCTGTGCTGTAGTCACAGAGACATGGCTAAAACTGAGCAAGAAGGAGGCAATAAAAAAACCCTTTCTCTATGGTGAGAGATCCACAGTCACATATAGATCCATGTCATCTGCTGAGGTGAAGGCCGTGAGGAGAATATTGGGCATTACCATAGAAATACGTTCTGACCTTCTCCTCCTCGTGCCAAAATAGGAAATGTTTAAAAGTTCCCATCCAGAGTCAGACAGTGATGATTTTTAACAGATCCTCCTCGTTGCCTGTTCCCTAAACTTAAAAACAGAACTGAACTGGTACCTCATGGCAAAAGGCAAACTCAGAGAATTAGAATAGGACACAAGAGGGACACTGGAGGGAGCAGAGACTGACTTCTAACAAATATTAGTATCAAGCAATCCCCCATTGAAAATTTCAATGTATTTGCACATTGCTACCAAAAACCCAGTCTGAGGAGGAAGAGGATCCAGAGAGAGGTGAATACGGTGACTCCCAAAGTTTCAAGAACTTCTTTCTGAAAGGGCTCCAGCTATCAGTCCGTAATGCATTGGGTGTTTCCAACAGTAAAACACTGGACCAGGATGAGTTGATCTGTTGTGCTAATACAGTCTGAGGACAGGTCAGTAATAGACTTGCAAATGTTTTGGAAATGCTAAGCTAGCAGCATTGGGGGCCCCTCTCCCAGCCAGAAGTCTAACTTATCACTGCAATGCAAAGAAAGGGTAACCAAATTCACTGTTTCTGCTGCAATCAGCTTGGTCACTATATCCATGATTGTTGCAAACAGGTTGGAGAAGATCTTGACAAGAAGTGCTAGTTCTGTTTTCCACGTCCTCCTCCTCCCGTACAAATGGGTATTGAATCAGTCAAACAACATCTAGAGAGAACAGAGGCAGCAATAGAAGCCATGAGGATCAGACAGGGTACTCGGCAGGCCATTGTACTGGTGACCCAAAATCCTAGTCTAATAAGCCACAGTCCACAATGACTCCTACAGATCCCCCAGGCAGAGATGGTGTCTTCTTTGTGATAGGATAGTTTTGGGAGACTTGTAGTCTATACTGTTGATAGTAGAGGCTTTCGGCAATTAATAATATCTGATTCTGGCTCCTCTGCCACGTTAATCCACAACCCCTACACAGACTGTACAAAAGGCTCACTGGAAATCCTGACAGGGTTCAATACAGGGGCCCCTTTTCTTTGAATTAAATATGGATGGGAGCTGAGTCAGTGCTAGGAATAGAAAGGGTTAGGCAGAAACCTACAAACAACATGCAAATGTGACTTCTAAAACTATAATGAGAACAGGTGGCCTTGAACTTTCCTGGAAGTGTGTGTGAGAAAGCAGTTATCCCAGTAATTACAGTTGGTAGGGGGGCAGATTTGAAAATAAATACCCTTCTGCCCTGTCTCTCTGATGTAGTGAGGCATACCTGGAATGCAATGTCACCATGGTCAGAGCTAGGATAGAGGCATAGGTAATGGGCAAAGGACCCTTCAGCACAGGTAGACAAGACATCATAACTCCGCACAAATACCTTTCATCCTGTGAGGTTACAGAGGCCCCTAGTAAAATTTGGAGTACATTTACAAAGAATTTCCATGACCGTTACAAAGGACTCATTTTATATCCAGTCTTTTGTAAAACAGGGTGCTAATCTCATATCAGAACATTCAAAATACGTTTGACAACTAAGTTAAAAATGTCAAACAAAAGTTTTGGAAATGGTGCGGA
The DNA here is from genome assembly GCF_021869965.1 of Rhincodon typus. NCBI lineage: Eukaryota > Metazoa > Chordata > Chondrichthyes > Orectolobiformes > Rhincodontidae > Rhincodon > Rhincodon typus. The sequence goes on from NC_063362.1 coordinate 27,885,623, forward strand.
CTTCACTTTTGGAGGATTTGTTGCTGCAAGGTCAAGCAGGTTCTCTCACCATATCATATCAAATCCACCTCATTAATTACCTACCATGCTGTATGATGCCTCTACCATCCCGACTCCCCCCCGCTCCACCCCTACCTGCGCCCTGCACAATTCCTGACCTTTGCCCCCGGCACAGCTGACAGGGGGAAGTTGGCGATCAGCTTTGTAAGTAGAGTCCTGGAATTATGAGGTAGTGCCAAAGTGGGACTTCCTCATCCTCCAGAACCAGTAATGGAGGCCACAACACCAGACTTTGTCAGCCTGGCCCCAGGTTGCCATCTAGGCAAAACAGTCTTGGCCAAGTGGAAGAATGTAAGAAGGTCAATGTCCTATTTTCTTTATTCATTCATGGGATGACAGCATTACTGACTAGGCAACATTTATTGCTCATCCCTAATTGCCCAGAGGGCAGTTGAGAGTCAACCACATTGCTGTGAGTCTGGAGTCACATGTAGGTCAGGTGGGAGAAGGGGTCAGTAGAGGGAGGGTTAGGCTCACGATTAAAGAAGTAAACGTGGAGGCGGAGGCGGCGGAAAAACTGTTCAACGTCCAAGCGTGAGAGGTATTTGTTGATGTTAGGGTGGAGGGGGATAAAGGTGAGCCCTTTACTGAGGACTGACATTCGTCGTCAGTGAGGGGGAGGTCTAGGGGGATGGTGAAGACCCGGCAGGGCTGGGTGCTACTGTCTCCTCTGGAGCTGCTGGCTGTGGAGGCGGTGAGCAGAGCGACATCAGTGTCAGCGGTGGGTGGAGTGGCGTCCTTCCCAAAATCCACAAGGCCCGTTTCTATATCCTTCCCAAAATCCACAAGGCCCGTTTCTATCTCCTTCCCAAAATCCACTCCACCCGTTTCTATCTCCTTCCCAAAATCCACAGCGCCCATTTCTATCTCCTTCCCAAAATCCACAAACCTGACTGCCCTGGTCAACACATTGTCTCTGCCTGCTCCTGCCCCACTGAACTTATCTCCGCTTACCTCGAATCCATTTTCTCCCCCTTGATCCAGAAACTCCCCACCTACATCCGTGACACCATCCACACCCTCCACCTCCTCCAAAACTTCCAATTCCCTGGTCCCCAATACCTCATCTTTACCATGGACATCCAGTCCATTTACACTTGCATTCCCCATGCAGATGGCCTAACGGCCTTCCGCTTCTTCCTGTCCCGCAGGCCCGATAAGTCCCCCTCCACTGACACCCTCATCCGCTTAGCTGAACTCGTCCTCACCCTTAACAACTTCTCCTTCAATTCCTCCCACTTCCTACAGACAAAGTGGGTGGCCATGGGTACCCGCATGGGCCCAAGCTATGCCTGCCTCTTTGTAGGATGCGTGGAACAATCCCTCTTCCGAAGCTACACTGGCCCTATCCCACACCTCTTCCTCCGTTACATCGATGACTGTATCGGCGCCGCCTTGTGCTCCCACGAGGAGCTCGAACAGTTCATCCACTTCACTAACTATTTCCACCCCAACCTCAAGTTCACCTGGACCATCTCCGATACCTCTCTCTCCTTCCTGGACCTCTCTGTTTCCATCTCTGGCAACCATCTGGAAACCGATATCCATTTCAAGCCTACCAACTCCCACAGCTACCTAGAATACACCTCCTCTCACCGACCTTCCTGCAAAAATGCCATCCCCTGTTCCCAATTCCTTCGCCTCCGCTGCATCTGCTCCCAGGATGAGGCATTCCACTCCCAGACATCCCAGGCGTCCTCATTTTTCAAGGACCGCAACTTTCCCTCCACAGTGGTCGAAAATGCCCTTGATCGTGTCTCTCGCATTTCCCGCAACTCATCCCTCACACCCCCTCCCCGCAATAAAAACTGAAACAGAATCCCTCTCATCCTCACGCACCACCCCACCAACCTCTGGATCCAACACATCATCCTCCGGCACTTCCGCCATCTGCAATCTGACCCCACGACCAAAGACATTTTTGCCTCCCCACCCTTATCTGCCTTCCGGAGGGACCACTCTCTCCATGACTCCCTTGTCCGCTCCACACTCCCCACCAGCCCCACCACCCCCGGCACTTTTCCCTGCAACCGCAGGAAGTGCTACACCTGCCCCTACACCTCCCCCCTCACCCCCATCCCAGGCCCCAAGAAGACCTTCCACATCAAACAGATGTTCACCTGCACATCTGCTAATGTGGTATATTGTATCCGCTGTTCCCGATGTGGCCTCCTCTACATCGGGGAAACCAAGCGGAGGCTTGGGGACCGCTTTGTGGAACATCCACGCTCGGTTCACGACAAACGACTGCACCTCCCAGTCCGAACCATTTCAACTCCCCCTCCCACTCCTTGGATGACATGTCTATCCTGGGCTTCTCCAGTGCCACAACAATGCCTCCTGACGGTTGCGGGAACAGCACCTCATATTTCGCTTGGGAACCCTGCAGCCCAATGGTATCAATGTGGACTTCACAAGCTTCAAAATCTACCCACCCCCCCAACTGCATCCCAAAACCAGCCCAGCTCGTCCCCGCCTCCCTAACCTGTCCATCCTTCCTCCCACCTCTCCACTCCTCCCCCCTCGAGCCCCACCCCCACGTCCTACCTATCAGCCGCATCCCGCCTCCTTGAGCTGTCTGTCCTCCCTGGACTGACCTATCCCTACCCTAACTCCCCACCTACACTCACCTTTACTTGCTCCATCCCCGCCTCTTTGACCTGTCTGTCTCCTGTCCACCTATCTTCTCCTTTATCCATCTTCCATCCACCTCCCCCTCGCTCCCTACTTATTTCAGAATCCCCTTCCCTTCCCCCATTTCTGAAGAAGGGTCCAGACCTGAAGTGTCAGCTTTCCTGCTCTTCTGATGCTGCTTGGCCTGCTGTGTTCATCCAGCTCTAAATCTTGTTATCTCAGATTGTCCAGCACCGGCAGTTCCCACTATCTCTGGATTAACAGTCCAGGGATAATACTACTACGCCATCACCTCCTCCATTCTGCAAGCATAAAAGTACCATCATTTTCTCTCCAGGATCTCAAATGGTGCTACTTTCCCTGCCTCTGACTAATGCTTATGCTCTACCACTCTCATTATTCTCTGCAACATCTTCCCTATTTGTCCTCACCCAACCCAGCCCCTGACACCACTAACCCTGCATACCCTCTGCAATCCTTACTTACTTGCTTATAGTTCATCTGCACCTGCACCAACAGCAATAGCTACGTCATCAAATTTTAAATCCTACAATAACTTCATCTCTCTCATTCCCGAAGGAAAACAGCTTTCAATAGGCCAGATAGAGTCATAATTGATGTTGGCCCATCATTCAGCTCCTCACCCCTCATGAGGAGAGGATCCTGACTCAGACCATTCCAAGCAGGACCTCGACTGGAATGAGACTTACTGTGACTTATTGGCCTGGAAATCTCTGAGCAAAGGATATCCTGCTTGATTTGACCGAGGTCTGCTGACAACAGTGACAGCTTCCTGGATTTGTATGTGCAATAAGCTGCATGGCAAGGCTGTAGGAATATGAGCCTGGAATGTCTGACATAGAGGTAAAAATGCAACAAGGCAATGAAAGGAAGGGATGCTGGGAGCATACAAGTAGGCTACTGAGGACTCAGGGATCAAGCAAAGAGCCATATATGTAGCCTGGTCTATGAACTGAGTATATTTGCAGCAGCATTACAATATACTTGTAGGTACAGCACTGATGTGCAGAAGAATCCTGTAAATGGATTGAAAGTGAGCCATGAGGCCTACTTAGAGGCTGCAACATATTGAATGCAAATATCTGTGCATGTATACTATATGTGGCCCATGCCCATGGAGCATACCCTGAGATGTTGGTGCACATGCTGGTTTCCAAGATGAAAGTCAGTTGGAGCAATTGGTGAGATGAATCCGCCAGGTGCTTGCTCTGATTTCCTTGTCAAGTGTTTCCAAAGTCTAGCTTGAATTTGCAGCATGAGAAGCTGAATATTAATTAAGCAAATTGGGCTTTTAACAAGGTGTTTAACAAGCATTACTTCACATCAACTGACATCTTACCAATGCCTGGCAAGAAGCTCACCATGCTGTTTGTGAAAAGCATAAAAGGTGTGCAACTTGCACCCAACATTGAGGTAGGCCTCGCTACACTCATTGCCCAATTCTGCCATGCATATCCCCACAGCCATGTCGCTCAAACCCCTATAAGATTTCATTCAAAGTGTTGGATAATGCAAAAACTCTAAACCGACTAAGGTAACTTGTGAGTTCAATATAAAAACACCATTTAAAACCACCAAGCCTGGAAATAATTGTTTCTGAAATTGGGATTGATAAAGTAACTTGACACAAGTACTATTTTAAGCACTCAATGGAAAATTTAAATAAAGTTTCAAATTTTAATCAAATTATAAATTTTAATATAAAATAACAGATAATGGATCAGCCTTAGTTGTTTTAATTTGCAACAATAAAAATGGGAAAATTTGTTTGGGAAGAAATTAATTGTCTTCTAGCAAAACCTGTCAGCCCAACAACAGTATCGAGGCTGTACACACAAAAAAGGCTCAAGTGTGTTGTTGCTATATTTGAATTTGGGATAATTTTAAAGGAAAGAAAAAAACCAAGTATAATCTAATAAGTTCATTTTCAGAAAATTGTATGCATCATTTTTTAAGAAATAACACAAGCACATTTGGTAATGCTTGAAACAACACAGCAATATTCAACTTCTGTTTTAAAAATATTATAAAAGCATTTTTTGAACTGAAAATTATATTTCTCCAGAGATTTTGAATCAGATAGAATGGTAAGTAATGGGATGTTCCACTTAGAATAAAAGATAGTGACTGGAAAATAATGCAATATTGAATGGTGATATTTGACCTTAGTTAAATGAAATATAACAAGCGAAGGGAAACTGTAAATGGAACTAATTAAGTGAAACTTTGAAGATGTATGTACCCTTGCCCATGAATCTTTTCTTCAAATAAGATAATTGAATCGGATGATTTGGCCACTACATGAAACATTGGGACCAAGCGGGAGGAATACATACACACCCCTATCCCCAACTGATCTTTTGATAAGATCACCTGAAAGTCAAGAATGCATGGCATGATCTTGGGATAACATAGAAAATAGAACTGCACAGCAAAGGAATGGGCCCTTTGGGCCACCATGTTGTGCCGAACATGATGCCAAATTAAACTAATCCCTTCTCTGGCAGCACATTACACACTCCTACCACTTTGTGTAAAAAACTTGCCCCTCTCTTCTTAAATGCATGTCCCTTAGTTTTAGGCATTCCAACTCTGGAAGAAGATTCTGACCAACAATTCTATCGATGCATCTCAAAATTTTTATAGACTTCTATCAAATCTCCCCTTACCTCCACCACTCCAGAGAAAACAACCCGAGTCTTTCCAGCCTCTCCTTATAGTTTATCCCCTCTAATCCAGGCATCTTCCTAGTAAACCTCTTCTGCACCCTCTCCAAAGCCTCCATATCCTTCCTGTAATGCAGTGACCAGAATTGAACGCAATACTCTAAGCATGGCCTAACCAAATTCTTATATAGCTGCAACATGACATCCTGGCACTTGTACAAAATTCCCCGACCAATAAAGGCAAGCATGCCATATGCCTTCTTTACCACCCTATCTCATTGTGTGGTCACTTTCAGGGAGCTATGGACTTGAACCCAAGATCCCTTTGTGCATCAATGCAGGATTAAACTCATAGAGTAGAGCCATAGAGTAATATAGCATGGAAACACACCCTTCAGCCCAAAACTGGCCCATGATGACCATGGTGCCCACTCAGCTAGTTCCAATTGTCCACATTTGGTTCATATCCTTCTAAACCCTTCCCATCCATGTACCTATCAAAATGTTTTTTAAATGCTGCTATTGTGCCTGCCTCAACTACTTTCTCTGGCAGTCCATTCCATATACGCACCACTCTCTGCATGAAGAAGTTGCCCCTCAGGTCCTTCTTAAATCTTTCCCCTCTCACCTTAAACCTATGCTCTCAAGTTTTCAATTCCCCTTCCATGGGAAAAAGATTATATGCATTCATCCTGTCTATGCCCTTCATGATTTTATACATCTCAATAAGGTCACCCCTCATTCTCCTACGTTCCAAGGAATAAAGTCCTATCCTGGCCAACTTCTACTTATAACACAGGTCTACTAGTTCTGGCAACATCCTCATAAATCTTCTTTGCACACTTTCCAGTTTAACTATGTCTTTCCTATAACAGGATGACAAAAACTGTACACAATACTCCATGCGTGGCTTCAACAACGACTTATACAACTGTGACATAACGTCCCAACTCCTATACTCAATGCCTTGACCGATGAAGGCCAGCATGTAAATGCCTTCTTCACCACTCTGTCTACTGGTGATGCTGCTTTCAACAAACTATGTACTTGTACTCCTAGGTCCCTCTGTTCCACAATACTCCTCAAGACCTTACCATTTATGGTATAAGTCCTACCTTGGTTTGACTTTTCAAAGTGCAATACCTCACACGTATCTGTATTGAATTGTATTTGCTAATCCTCAGCCCACTTCCCCATCTGATCAAGATCCCTCTGTAATTTTTGATAACTGTCCTCACTATCAATGATAGCTCCTAAATTTGTATCATCCGCAAACTTACTAACCACGCCTTGTACATTCACATCCAGATCGTTTATGTAAATCACAAATAACAAAAGTCTCAGCACCAACTCCTGTGGTACATCATTATTCACAGGCCTCCACTCCAAGAAACAACCTTCAACCATCACCCTCTGCTTCCTACCATTGAACCAATTTTGAATCCAATTAGCTAGCTCTGCCTGGATCCCAAGCAAACTAACCTATGTGTTGAGTCTGCCATGTGGGACCTTGTCAAAGGCCTTACTAAAGTCCATATAGACAACATCCACTGTCCTACCCTTATCTATCCTCTTGGTTACCTCTTCAAAAAACCCTAAGAGATTTGTCAGACATGACTTCCCGCGCACAAATCCATGCTGACTATCCCTAATCAGACCTTAGCTATCCAAGTGTTGGGTGATCCTGTCCCTCAGTATCCTCTCCAATAACTTGCCTATCGCTGATGTCAGGCTCACTGGCCTGTAGTTCCCTGGTTTGTCTTTGCTACCTTTCTTAAACAATGGAACAACATTAGCCACCCTCCAGTCTTCCAGAACTTTACCAGAGGCTAAAGATGAAGGAAAAATCTCTGCAAAGGCCTCTGTAATTTCCTCTCTAGCCTTCCACAACATCCGAGGATTGACTTGATCAGGCCCAGGGGATTTATCCACTTTAATGCGTTTTAAGGTTGCAAACACCTTCTCTCTGGTAATATGTATGGGTCCAAAACATCCCCACTTGTTTCGCTTATTTCCTAAGTATCCATGATTCTCTCCTCAGTAAACACTGAGGATAAATATTCATTAAAAATCTCTCCCATTTCTTGTGGCTTCACACACAGACGGCCATGCTGATTTTTAAGGGGACCTATTCACTCCCTAGCCACCCTCTTACTTTTAATATAACTATAGAACCTCTTAGGATTATCTTTAACCTTATCTGCCAGATCCATCTCATATCCTCTTTTTGCTCTTCTAATTTCCCTCTTAAGTGTGCTCCTACACTTTTTATAGTCATCTAGGGATTCACTTGAGCCTGTCAGCTTAAACCCAAAGTATGCCTTTTTCTTTTTCCTCACCAGAGCCTCAATATCCCTCATTAGTCAGGGATCCCTAAACCTGCTAGCATTTCCTTTCACCCTAACAGGGACATACTGTCCCTGGTCTCTTGATATCACACTTTTAAAAGCCTCCCATTTGCCAGTCGTTCCTTTTCCTTCAAAAAGACTCACCCAATCAAACTCTGCTAGATCCTGCCTAATGCCTCCAAAACTGGCCCTGCGCTAGTTCAGCACCTTAACCTGTGGACCTGTCCTATCTGTTTCCATAACTATGTTAAAACTAAGAGAGTTACGGTCGCTGGATCCAAAGTGCTCTCTGACTGACACTTCAGTCACTTGCCCAACCTTGTTTCCTAAGAGGAGGTCCAGTGTTGCACCCTCCTGAGTAGGACCCTCTACATATTGATTTAGGAAACTTTCTTGGACACATTTGACAAATTCCATCCATCCAGGCCTTGTACATTCTGGGCGGCCCAGTCAATACAGGGGAAATTAAAATCTCCAACCAATACTACTCTATTATTCCTACAGGTATCTGCAATCTCTCTACATCTCTGCTCCTCTAATACCTGCGGGCTATTTGAGGGGTTTATAATACAGTCCCAACAGAATGACCATTCCCTTCTTTCTAACTTCTAACCATATGGCCTCATTTGATGACCCCTTGAGAATATCCTCTCTGACCACTGTTGTAATGTCCTCCCTTATCAAAAGGGCAACTGCCCCTCCTTGCTTACTTGTACTTCTGTCACGCCTGCAGCTTCTGCATCTTGGAACATTGAGCTGCCGGTCTTGCCCTTCTCTCAGCCATGTTTCTGTATGGCTATAATATTCCAGTCCCCAAGGCCAATCCATGCTCTGAGTTCATCCACCTTGCCAGTCAGGCCTCGTGCATTGAAATAAATGCATTTTAAACCAAAAGTCTTTTCCCTCACTTTACTGTGCTATCCCGAATAGTAAACTTGCTCTCGATGACCCTTCTCTAATTTAGAGTCCCACCCCCACCCCTGCCAAACCAGTTTAAACACACCCAGTAACACTAGCAAATCTCCTCCGCAAGGATATTGGACCCTGTCCGGTTCAAGTACAATCCATCCCTGTTGACTGCTCTTTGAGTAGTGGAATCTTTAGCAGACTGCTGAATGTGCAATATGGCCTGTTTTAACAACTCAACAGAAGGAAAATACCTCCAACAATGCAGCGTCCCCTCAGCATTACACTACTTGGCCGTGCAGTTTTTACTATTTGAAACTACGAACTTCTGACTCAAGGGCAATACAGCTGCTAAATGAGCCGTGCCGAAAGTATAAAAATGGATTTCTGACAACTTGAGTAAAGTAAGAAATTTTTCATTTATTGAAATAATTATTTTCTTTTGCAGAACTAAATTTGCAAAAATTGTTTTTGGGTGTTCAAACTGAAACCAGTTATTGCTTTATTACAAATGAGTTAGAGGCTAAAATGTTGTTTAAATTATTTTTCCAATAGGTCCTCCCATAACCTCAACAAGAAACAGTCAATAATTATTTTAGATCTGCTTTATATAGGATATGCAGTATGTTGGCCTGCACAAAGCATTTTTTTCAACCAAATCAGTTTCCAAACCAAATGTCAAGATATTTTCATCACATTAGTCATATTTTGGCTAAACAATCATAGCTCCACTTCAGAAATATCTAATTATTTATGAAGCATTTTGTATTAACTTTGATTGTGAAACCTGTTATGTAAATGCAAATCTCTTTATTGATGTGAAATGTGTTACAAAATAAAACAAGTTCTCAAAAGCACAATACTTTTAAAAGTTAGACTACATGAGCTCTTTAAATCAACAATGAACTGTCAAAAAAGTAACTGCCAGTCTACCTCATCTCATTGTATGCATGAAGATTAATTTACTAGTTCATTTGTTCATCTGCCACAACAAAATAACCTAACATTGCAACAGAAGATTACTAGAAACTAATCATATTTCTTTCAATATGTTCTGTAAAATTATGCACTGATCACATTGATAATATATATATTCAATAAATTTAATCATATGGTGGTTTAGAAGACAAATATGAAATACTCAACAATTGATTTATAATACATAGTCAATCATTCCAGAGAACGTTACCATTAGAGAATACACATCTGGCTAAGATAGCATCCTTCTCAATTTTTAAACAATTCACAGCGTCCTCATGGCTGCAATGGGATCTTCTTGCTTTATACAGTTCAGGTAGAAGATATGCTTTATTAGTTGCATTACATGCATCTCCCTCCCATTTGAAACATCAGAACAAATTTATTTTTGAGCAATGCCTGGCTTTCATCAGCTTCTCCAACTAGGATAGTCTGTCATTTAAACTTAAGGTTGAACTTCATCAAAATATATGACTTCAACATAGTTTTATGAAAAAAAAACTTACAGTCAGAGTCAAAAGTGAATGCAACAACTTAGGGCACATAAGGAGACATGCTAACAAAAATCAAGAAACTGCACAGACACTCAAACACCAGGAATGGTTAACACAAAACAAAAATAGCCGCCAACATTCAAAACATTAAGCAATCCAGCTGCAGAATCACTTGGTACTACACACCAATCAGATTGATGGAAAAACAATTGCAGTACACAGATGGCTCATAGGTATTGATCTCTGAAACTGTTAAATTTAACTATTTTTCTTCGTTCATTCAAGAAACATAAGTGTCGCTGATTGGCTAGGATTTATCGCTCATCCCTAATTGCCCAAAGGACACTTACAGTCAACCACATTGCTTTGGGTCTGGAGTCACATGAAGGCCAGACCAGGTAAGGATGGCAGACTTCCTTCCTGAGGGGACAAAGGAGTTTTTTAAAATTCATTTGTGGGATATGGGCATCGCTGGCTGATCAGTATTTATTGCCCGAACCTAGTTGCCCTTCACATGTTGCTGGCAAGCTGCCTTCTTGAACCACCTGCTGTGGGTTGACGCACAATGCCTTTAGGGAGGGAATTCCAGGATATTGACCTGATGACAGTGAAGGAACAGCGATATATTTCCAAGCCAGGATGGTGAGCGGCTTGAAGGGGAACTTGTAAGTGGTGGTGTTCCCATGTATCTGCTGCCCTTGTCCTTCTAGATGGGAGTGTTTGGGGGTTTGGAAGGTGCTGTCTGAGGATCTTTGGTGAATTTCTGCAGTGCATCTTGTAGATAGTACACATTGCTGCTACTGAGCATTGGTGGTGAGGGAATGAATGTTTGTGGATGTAGTGCCAATCAAGCATGCTGCTTTGTCTGGATGGTGTCAAGCTTCTGTGTGTTGTTGGAGCTGCATACATCCAGGCAAGTGGGGAGTATTCCACCACATTCCTGACTTGTGCCTTGTAGATGGTGGACAGGCTCTGGGGAATCAGGAGGTGAGTTACTCACCGCAGCATTCCAAGCCACTGACTTGCTCTTGAAGCCAAAGTATTTATGTGGCAAGTCGAGTTGAGTTTCTGTGGTCAATGGTAACCCCAGGATGTTGACAGAGGGGAATTCAATGATGGTAACACCATTGAATATGAAGGGGCGGTAGTTAGATTGTCTATTATTGGTGATAGTCATAGCCTGGCATTTGTGTGGTGCAAATGTTACTTGCTGCTTGTCATCCTAAGCCTGGATATTGTCCAAATCTTGTTGCATTTGAACATGGACTGCTTCAGACACTACCCTGAGGAATTTCTGCAGGGGTGTCCTTGAGCTGAGATGACTGACCTCCAACAACCACAACCATCTTCTGATGTGCCAGGTATGACTCCAACCGGCGGAGAGTTTGCGCCCTGATACCTATTGATTCCAGTTTTGCTCGGGATCCTTGATGCCACAGTCAGTCCAATGCAACCTTGACGTCAAAGGTTATCACTCTCACTTCATCTCTGGAATTCTTTTGTCCATGTTTGAACCAAGGCTGTAATGAGGTCAGGAGCTGACCGGCCCTGGTGGAACCCAAACTGAGCATCACTACTGCTGAGCAGGTGCTGCTTGATAGCACTGTTAATGACACCTTCCCTTTACTGATGATCGAGAGTAGACTGATGGAGCAGTAATTGGCCAGGTTGGGATTTGTTCTGCTTTTTATATACAGGACATATCTGGGCAATTTTCCACATTGTTGGGTAAATATCAGTGTCAGAATTGTACTGGAACAACCTGGCTAAGGGAGAAGCAACTTCTGGAGCACAATGTTCAGTATTATTATTGGAATGTTGTCAGGGTCCATAGCCTTTGCAGTATCCAGTGTCTCCAACCATTTCTTCATATCATGTGGAATGAATCAAACTGAAGACTCGTAAACTGTGATGGTGGGGTCCACTGCAGGAGGCCGAGATGGATCACTCACTCGGAACTTCTGGCTGAAAATTGCTGCAAATACTTCAGCTTTATCTTTTGCACTGTTGTGCTGGGCTCTTCAATCATTGAGGATGGGGATATTTGTGGAGCCTCCTCCTCCAGCGAGTTGTTTAACTGTCCACCACTATTCTTGACTGGATGTGGTAGGAGTAGTGAGCTTAGATCTGATCCATTGGTTGTGGGATCGCTTAGCCGTCTATCACCTTTTGCTTATGTTGTTTGACATGCAAGTAGTCCTGTTTGGTAGCTTCATCAAGTTAACATCTCATTTTTAGATATGCCTGATGCTGCTCCTGGCACACCCTTCTATAGTCATCATTGAACACAGTTGATCCCCTGGCCTGACGGTAATGGTTGAGTGGGAAACATGCCAGGCCAGGAGGTTGGAAACTGTGCTGGAATACAATTCTGCTGGAATTGATGGTCCACAGTGTCTAATGATGCCCAGTCTTGAGTTGCCCAGTCAAAGTCTGTCCCACTTAGCACAATGATGGTGCCACACAACACGTGAATGTGAATGCAGGACTTCGCCTCCAGAAGGACTGTGTGGTGGTCACTCTTACCAATATTGTCACGGACCAATGCATCTGCAGCCGACAGACTGGTAAGCACGAGGTCAATATGTTTTTCCCTCTTGTTGGTTCTCTCACCACCTGCTGCAGACCCAATCTAGCAGCTATGTCCTTTTGGACCCATCCAACTCAATCAGTAGTACTGCTGCCAAGCCATTCTTGCAGGTGAACATTGTGGGTGAGGGGTTTTAGTCAGATGGATTTTACAACATGCTTTATTTATTACTAGGCCAGTGACATTAACACTATGCTACTGCCTCCCCTGAAATGATCATGTCATCCACTGACCAATCAGGCCCTCAAAAGGTGACACTGATCAAATAGATCAATTGAAAGTCAAGAAACAATACTTTTTAAACAGTGTCTAATATAATTGTCCCAAGGCACTTCATAGGAATATTGTTCTTTAATTTACTTGTAAGGATCTATTAAGAAAATTAAAAGGAGCATCTTGAAGCAGAGTTGCAAAAATTCAAAATATTTATATTGCCCGGAATGCGACCGTCTCTCAATTTTTTTCTTCTACATTGTTAATCTCACAAATTTACTGTTAAACAAAGAGAAAGCTTCTCTCAAAAGAGTTTTACATTTGGCTAAGCACAATCTTTAAATAAGGACAAAAATGCTATTAGAGATAAATATGAATGCAACTTAGAAAATAAAAGTTAAAACCAATTGACAAACATGTTCCAAAAACATAAAAGATTTAAAATGACAGACCTATTGCTGGCATTAAAAGTACTAGTATACACCACTGTTAAAAAAAAACACCTTTTCATATTTTTCCACCTCTGACGTGTAAATAGAATACTCAGGGTGGTCCCTTGTTTTTATTGAATTATGGTAATGTTTTCCATTTCTGTGAAACAGATGATCTACCACAGGTAACCAAGCTTCTTAAAAACTGAAAGAACTCCGGATGCTGTAATCAGAAACAAAAACAGAAATTGCTGGAAAAAAACTCAGCAGGTCTGGCAGCATCGGTAGATAGTAATCAGTAAATGCAAAGGTTAGAACGAACTGCACGCCCCACTATACAATCCAAACTTTGGGTTCGATATACAGATGACACCTTTGTGATTATCAAATGCACAATACTAGAAGAAATCCCAACAAACTGAGACATATAAATAACAAGCAGGACAGAACACCAATGCTTCACCAGAGGTGCACTGACAATGTTACGTAGCAGGGTAACGAAACTTTTGCAACCAAACCCCACCGGCTAGGCGAGCATGTCTACAACCTCATCCACAACAAGAGCTACAAATTTTCTCGTAAACTTAAAAGGGTAATAGCTGATCAGAGAGGGATCTATCTGTGGAAAAGCAGGAGCTTCTGGAAGCCTGAAATTAGAAAACGTTAGAGAGGGCTCTTGAAACGAGGAGACGGTCTTCTGGAATTGCCAACCTCCCGAGAGATTGATCATTTCAATGTTGACGATGGAAGGGTTGTTTTCTTTTTGCATCTTTTTTGTCTATATTCCTGTCAAATGTACATATGTTAGCTACAATGCCTGTATAACAGTTATAACTGTTGGCTGTATATATATTAAGAGGAGTATTGAAATAAAGGAGGAGGGATGTTACATATGCAGCTGGGTGTGTGTTCCTCCTTTAAGAGAGCAGGAAAAGGGACACAGAGGTGGAGGCTAGGGGAGGTAATCTAAAAATTGACTGTGGATCTGTGAAAATCTACAATAAAGCCTTCCTTGTTCACGTTTACTTATGTTCCAATTAATCTAACACATCTAACTCATGTTTTAATAATGGGTCAAGTGAACCACAAACATAATAAATTCATGCCCCATTTCAAAGAATCCCTACAGTGTGGAAAGAGGCAACTTGGCCTATCAAGTCTGCACCAACTTTCCAAACAGCCTCCCGGCCTATCCCCATAATCCCACATCTATCATAGCTAACCCACCTAGCGTGCACATCTCTGGACACTCTATGGCAATTTAGCATGGCAAGACTGCCTAACCTGCACATCCTTCAACTGTAGGAGAAAACTGGAGCATCCAGTGGAAGACCACACAGACATGAGAAAATGTGCAAACTCCACACAATCACCCAAGGCTAGAATTGAACTCAGGTCACTGGTGCTGTGAAGCAACATTGTTAACCACTGAGCCACCATGCCACCCCATGCCAATCGTTATACACCTCTTCTAACTAATGTCCTTTACGCCTTTTTCTCTTGTAGCTTGTAGGACCAACTCCTCGACCTCTGCAGAAGAGAATACAAAGGCCTCAAATAAAGCATTGGCAAGGCTGCGTCCTGCACATCTCAGTTACTGACACCTTTGTTCGAACATCAGGCTCAGGAAGTTTGGGAACGAAAGCTGGTGGGCATTTCATTGCAACAGTTCTGTAGCTGGCTAAGCAAAAAATATCCCAGACCACTGGCATTCAGAGGACTACTGGGGACCAGGCAGTCTGCGGAGCACTAGACAGGAAAGAATTCATGGTGTCAGCAATCAGAGATTTCATGCGCTGAAACAGGAGCAGCACGTGGAACACAATGATACTCACTGAACAGAGGTTGCAGGACTACAGTGTAGTCTAGTTCCTTGTAAAACGAGTCAGTCAACTCCAACCAGGAAGTTATGAATGAATTTACCCAGGTGTTCAACAATACCGAAGCGGTCAGATCACTACAAACACAAGCTGGTACCAATGCAAACTTCATTAGGAAACAAGTTACAATAGGTTTTTCTGAAAAATCAAACTCTCTATAATCCTATTCAGCCCCTTAAGCTTACAATACTTCGAGTCTCTTGTAGATTTGCACAGACGCTCTCCCCCTCTGTTTCCGTGGGATTGTGAAGCTGCTTTCACTCTTCCTCTCTCTCTCTTTCTCTGGATGGGCAGCAGGTCTCTGAATACGGAGGCCTCAGAGAAAGCATTGGTAAGGCTGCTTCCCATATATCTCAGTTACTGACACCTTCATTCGAACATCAGGCTTAGGCCTTTGGCCGTGCTGCTCTCCTCAAAGTCCAAGAGGGTTGAAGAGAGATTAGTCTGCCTGTTTTTATACCTTTTTGGATGGTTTTCTGGAACAATGAGGGAGACTTACCTAATAGTTTGAAACATTGTCAAGTTTGGATGCCTTGCTACTGTTTGTTTCCTTCTGTAGCAGAACCCAGTGCCTTTCTGCCGGGACCCTCCTTTGTTTGGCAGATATGTTGTTGGGTTATGCAGGATAATTGTTGCCTTTTACATTATGCTAATATCATTAGCACCTGGCTGCTGTGATTGTACTGTGTCTGAAGTGTGGGTTTTGTGATTTCAGAGTTTTACTTGGCAAATATACCCAGCATCCCTTGCTGTTTGGCCAACTTAGCAATCCATGTTTTAGCAGCCAAAAGGCAGCTACAACAGCTACACTATTACGACACAGCTGCCCAAGCATGTGATTGTCTGGCTGCCTGCATGGAAAAGTTGGCACTATCTTGGAGACCCAGGTGCAGCTTCTCAAGGTCTGCTGCAGAAGCACATAGTCTGCCCTCAGGACTGAAGGCATGGTGGCAGGGGGATGGGGAACCTGACACATTCTACCAGTTGCCAGGGAGATGAAGTATTGCCAGGAGGCACCCAGCCAGAGGAGGAACCACACACACGCCCCTCAGATGTCTCCTCTCAGGGCATTCCGGAAGTGCCAAGGTCCTTCACCTCCTCCCTGTCTACACCCTCTAACCCTTAGAAGATAATGTCACTTGCCTCTGGCAAGAATGTCCTCAGCATGTCAGAGCCATTGATGCAGAAACGTCCCCAGGCAAACCACACGAAAACAGGCTGTGCTTCTGAGCAGGATCCCTCGAACACAGCTACAGTTCAAGGGAATTTACTAAGATGCAGTCGGAGGAAAAGAAAGAAAAATACCTTTTGAGAGCACTTGGTGGCACAGGAGACAGCGCACTATATAAAGTATCAGAACTGCATGAATTTGATTGGTTTTGCATTACATCTGTTTGCTTGAGTCTCTGCATTACCCTGAATACAACTGTCCCGGTGTGATGGCTAACTTCACGTCAATACAGGACATATTGTGGATCAATGTCTATGCAGCAGAATACGCAAGTAAGTATTAAGGCATACGTAAGCAATGAGTTCTGCTGACACCATTGTCCCTCGTTCTAATGCATCCCTATTCTTTCTCTAGCCTCTGTATCCAAAAGTGATGATGTGAATGAAGTAGTCAGCATTGTCTGGGACAGAAAGCTGTACAGCACTCAGGGAGCAACACATAAAATCGCCAGGGATTGGGGGCTTGCAGGCCTGAGTCCTATACTGTGCAGGAGTCTGTGTTTAATCTTGTTGCTCTCTAAACTGTCTCACTTCAACATTTGGCAGTCCCCATCCTTGTAGGTCGAGACACCTACACGGCCCACTCAGATGTGGCCACAGCCATGTTCTTCCTCATTGCGTACTTTTGATTTCCAGTATGATGGAAGGTGACAATGGCCAGTTGCTTCCAGCCTGTATCTCTATGTGTTGGTGAGTTCTTGAACTTCGAGATACCTTTCCTGATAGATCTTCCCATGAACTCCATTTCCAATTTCACACCTCTCCAGATTGCCATCCAACTCATCTAAATGAGCGTGCACCTTTCCACTCCATCCCCTGGCATATGAGGTGACCATTCCAGGTGTGGTCATACATTGTCATCCCACTCTTGAAGCCAGGGTGCTCTTGACCATGGACAATACTCCTTCCCTGCAGTATCCTATCCACAATTATGCTTTACCATATCCACCTATGGAATAATAGAATCATTGAATTTTACATTTCAGAAGGAGGTCAGTCATCATTCCCATTTCCCTCAGCCTTTTCATGAATAAGTCCTTGAGTCTTTTTGCTTTGACAGTGTCAAATATTAAAAGGTGATGTATAGTATTAAAAATAAACCAATGAACCAGAAGACATCGGTAAAAGGAATGAAGGAATGGAGTTCCTACAACATGCACAGGAATCCTTCCTAAACATTGCACGTAAAAAGATCACTACTTATGACTGAATCCATTAATGTGAATTGATTCAGAGAAGATAAGTGAAGTAAAAGTAGGAGAGCATCTACATAATACAGTTTAAGATAACAATTGCGAATGACATGAGCATGACAAGGCCAAGTTGATAGACTGGAGATACATTGATTTTGAAGGGCCCTGCACATAACATAGCAAAATAAAACAGGCAACTATATTGAAAAAATAAATTACGAATCATAAAATAAAAACATTCAAACATTTCCATTAGAGTTCAGAAATATATATTTGGGTAAAGGAAAACAAACACCAACAAAACATTATGGATGAAGAAAGACATCTTGGAAAGTTAAGGCAAACAAAGTAACATATATCAAATAAATTGACAGCAGGGACAGCATGACAATTCAAAACATGACAAAAATGGAGGAGAATGTAAAGCAATCATTAAGAAAGAAAAGAGGAACATTGTAAGTAAATTATCATGGAGCACAGAACAAACTTTTAAATTATTTTACAGGTGCAAATTCAGAAAAAGAAAATTTAGATTATTAGGGTATGAACAGAACAAAATCCCAGACAATAATATTAAACAGCAGAAATAAATAATTATTTTGCTTTCATATTTATCAGGTAGATGGATCAGGTGGATCTAACATTGGAGGATGAAATTAGAAATGATATAGTCACATCTAAGTTAAACAGAGGGGAATTATTCACTAAGGATAAAATCCCTGTTCTGAAAATTACATTTGCACATTTTGAAAGCATCAAGAGATTAAAAAGGCATTATTACATCTATGTAATAATTTGTTAGAAATGGTGTATGCCAGAGAATTGGGTCATGTCAAACAATATTATTAAAATATTAAGAA
This sequence comes from Rhincodon typus, assembly GCF_021869965.1. Lineage (NCBI taxonomy): Eukaryota > Metazoa > Chordata > Chondrichthyes > Orectolobiformes > Rhincodontidae > Rhincodon > Rhincodon typus. The sequence goes on from NC_063362.1 coordinate 27,904,127, forward strand.
GAAAGGGTATTTATTTACACATTCATACTGTGTTAAAGCACTGTCAACCATTCAGTTCTCACACACACTAGGGAAATATAAGAATCAAAGAGAACAGAGAACTTTTAAAAGTTGTGAATAAAATAATAATTCATAGTTCATGTCCAATGCATCGTGGGAAGTCAGCTTTTGAGAACTGAAGCATGGACATTTTTCCCACCCTTCAATTGCAGCTTAAATAAGGTCAGATAGCTACAGTTGGATATAATAATTATTGCAGGATTACCTTGAAAAGATTAATGTTCAGCTGGTCATTAAATTAGGTGCTTGTCACTTTCATAACAGGGGACCAATTTCTTTACAGTGTAATGATGATAGGTACCATTTGCTATCATGCAATATGTTCCTTCATATCATGAGATCAAAATCCTGTCACCTCCTTCCCAGCAAGACTACCTTACTGAGTGGATGTGCATTAGATGGATAGTAGCAATTCAAAAAGGCAGTTCTCTCTCACTTGCTTAAGGGAGGAATGGATAGCAATTGCTGGTCTTGTCGGCAACACCCACACATTCCAAAGGAATAAAAATAATTTTGCCAAAATTCACTATCTGGGCTATGCACTCATTGGACTGAAATGAATTACACAGCGGTTGCACAACTGACGTATTTGGCTGTGTCATCTGTGGAAACTTCGAAGAGTTGCCTTGATTAGGAGGGTAACAAGTTGTAAATCCTTGCTTGACCCACCTGGAAAGTACTTGAAATATTTAGCACTCATTGAAATGGAATATAGGACAAGTCCATGTCATTTAGCCCCTCGAACTGTACAATATCATTCACCAAAATCAGGGTTCATCTTCCACTTAAATCCGTATATGAGCCTTTTCTGCATGCTCCTTAATACTTCTGGATAGCAAAAGTCTATCATTATAGGATGGGCTGAAGGGTTAAAATTGTTGAGGATATTCAACAGCTGCATGACCTTGAATGAGTCCTGTGAACATTCCCATATGTGCCGAAGATGGCACAATTAAATTGCATTTCTGTATTTGCTGTTTGTTACACTGTACAATAGAGAGCTCTGTTCCAATTCACACGTTGGACTTCACCTCAGTCTGGGATCATGAATGGTGCCAGGAACAACCTAAGCCTTCAGACCAGTCGTTGATCCAGGGGTCCCCAACAGGCAGACGAGCGTGAGACCTATTTTTTTTTTTTCTTTCTTTTTCATTCTTCTTTATTTATTTAATATATATCCCTTTCTTTTTCATTCCTGTTATTATTACTTAATAAATGTTCATATTTAAGCAAATTGCTGTTTTTGAGTCTTCTCTTAACTACATTTAACCAAATCCAAAAGAACCTCTTGGATACACTCCATATCCAAGACACTCATTAAATTATTAAATTTCTAAAATTAGTTGACCATCAATTTCCATTATCGAAAAGAAAGTTCCAAAATTCTACCATCCCTTGTGTTAAGATGTATTCCTAATTTCACTCCTGCAATATCTGCCTCTAAGTTTTAGACAAATTTCTCTAGCTCTATATTACTCAAATAGTGAAAATAGTTTTCATCTACTCCATACTCAAGTTCATGTGTCTTAGCTGAAGCTGCTACTCACATTCTTAAGTTTTTGATATTAATGGCCAGAAAAACTTTGAAAGTATCAGTGGTTAAATTTGGATTTACTTAGAAATTTTGATCTGTGGTACATTTGTAGTTTTGAATTCTTGGTGCGCAAAGGAGCTAGCTTTCACTTGTACAAGAAATAAAAATGTTGCATTGGCCAAACATAATTATTTTTAAAAAGAGAGCAATTGCTGGAGAAACTCAGCAGGTCTGGCAGCATCTGTGTAGAAAAAGCAGAATTAACAATGTGAGTCCAGTGACCCCCTTTTTTTCAAAACTGATGCTGCCAGACCTACTGACTTTCTCTCGCAATTTCTGTTTTTGTTTCAGATCTTCAGCATCCGCTGTTCTTTGTTTTATTTTAGCTATTATTCTTAAAAGATGTATTAGATTTATTGTTTGATAAATTTGTAACATGTTTGCCTAGTTTTTACTACTTCCGGCTTCACACAGTCCTTTTACAAACCTATTTGCACATGTTTATTTTTCGATATGTATTCGATTTTAGGCACTTCCCTTTAAGTTTCTATTTGAAAAACGTCAGACATACTTTTTAGTTTAGTTCAAAAAATACATCTAGAACTCAAGTGAAAGAGTTCTCACTAAAACTCTCCTTGACCAGGTAGTCCTTGTATTGAAATACTGGTGGTCACAACGAAAAATGAGTTAAAAGCTGGAAATAAATAGCAGACCTCTCAGCAACTGTAAAAAGAAAATCTACTCATGTTTTGTGTTTAGACCCTTCATCAGAAAGAGGTTTTAGTGAAGTCTTTCTATACAAAAAGGTTCATTTGTCTTTTCTCTATAACAATACTCAGAGACCCAGTATATATTTCCAACATCAATCTTTTATTTCTTGTTGAATACAAATGTGAGAAGTGGTGAGTTCCAATACAGTCCTTATGCTAGTTATTTTTTAAACTGTATATTTGTCATGTTATTCAAACAAACATGGGACTAGGTTGAAGTTTCACCACATCAATAGGAGTACAAGACTGGTACAATCATGACTAGGGCAGGGTGCAATGCAATGATCTGTATAGTTAATTAATTGCACTGTTGCATGTGATTCAAACATTTAGAGGGAACAGTCCAATCATTACGTGTTATCCCTTAGGCACTATGCAGTACTTATGACAGACTATTTCAGATCTTTGGAAGGCCATGGAACTCATTACCAGGGTTAGTGGATACCGACAGTGAAGATAGGCAGGATACATTTTAAAAATAATTTGCAGAATTTTTAGATATACCTAGTTGCCCTGGAAAAAGTAATGGTATGTTTTGCAGAGAAGTGACAGCACAGAAACAGGCTATTCAACCATTTGTGTCTACGTTGCCCCTCTACGGGAAAAATTCATCCCATGTCACAAGCAACACCCCACCCCACCCCAATACCACCATCCTTGCCTTTTCCCTGTATCTCTGCATGCTTCCCCTTTGCAGGTAATGATCCAAGTCCCTCTTGAATGCCTCATTTGAACATACCTCCTCCACACTCATAGGAAGTGCATTTGACATCTTAACCACGTGATACAAAAAAAAATCATTATCTTGCTTCATTGGCAAATCACCTTTAATCTCAGTTCTTTCATTTTTAGTCCAGCTCAAATATGAACAGTTCCTCTCTATTTGCTCTGTCCATACTTTTGAATACCACTATCAAAATATTCTCTCAACCTTTACGTTTCCAAATAAAAAAGTTCAGGACACTTCAAACTATGTAGATAAGTAATGTTCTTCATCCTTGGAACATTCTCATGAATCTTTTCTGAATCTCATCTAATGCCTTCCTGTCCTTCCCAAAGTGTGGTGTCCAGAACTGGAAGCAATACTACAGTTGACGCCAAACCAGTGTTTCATGCGGGGTTATCATAACTTCCTTTCTTTCATAATCACTTGTTTATAAAGCCCAGGATGTCATAGCTTTAATTATCTATTCTCTAAATCTGTAATGCACACACACACTCTTACTTTGGCACAGGCATTCCCACAAGGTTATTAGATAGGAAGTTCCAGTTTTGACTCAGATGATCAGGGGCAGGGTAGCTGACATTCAAAGTCACTGTCCCTGTAATTGCTTATGGCACCTTGTCCCCTTTTGTGATGATCCCCATCCCACCCTCACTTACTTCTGACCTGGGCCTCTGGTGTGCTAATGGCAAGGAGGACCTCCCAACCTCTGACAAGTCAGTAGGTCTCAGCAGGTGGGATCTCTGGCACCAGGGTACTGATTGCCAGGTAAGATCTGACAGTGGCCATTTAGTAGCATGGAACTGACAGACGTTTCTTGAAAATTCTCCAACTGATGGCTGAGACCTCCTAAGGCCAATTGAATTCTGACCTTATTAATATCACTTTACTAGGTTGAAACTTGGTGGTAATGCCTGGTTAACCTGAAGTCAGCAACACATTTAGCCTATTAGTTCTCATTGCATAAGAGAAAAAAAACCAAAGGAGATATTGTAGTAAGTTAGATACTTCTCTTGCGCCATCTCATTGATTTGAATTAAATCCTGTCATTCTTACTTTCAAAGGATATTTGTCCTTTCCAGGATTGCCAGCTCTGGTTGGACATATTCCTGGAGATTTGATCTCTTGCCATTTGATCACTTATTACTTGTGTAGCTTTTGCAAATTTTAGTGTAATGAGCTGAATTTAAGTGTTTCAGTACACCAAAGATTCTGATTATTATGCTGTTGTATTGGACAAAATGTTTTGAAATCATATTGGAACACTAGAATGAATTATTCCTTTTTGGAATGCAAAATTAAAGGTGAAAATCAAGATATAGAGGTAACTAATTATCGTAAGTGCTATGTGGTTATGCAGATGGTATAATGTTGATGCAATATGTGCATCAGAGGAAGATTGATGTACAACTGGAATTTCCCACACATTAAGATCTCAATTTCAACTATATTGCTGGTTGACGACTGTGAGCAAGTCAAACTTGACACTGGATAGGACATGAAAAAGTGACGACTGGGGGCAGAGTGCAGAGAAGGGGTGAGTGTGGACTTGATTCTGATTTTGGAGATGGGGCCTATGTGAGAATTGGATGTTCACAGTGAAGGAAGGGGTTGCCGAGGGAGGCACTGGTGCAGATTGCATACATTAGATGGGTTAATGTTTCGGGTCTGGTGACCCTTCCTCAGAGTCGAAATGTTAACTGATTTTTTTCTTCACAGATGCTGCCAGACCTGCTGAGCTTTTTCAGCAATTTCTGTTATTGTTCATGATTTACAGCATCTGCAGTTCTTTCGGTTTTTATTTTGTATTAGATGCCTGTTGTTTCCTTTGGAAGGAAGAAGAATTTCATGGAGGGTCTCCTGCTCTACTTTCATATACAACTCAAGAAAATTGTGGGTAAGCATTGGAAAGTCACAGTCCATCCTATATGACATAGGAAAGAGTGGAACAAAATAGGTAGCTGGAAATAGTAACAATATGCATTTCTTTTCAGGTTATACTTCAGCCATGTGCATGGGCAGGACAATGGCACAGTGGTTAGCACTAGTGCCTCACAGCATCAGGGACCCGGGTTTGATTCCAACCTTGGGTGACCGTGTGTGTGCGCGGAGTTTGCAAATTCTCCTTGTGTCAGTGTGGGTTTCGTCCTGGTTTCCTCACACAGTCCAAAGATGCATACGCTAAGTGGATTAGCCAGGCTAAATTGCCCATAGTGGCCAGGGTTGTGCAGGTTAGGTGGATTAGCTATGGTAAATACAGGGTTATGGAGATAGGGTGGAGGTTTGGGTCCAGGAGAGATACTATTTCGAGGGTTGGCGCAGACTCAATAGGCCGAATGGCCTCTATCTGCACTGTAGGGATTCTATGATTCATATTGGATTGTTGAAGTTAACAAGGTTATTGATTAGCGTATGTTGGGGAACTCCTACATAATCAGATACAACACATGAATTACAAATCATCAACTCATTGTGATACTGGCTGACTACTTTGGCAAGTCTCATCCATTCTTTCAGGTAATTGAAAAGTTCAAATGCTGTGCTAAGATGGTTCTTGTGTACTATCCTTAACTAATTAGCCCAAGTTGATTCCATCATAACCATGGAGTCAAAATTGTAACCAAAATCAATATTTTTCTTAGCTAAATTAATCGTCCTCAGACCAAGCCAGTTTCAGAAATATTGAATGTAGGATCTAATTGCAATGTTGGCACATTTTCACGAGTAAGCTACACATGTTAAAACTTTATTGGTAACACTCAAAACCCTCAGTTCAGGAATTTATGGATTCATGTATCTGTCACAACCTTGAGCCCATAATCCATGGTGGCCTTTCAGTTGTGAGGGAGCATTGGACTGCTGGATGTGCTTTTTTTTCCCCCATGAAACATTAAACCAAGGCCCAACTGCCACCCAGACAGTAACAATTACAATGCTCCATTTAAGGAGTCCTGGTCATTAATTATGCCTCAATGATTGCAAAAAAAGGCTTTAACGTCAGCCTTCCTGCTCTTCTGATGCTGAATGGCCTGCTGTGTTCATCCAGCTCTACACCTTGTTATCTCATGGTTATTATCTGTTTGTGGGAACTTGCAGTACATACATTGGTTGCCAATTTCCCTACACTGGAACACTGGCTATACTTCAAAAGGTACTTTAATGACCGTAAAGCATTATGAGATAGCTTGAGATCATCATATATTTTAAATTAATGCAAACTCTCTTTTTCTATGACCCCTCCAAAAAGAACTACTCCTTTAGAAATGCAGTCAAGTGTCAGCTCCAAATTAGTCCTGTAGTGGGTTCAAATATAAAATTTATGGCAACGTTGTGGTGTCAACATAACCATAGAAGTATTTAAGAAGTATTAAGAAACTATGTAGAATTACCTTGTTGTTTAGTGCTAGCATGAACTATGTTGCATTTAGGATAATAAAAATGCCTGAGATGTGGGCTGTCATTAGTGTCCAAATGGATTAAATCATTTATCTGTGGTTTTTTTCCCCTGATGGTTGGATATTATACTATTTTTAGCTTACAGTTCACGATAAAATCTGCACAAAGAGCTACTTATTTCATATTTCAAAATTGTGTAATAAATATGGTTACCATAAATACGGTAAATATGCTTCAAAACAAATTTGAAGAGGATTAGGAACAAAAGCGGAAGTTGCTAGAAAAGCTCAGCAGGTCTGGCAGCATCTGTGAAGAAAAAGATCAGAGTTAACGTTTCGGGTTCGGTAGCCAGGATTAGCTTTATAACTTGCTGGACTATCAGAAGCTTCCTTTAGTGATATGTACATGTCACTATCTTATATCATGCACACACTCCTATTCTGTTCAACCAGGGACTCTCATTAATTAAGCAGTGAAAAATCCCAAATTAAGTTTTTAATATGTATTTTACACCAAGAATGATGTACAATTTCTAAAACTGCTGACAAATGGACATGCCAAGGAGGGGAGGCAATGGCCTAGTGATGTTATTAGTAGACTGTTAATCCAGAAACTCAGCTAATGTTCTGGGGCACCAGTTTCAAATCCTGCCATGGCAAATGGTGGAATTTGAATCCAATAAAAAGAATCTGGAATTAAGAGTCCAATACTGACCGTGAAACCATTGTCAATCGCTGGGAAAAACGAATCTGGTTCACTCAGGCCCTTTAGGGAAGAAAATCTGTTATCCTTACTTGGTTTGATCTAAATGTGACTCTAGACCCACAGCAGAGTGGGTGACTCTTTGCTGCCCTCTGAGCAATTAGGGATGAGCCATAAATACTGGCATAGCCAGTGATGCCCATATCCTGGGAGGGAATTAAAAGAAAAAAAAATGGGCATATGGGAGATTTCCATCTTGGCAGACCAGTGTTGGAAGACCAAGATATCTTAAATGTATCCTTCTATAGTTTTATGCAGCCAGTTTATTAGCATTTTGTTTCAGAGTTTTCAGTTCAATCAGTGTCATCAGGCATTATGTCAACCCACACAGAAGTCTATAAAATTCTGAGATGCAGAGAGAGAGTTGATGGTCAGAACCTTTTTCCCAGAGTTGAAATGTCTATTACTAGAGGGCATGCATTTAAGGCGAGAGGGGGAAATTTCAAAGGAGATGTGAGGGACAAGTCTTTTTTTTTAAACACAGAGTGGTAGGAGTCTGGAACATGCTGCCAGGAAGTGGTGGAGGCAGATACGATAGGGGTGTGTACGGGACTTTTAGATTAGCACACGAATATGCAAGGTGTGGCAGGATATGGACCATGGGCAGGTAGAAGAAATTAGTTTAATCTGGCATCATGTTTGGCACAACATCGTGGGCCAAAGCACCCATTCCTGTGCTGTGCTGTTCTATGTTCAATTTTCTAAAACAATCTTAAATCCTCTATTTAAACGCACACTCCAAACAAGCAAGTTGAAGCATATAAATTGGGAATGAAAGGGGAGGAATATCAGAGTGGAAGTAAAACTGTGCCTTCTATGTACATTTTCATGTTGTAATAGGCTGAGGGCTCAGAGGATCCAGAGGGTGACCTTGCTCCATGCTAGTTGGAGAAAGCATCCTAGGAAGTCAAGAACAAATGGTTGCAAGTTACAGAAGAGAGCAGCAGCAGGAACAGCACAGTACCATGCTCATGATTCCAATTCTAGAAGCACTTTAATGATACAAGTAGGGTAGGAAATGTGAGTCTTATATGTACCACTCTAATCTACTGACTCTATATTCTGAATATATTACAGAACATCACTCCTCACACCCAGTTACTAATCAGCAGACCCATCTCTATCAGAGCACACCTCACATCCCTATGTATCCATCCACTGTCATCCTCATCGTTACGAAACATCACGGACTTCCCTTATAGTTAAAACATTCATCGTTTTTTCCAAATCAACCCATTCAGATATGTAATGACATCTTCATGACAGGTGGGACTTGAACCAGATATTCTGGCCAAGAGGTAAGGGTTCTACTACTGTGCCACAAGATCCCTTGCTTTTTCAACTATTTTTGAAATCGCATGTCAAACATGTTATGACACACCTCCGTGGCCATCACACCCTGAAGTGGTTACTAACACTTGGAACCTCTAACACAGGGGTAAGGGTTGTGCCACATGACCCCTAGGACAACTTGCATGGACATATTTTGACATACCTCTGGGGCAGGTGGGGCTTGAACCTAGACCTTCCAGCTTACAGGTAGGAACATTACCAGTGTATCACAGAACGCTCAGTCCTTTTGACATTGTTAACAGGAAGGAAAACATGATCACATTTATAATGATAACTACAAACATTATCATCTTGGCAGGACACATTCATGTCTTTTATTTCCTACAGTCCTTTCATATGTTCCATACGAATTAATTGAGATTGCTGATGATGATTTATAAAATGACTCTCATCCCTTTGATCTGCACTGTTACGGAGCTTATGTTGATGATATACCAGTTTACATTCTTGCATTTAGAGCTTATTAAACCGGATGGGGTTACTTTCACTTCACAAATAAATGAAAGTAGATTGTGGATAGCATATGATTGGGCCATGAGAGGATTCATAGAGAAAGGGGATATGAAAATAGGAATGTAGTTCATCGGGCTTCAATTTCTCATCCATTGACCATAGCCGCAATTATAGTCAGTACTTAACATGCTGGACTTGTGGCACCATGATAGTCTGTTCATGCTCAGATTAAAGTAAGTGTCACAGTTTTTGGCTGGCTCTTCAAAGATTCCAAAGCCTAAAGGACATTGGCCAAGAGAAAATTAACAATAGAACAGGATTGAGTAGCCTGTTCCATCAAAGTTGTAGGGGTTACATGACACAGAAACACTGGAAATGGAACAGTAAAAGATTTGTTATTGCAACAGGATATACATGAGTGTCTTACAAGTTATTCTATTGTCAGTTGTTTGTTTGTAATTTAAAACATATACAAGTGATTATTTGCATCAGTTTCCCACAATGCCTATTTGTGTTGGTTGGTTGTCAAGTGGCCTTTTCAATTTAATAAAAGGGAAGACCTGCAATGACATGATCAATGGGGATATAGAAAAGATACTCAGTTGATTTTAGGTCAGTTGGTGGCATTGATGGTGAGAAGTCGATGGGTGAAAGGGTTGGGGTGGAGGCAGGAATTGCATCTTTTGCACAATGTTGAAACATGGGTGCAGTGGTGGATTCTAGGGTGATTTTTTTTGCAATGATCAGAGAATCCAGAGAAGCCAAGTACATTTCTCGTGTACCCTCCACCATATGGCTTCTGTGTGCTATGCCTTATTTCTTTTCGGGTTTAAGTCTCAGGTGAGGCAATGTTGTTCAAAGCACAGCACAGCACACCACACTACAACCATTCTAGAAACATTGGTCAGTGTACAATGAAAGGTGCATCCAGATTCTTTTAAGTAATGGAAATGTATTTTCATTATCTGTTGATTCATCCGGTGTTCATAGTGGCTTTTGTTACTCAAGTTTCTAATAGATGTCAATAGCCACTTTTTAAGTGGGTATTCCCTGTTCTTGAATGGTTTTCTTTTGCTTGGCTGTCACTTAATTTAATTGTTTCTCGTTTATTCAAAAAAGAGAAACAACAAATTAAGAAAAAATGTTCAGAAAAAATGCATCTTAGCAATGCAGATCAACATTCTTTTCTGCGGTCGTGGGGCTGGTCATATGCCACTTGCACCCTTCTCCCACGATTTCATCTCAAAGTAGGTCCTCCTGTTGACTCAGAGATTGCTGATCTCTTGCTGCCTGTTATTGGATCTCACTCCCCCTCTGCTACTCCTCCTCTTAAAAGGCTCCAAGTGTGACTTATGCAAGTACATCCCTCATCGTCCTTTCTTCCACCCATTACACTCAAGTTCTAAAAACTCCATCATATAGAGTAATAGAGTCATACAGCATGAAAACAGACCCTTTGCTCCAACCAGTCCATGCGACACATAACCCCAAACTAAAACTAGTCCCACCTGTCTGCTCCTGATTCATATCTCTCCAAACTTTTTCTATTTGTATCTACCCAAATGTCTATTAAATGTTTAATTGTGCCCGCATCCACTGCTTCCTCAGGAAGTTCATTCCACACGTGCGCCACCTTGTGTAAAAAATTTGCCTCTTTCGTCTTTTTTAAATGTCTCTCCTCTCACCTTAAGAATGTGCCCCCTAGTCTTGAAATCTTCCATCCTAGGGAAAAGACAATTATCAATCATTAACTCAATCTATACCTTGCATTATTTTATAAACTTCTGTCAGGTCACCTCTCAACCTCCTACGCTCCAGTGAAAAAAGTCCCAGCCTATCTAGCTTTTCTTTATAACTCAAACCTTCCATACCTGGCAACATCATAGTAAATATCTTCGGAACCCTCTCCAGCTTGATAATATCCTTCCAAAGCTAGACAACTTGAACTGGATACAGTATTCCAGAAGAGGCCTCACCAATGTCCTGTACAACCTCGACATGACTTCCCAACTCCTATACTCAAAGCACTGAGTAACGAAGGCAAGCGTGCCAAACATCTTTTTAACCATCCTGTCTATATGTGATGCAAGTTCCAAAAAATTATGTACCTGTATGCCTAGGTCCCTCTGTTCTACAACACTACCCAAGACCCTACCATTAATTGTATAAGCCCTGCTCATTTTTGTTGTACCAAAATGAAATACCTCACATTTATCCAGATTGAACTCCATCTGTTACTTTTCAGCCCATTGACCTATTTGATCAAGATCCCTCCGTAATCTTGAAAACCTTCTTCACTGTTTACTGCCCCACTAATTTTGGTGTCATCCGCAAACTTACTAACCATGCCTTCTATATTCTCATCTAAACCATTATATAAATGACAAACAAAAGAGGACCCAGAATCAATCCCTGTGGAACAACATTGGTCACAGGCCTTCAGTCCAAAAAGCAACCTTCCACCATTACTCTCTGCCTCCTGCCATTAAGCCAATTATGTATCCAACTGGCAAGCTCATCCTGAAACCTATGTGACCTAACTTTACTAATTAGTCGGAGCATGCGGAACTCTGTAAAAGGCTTTATAAAATCCAAATAAACAACGTCTACTTCTCTGCCATTATCAACTTTTTTGGTAACTTCCTCAAAAATTGAATCAAATTTGTGAGACATGATTTTCCTCACACAAAACCATGCCAACTATCATCATAGAATCCCTACAGTGTGGAAAGAGGCCATTCAGCCCAACAAGTCCACTCTGCCCCTCCAAAGAGCATCCCACCCAGACCCATTATCCTACCCCTGATTTCCCATGTCTAACCCACCTAACCTAAACATCCCTGGGCACTATGGGCAATTTAGCATGGCCAATCAACCCACCCTGCACATCTTTGGACTGTGGGAGGAAACCCATGCAGACACGGGGAGAACGTGCAAACTCCACACAGACAGTTGCCCGAGGCTGGAATAAAACCCGGGTCCCTGGTGCCGAGAGGCAGCAGTGCTAACCACTGAGCCCCATGCCGCCTATCCTTAATCAATTTTTGCTTCTCTAAATGTCCATCAATCCGATCTTTTATAATAATTTCCAACAATATACACACAACAGAAGTCAGATTCACAGGTCTATAGTTCCCTGGTTTCTCCTTACAAACTTTCTTAAACAAAGGTACAATATTATCCACCCTCCAGTCATCAGGCACCTTACCTGTTTTATAGATGATGCAAATATTTCTGCAAGGGGTCTTGTAATTTCCTTCCTTACTTCCCAAAACGTTTTGGGATACAGTAGATCAGGTCTTTTTAAAACATCAATGTTTATTTCTCTGCATTCTCTAGACTCCATTTCTTTCTCCACAGTAAAAACTGATGTGAAATACTCATTTAGTATCTATCCCATCTCCTGGGGTTTGACACAAAGATGACGTCCTTGATGTTTAAGAGGCCCTACCCTCTCGCTTTTAAGGTATTTGTAGAATCTCTTTGGATTTTCCCCTAACCTTAACTGCCAGTGCTATCTCATATCGCCTCTTTGCTTTTTCGATTTCTCTCTTAAGAATGCCCCTAGACTCTTTATATTGATTAAGAGGTTCAGTCTATAATCGAAAATAAGATCCTCTTCTATTCTCGACGAGAACCTCAATATCTTTAACCATCCATTGTTCCTTAATCTTACCAGTCTTACCCTTCACTCTAACAGGAACAAAGTGCCTCTGAACTCTCATCAACACACTCTTGAATGTCTCCCCCTTTTCTGCCGTGCTTTTACCTGTGGACAGTCTACTCCAATCAACTTTTGAAAGTTCTTCTCTCATTCCATTAAAATTTCCCTTACTCTAATTAAAAACTTTAATTTTTATGGAAGGCTTATCCTTTTCCATAATCATTTTGAAACTAACAGAATTATGATTGCTAGACCCAAAGTGCTCCCCCACTTTTACTTCATTCACCTGCCCTGCCTTATTGCCCAAAGAAAAGGTCTAGATTTGCTTCTACTCTAGTAGGACCGTCCACATATTGATAAAGAAAATTTTCCTGAATACATTTGACAAATTCTTAACCATCCAAATCTTTAACACTATGGGAGCCCCAGTCAATGTTTGGAAAATTAAAATCCCCCATTAATACAATTTTATTATTCATACATATATGTGAGATCTCCCCACATATTTGTTTCTCAATTTCCCTCTTACAAAAAGTGGCGGGGGGGGGGGGGGGGCTATTGTACAGTCGCATTGAAGTGATCTTTCCTTTCTTATTTGTAATTTTTACCCATATATTTTCACTGGATGATTTTTCAGGAATATCTTCCCTAGCTACAGCAGAAATGTATTCCTTAATCAAAAACACCAGCCCCCTCATTTCTTGCCTCCTTTTCTATCGTTCCTGTAGCATGTAAAACCCAGAATATTGAGTTACCAGTCTTGTCCATCTCGCAGCCAAGTTTCTGTAATAGCTATGACGTCCCAATCCCATGTTCTTAAACAGGTCCTGAGTTCATCAGCCTTAACCCATAAGACCTCTTGCATTGAAATAAATGCAATTTGGTTCTGAGTTACTACATACTCTGACTCTCTCTAGTCCTTCCTTTCTAACTGATGTGCTCTCCTCACATTATGAACCTTCCCCAACAACCCTTCCATTTACACTGCTACTTAGAATTCCTCCACTCCCCCTCTCTAGGAACATGAAGTCTCCTTTAATGGAATGAACAAATCTCCCTGCTAAGATATTGGTCTTTTTCCAGTTTTGATTAGACCCATCCTTTTTGACTAGGTCTTTTCTATTCCAAAAGACATTCCAATTGTCCAAAATGCCCCAACTCCAAATCATCTATGTAAATTGCGAACAATTGCGGTCCCAACACTGATCCCTGAGGCACACCACCAGCCACTGACCGCTAACCAGTAAAACACCCATTTACCCCTACTCTTTGCTTTTTACTAATCAACCAATCCTCTATCCATGCCAATACATTACCTGTAATACCGTGCAACTTTATCTTATGTAGCAGCCTTTGGTGTGGCACCTTGTCAAATGCCTTCTGGAAATCCAGATACACCACATCCACATGCTCCCCATTGTCCACCATGCAAGTAATGTCCTGAAAGAATTCCACCAAATTAGTTAAACATGACCTACCCTTCATGAATCCATGCTGGGTGTTCCCAATGGGACAATTTATATCCAGATGTCTTGTTATTTCTTCCTTAATGATAGATTCAAACATTTTCCCCACTACCGAAGTTAAGCTAACTGGCCTATAGTTACCTGCTTTTTGTCTACTTCCTTTTTTAAACAGTGGCATCACATTGGCTGTTTCCCAATCTGCTTGGCCTGCTGTGTTCATCCAGTTCTACACCTTGTTATCTCTTACTAGTTTTTGAAGGACTCCTTTCTGCCAGGAGTGCCACCAAAACAGAAAACAGTTGGATCAATTAAACTAATTATGCATGTGTGGGTAATTAAAATATTAATGGTCAGGACTGCTTTACAATTGGGTGTTTGCTTTATGCTGTTTAGAATTGGACCTCTGACTTTAGGCATTGGATGGTGTAACAGGCTCGAGGGACTGAATTGGACTCCTCCTGTTCCTTTGGCCCAGTATCTTGTTGCTGGCTGCCACTACTCTCTTGATTATTCTATGCAGTGGAGTCAATTTAAATGCATTTACAAAGCTTTTGGATCTGTATAGTCAAAACTGCAGGACTGTGCTTGAAATGCAGTTTTCTCTGTATTTGGCTTTGCTGTGTGAATTGATCCGCCAATATTCCTTTATGAAGTTTACGGTCTACAGACATTTGATCATTTGGTCGGCCTCCCTGGCTCCTGGTTGTCTGCACTGACCCATCATTTTCTTACAAGAGTTCCAAACATCATAATTTCCATGAAAATTAGCCCTTGGATTGCTTAAAAATGGCACATATATTGTTTCCCAACTAGCTTTGTAGAATTTATCACATGCTGCCAGGCCAGCCTATTAGGGCAGCAAGTGATTTTGCTTTTGCACTTATCCAAGAACCATCTGACTGCTGCTCCCTCTCCTCGTCTGGACATTTTGGCGCAATACTTAAACCTGGTTAAACTATTGGTGATGCTGGGTTGACCTTGGGTTTCAGTTTGGCGTTTGGGCTGTGAAGAATGTGTTAGACTGTGTGACCAGAGATAAATATCATAGGGCTAAGACTAACTATGGGAAGGGAGCTGCTGAATAAATTCCATTTTGTGCACAGGGAACTGAACTTTGAGAAGCGCCATGGTTGTTAATCAGCATAATTGCTTTGAGATTTTGAATTTAGCTGGCTTTGCTGTAAAAATCAGTGCGAATATTCCAGTTACAAACATTTTTAATTAATTCATGGAATGTGAGTTAGTAAGGCCAGTATAAGTGAGTGGCAGGTGTCACCTACTTTGCCATGGGCCTGTTGTTTAGTACTCTCCTAACTTGGAATAACAGCTGATTTTCTCCCCAACCCAAGGGCTGATGAGTTTTTGTGATCATCAATAATTTCATCGTCACTTTTGCCAGGACTAACGTTTAGTTCCAAATTCTTTAATTAGTTGAATGTAAATTCCCCAACTGATTTTTTTTTAAATTTGGTAACTCGCCTCATAATACCACAAATTCGATTTTACAAAGTGTTTTGAAGAATAACTGGATCCGAAACTTGACCTCTGATTTCTCTCCACAATTGCTGCTAGACGATGCTGAGAGTTTTCCCAGTAAATTATGTTTTGTTTCTGATTTCCAGTATTCTCAATTTTTCGTTTTTGTTTGATAAATAGTATCATCGACATGGATCATTATCCCTTCCTTTACAGAGATGCTGTTCAGCCCGTGTATTTTTAGGATTCCGTTTTTATTCCAGTGACGATCAATATGCCACCAAGAAACCTCGAATTGCTTCACCCGCTCTGGATCGTCAATGATAAGCTGCAAAATTGACAGCCAAGCCAGGAATGTCCTGTAAACACAAGTGTTTAAAGCTTTCCTAAAGTAGGAAAGAATTAAAACAGGCTTATGGTCACTTCACAATTAAGGTGAAACCATTTATGAATAAAACTACCGTACCTAGTATTTTGTTTCTCGCTGAACTTTTTCGCTAATAGTGTATTTCCCTTTGAGGCATTCGCCTGGGTTTTGTCGTGAGTAATGCACAACTTGAATAGGTTCATCACTCTGCCCTCTGCAGTTGCAATGTTTCCATCGTCGCGGTTCCTCATTGCGCGGAATTTTACCAGGTTAGTGACTACAGGGAGTGAAATGTAATTCTACAATTGCGTACAATTGGCAGGAAAATTGTTTATTCGAAAACAAAGTTTTGCTTTAATACTTTTGTGGTGTATTACAACTGAAAAGGGACCTGCCCGAAAAATTAAATATTCCATAAAAGCTGCCTTTCCTAAAAAAAAAGACAAAATCCCAAAGTTGTGCAAATAAAATACTCCACAGAAGATCCAAACCTAACCCGCTTAGGTACCTTAAACTTGCACCTTAGGGGAAATCTCATTTAATTTGAAGAGCCAAGTATTCATAGAGCTAAACAAAAAAATCCAACACGAATAGGTCCTCTCGGCTCTAGGTCAAAGAATTGTAAAACAAACAAGTTTGATTTAATTACTTATTTCAAGAAAAGGTTTTTTTTTCCCACAAATGAGTTTTACATATTTATTCCCCACCATCTGTTTAAATATCTTTAGAATCTTTCTCACACCTTAAAATAATCCTTAAAATTGACTCATTTTTAGCCTTCGATTAATCTTAAGGTGTTCACTTATGTCTATACAAAAACGTCATATTGCTCTTATTTTCAACTACTTGGTTTCTGTACCAATTCAGCATTCATGCAGTTTTTCGACACCATTCTCAATACCTCACGCCCCAACTGTATAAGAAATAGAAGAGCGCCTGGAAGATTAATATATAGTAAGACCGCACCAACCTGCCGAAATGCATGGGGTCGCCCGTCTCCACAGAGCACCAATTAACAGACCGTTTCACTCACGGCAAGAGCCGGCTGCTCTTTGCAAGTGAAAGCAGGCATTAAGAGTCGAGCGCGCACCCGCCCGATGAGAGGCGGGCAGGGAGGAGACAGGTTGTCCGGCTATTCCAAAGTCAGAGTTTACCTTTGTGGCGGATGTTTGGTGTACCCCGCTTCCAAAACAAAAAGCGGTGCGTGCGCTGGAGCTGTGGATTTTTGTTTTGTCGCTTGAGCTGTCAGCTCCGCACTGCAAACACAGCAGCTCGAGAGCCCCGGGCTCCCAGTCTGACAGTTAATACCGTTGGGCTCGCGAGCCAAACAGGACTGGGATTTCTGGGCTCGCGTTCCACACCCGGCTCGCGCTCCGGTATTGCCATCCCTCCCGCTCCAACTGTCACTGAAGTCTCACTGTCCCCCCCATTAAATCTCATTAACTTTTAACATCTACGAAAGTAGAAACACCCTTCGATGCATTTTTCAAATTCAATTTACTTATTTATAATTTGACTATATTTTTCACTGAAGATTGTTTCCATTGCTGCATCATGTGCGAGGAAAATGCATTCAAATTGGTAAGTTACATTGTTTTGGTATATAATCTGTGAACAGAGTGTATGCATGGAATGAGATTAATTTTGCTGGGGAGGGCGTTCAATTTCACCTTTTTGCTTTGATTTTCTTAAGTTAATTGTTTTATTTCCTGATCATTGGACGTGACAACTGTTTCTATATTTAATCGTGGTATTTTAACATGACTGACAGTGTTTTCCTTTCCCACTCAAAGATATTCATTAAGATCATTGATTTTCAGGAATAACGTAGATCTGTCCTTAAGCAGTCACTAAAATAATTGCTCAGTGATTATTTTCATTCCATTAAATGCAATTAAATTTATTAATAATGTCTGTGTTAGTTTTGTCTTTTATATAGTGCCACTATTGGTAGAGATCTCATCTGATCTCCTTTTGATAAATATGTATAATTTATATACACACACTTGTGAACTATCTTTACAAACTACTAAGGTGTGACCTGATGTAAATGGTTTAAACTATTATTGTGCTTTGACTGCAAGTTTTGTGAATTCCAGGCAAGCAGTTACAGTATTTACCGGAAGGAATAGGAGCAAAAGGTTCGAAACTGACTTGATTCCCTTTTGGTGGGACTATATGCCTTTTGGTCCTAGGTAAACTTACTGCTAAATTGAGGATGTGTTTTGAATTTTTAATAATTTAATGTCTCAACCATCACATGTTTCTAACTTAAAAATATGTCCCACAGTCCTTCATGGAAGTATTAGAAATTACAGTTTTAAATAATGAGAAATTGATGCAAATGACTGAAAACTTTATTCAAGGATTGTCTAAGGATTCTAAGGACTGTCTTTTAAAGGAGAGTCATAAAGGGGAAAAGGGAGGTGGGGATGAGGTGGGGGATGAATTGCAGGTCTTAGGGCCTTGGCATCTGAAAGTCCAGCCATGTGTAGTGGCATGATTTAAAATTAGAGTTAATCAAAAGATCAAAATTTGAGGAGTACAGAGATCTTGAAATAATATAGATTTGAAGGAGATTAGAGATAATAAGAATTAGGAAAGGTAACGTGATGATCTTGCAAATACGTTGTAAAATAATGTAGTAACTATATTTGAAATATGCCTTATTGGTTGATGTCTGTCAGGCCACTATTTTGAAATTTGGAACTTCAATGTAATGTTAGAATGCATTGAAATTAAATCATCCAGTTTGTAAGTCTTTCTGCAACATTAAAATGTGGTAAATCTGTACAAGGTACTTCTTGGGATTGAGCCAATGCCTAAGGTAGGTGTTGTAGAATGTTTTTCAGTTTTCTGAACCTGATCATTGAACATGTGTTGATGTATTAAATTTTGTTTTGTTTTTGTTTTATTTCCTCCTCTTTCTGCCTTCCTCCTCCAAAAGATGTTGGCATAATGTTTAGATCCTGACAGCCAGAAGTGGCCATTTTCACATGCACTTTTTAGTGTTTGACAACTATTTGACCATGAATGACAACATGGCTAAACCTGATCTTATCCTTTACTCATTGTACGCAGTTCTGGATTTTCCAGCAGGTGTGACTAGATATTAATCATAATTGATTTTTTTCTTGCTAACTTAAGGATGCTGAACAACTCTCCCACTTCTGCACAGCTTTGGTCAGTAAAGGAAAGGTGCCTTGGAAGGAAAGATGCTTTCTAGCCTTATAAATATGTTACTGGTTCATAATCATCATTGAGTCAAAATCCTGGAATTTCCTACCTGAACAGCATGATCGTACCTTCACCGTACACAACATATTGATTTGAAGGCACACAATCACCTTCTCAAGGACAAGAAGTATTTACGTTTACCACACTCATGTTAGTTCAACATTATAATTATGCAGCATTTCCTTGAGAATTTTCCCTCTGGTTGATTCTGTGGCGCTATAAAGTTAAAATGAAAAAAACTTTTCATTAAGAATTACCATCACTATGAATAATTTTCAGGCTAATCTGCATCCAATAACTTGTATTGAAAACTTTGCTCACGTTGTGACATTTGTGACAAATTCCACTAAAGTAGCCCAGAAAATTCATAACGTTCTAAAATAATTCAAAACATTTTTAAATAAAAGAAGTTTCAGCATTCTCCAATTTGCCTCTCCACGTTAACAGATTCCTTTTATAAAAAAAATTAGATTTTGGATCCACATCTCCACTAAAGTCAAACGTTTGTTCCTTGAGCCGTAACCTGCGAACAAAGGATTTTTTTTGAAATCTGTTCATTAGTTTTTGAAATACTTTGTTTAAAACAGAGCACACCATGGTGGTGAAAGTAATTAGGGATGGACAATGAATGCCAGCCTTGCTGGCAACACCTGCATCTAATAAGTTAAATGATTTGTTTTTAAGAACAAAAGTTTCCCTTATTCATGACTCTGTCACTCATCAAGAAGTGTGTACATTTGATGTCCCAATTCCTTTTCTTAACCATTTTTCAGCATAGAGTGAGTGTCTTCACCTGAAATGCAAGTGACTAGGGCATTGTTCTTCATTGTGATCTTAACAGCACACTAATGTTCAAACCTAGTGAGGTATACACAAAAGTAGAGCTGGATGAACACAGCAGGCCAAGCAGCATCATAGGAGCAGAAAGGCTGACGTTTCGGGCCTGGACCCTTCTTCATTTCTGAAGAAGGGTCTAGGCCC
>NC_063362.1:27924769-27968507 GCF_021869965.1 Rhincodon typus
CCCTTCTTCAGAAATGAAGAAGGGTCCAGGCCCGAAACGTCAGCCTTTCTGCTCCTATGATGCTGCTTGGCCTGCTGTGTTCATCCAGCTCTACACCTTGTTATCTCAGATTCTCCAGCATCTGCAGTCCCTACTATCTCTTATACACAAAAGTGTTTAGTTTCACTCATCCACTACACCATTAACTCCCTTTTTATACATCCCTGGAGGGTAAAACAGAGGTAATGTTCTGCCAGGAAGGGAGGGATAGCCCTCCTCATTATCTCCTTGTTAAGTTTCTCCCTATTAGAAGTTTCCCTGCCAATTTACATGTGCAACATTCCATGGCCTTCACACAAGACTTTGCCAGTCAGTGAATTTAAATCCACAGTTTTTCTGTAGCAATCCTTTTGAAAAGAATTCATTTTGGAATTAAAATTTTAAAAAAGTCTTTAAATACTTCAGAATTCTGATCTATTATCCTAACAATTGGTTAAAATGTACATGAACATGTATAAAAACTACTGTGGATAGAGGGATTAGGTTCCTTTTTCTGTGAGGTTTTTATAGCAGTTGTTAAGATGTTTCCAAAGTACAGAACTTGGCTGTGTAGTTGATAGTGAGAGATAAATATTTCAGGAAAATATTAATGTGTTTGTCAAGAGATCTGAAAATTTAAACTGGAATTCAGTCTGGAGAAGTGAGCCATTGCATTTGGGGAAGGCAAGCTATTTAAACAGGTATACAAATGGTCATATACTTAGAAGCAGAGCTAAAATGTACTGCCAGCTGCAGGATGGGATGGGAGGAAGGCATGAAATTGCAGTCGTGCTTGTCTTGCTGTGCCTGTTGCTTACCTGCCTCTGGGGGCTTTGGGAGGGTTTAGTCAGCCTATTGTGTTTGGCTTAACTAAGCAATTAATTAACTCTTGCACCATTGGAATGTCCCATTGGAAATTTTGTAGGGTGGTGGAAGCTTAAACCATGTGACTTGGTTTGTTCAGGCCAAGGGTGAGAACCTCCTTTTCGGCATCCTGTATGTATCGGAGACTCTCCAACATCCTACTTGCCCTTGCCTGTGTTCCCATTCGCTTATCTAGACCTGGCTCTGATGAGACCCTCGACTCAACTGGTATTTACTATTGACTTTCACCGTCGCGGCGTAAGATTCAGTAAGTGAAGAACAAATCAGCGGAGGCATTAGTGGAGTACAGAAAGTGCAGGATGGAGCTTAAGAAAGCAATTAGGAAAGCAAAGATGGGATATGAGAAAGCTCTGGCTGATTAAAAGTAGGGAAAATCCTAAGAAATCTATAAGTAGATTAATGGGAAGAGGATAACCAGAGAATGAATAGAGCCCATTAAGGACCAAGGAGGCAATCTGTGGGTGGAGCCACAGGGCATTGGTAGAGTGTTAGAACATAGAACACTGCAGTACAGGCCCTACAGCCCTTGATGTTGTGCCGACCTATTATCCTACTAAAATCAATCTACCCTGCATACCCCACATTTTACTGTCCTCCAGGTGCCTATCCAAGAATTGCTTAAAAGTCTGTAAAGTATCTGACTCTACTACCATTACCAGCAGCGCATTCCACACGCCCACCATTCTCTGTGTAAAGAACTTTGTGTTGAAACCATACTTTATCCTCATTCTCTTGAGTGAAGACTAAAGGTATGGAATCAAGAGGGAGAGACTGTGAATTGCTTGAGAAAATTGACATAGGAAAGGACCGGTATTGGAGCTGTTGGCAGGCTTAAACATGGACAAATACCCAGGTCCGGATGAGTTGTATTCCAGGGTGCTGTGGGAGGCAAGTGCTGGGACAGGTGTTCCTCACTTGTCAGTGCAGACTCGATCGGCCGAAGAGCCTCTTCTGCACTCCATGGTTTATGTGATTCTAGAGGAATAGAGGAATTTTGGTTGCCATGTCCATAGTTCCCTAAGTGGAGCAAGATCGTTAGAAATGGGCATTGAGAAGGCACAGAGGATACTTTTTCTTAGGTTGGGAAGGCTGTGGTTGTTTTCTTTGGCACTGAGAAAATTGAGGATAGATTTAATTGGGATACATAAAATTATGAAGGGTCTAGAGAGAGATGAGGAAGCATCTACTTCCCTTAGCAGAAATGTCATTAACAAAGGGGTACAGATTTGAACTAATTTGTGGAAGGCTATAAAAGGGAATTATGAATACATATTTTCACCTAGTGGTGGTGGGATCTGGGACTCACTGCCTGAATGGTGGTGGAGGCAGAAACCCATATTACAATTAAACATCCTTAGTTACAGCACATCAGGTGTATAGAGCTGGTAAGTGGCATTAGGTGTATGAAGAATTTGGAGACACAGAAAGGACCAAAGTATGAAATAATAAGATATTAGCTGTTCTTAAAGAAAGAGAAAATGCAATAAAGGCTTAAATTAGGTACACTATTCATGTATGTGAACACAAAGTGTATTAAGTGGGGTTGATAAGCTGTAGGTGTAGATAGCCACGTAGGGATATGATATTTTAGCGATTAACCAGGAAAAAGGTCTGGGTACAAAATATTCTTACAAACAAGGTGTTCAGGAAAGAAAGGAAGATGACAGTACTGATGAAGGTGCTGAAAGAAGGGTCAAGAACAGTGTCTATTTCATTAAAGCTAAAAAGACAATAGAATTGCCATAGTTGGTGCATTCTGTAGACCACTAACTAGTGTGTAAGTCATAGAAAATGAAATTTGCAAGGAAATTCACAGATGCAAAAATTATATAGCAAATAAACTGGAAGCTTTAGTTTGGAATTATGGTCATCATGGACTGGTTGGATTGAAGGGTCTATTTCCATGCTGTATGATTGTAGACTGGGGAAAGTAATAATGCAAAGGATAGAAAAGGATGGAAGCGTTTTGAAAATGAAACAGGAGAATTTTCTTCAGTTTGTTTCCAGTCCAAAGAATGAGGTGACATATCTAATTTTGGTTCTGGGCTATAAGACGGGGGGCTTGGGTTAAGTATCACTAGGGGAACATGTAGAGGCTAGTGATACCATGAAAAACAACAAGCCACAATCCTGAATAAATGTAATTAACTCACAAGGTGGGGGACAATTTCAGCAAACCAAGAACTGATATGACTGAGGAAAACTGGAATCAAAGGTTTGCAGACAGAACTGTGTCTGATGAGGAAAAGACTGTTTGTTTGTGTACAGTCAAAGTTCATCACCACAAGTGGGACAGTTTGGACAAATAAAGCCAGAGCTCTCTGGTTGATGAAAGATATGAAGAGTAAGAGGAAACAGAAAAGGGATGTGTATGACAGATGTCTGGTTGATGGGATAAGTGAGAACCAGGCTAATAGAGACAGACTGGTAAAACTGGTGAATGAGGAGCAGATGAAGTCTAACACAGAAGTGTGAAGGAAGAATGTGAGAAGTAAGATAAGGAGCAAGCCATAAGACCTGTTAATCCTTTTCTGCCTTTCAATATGATTGTGGCCTTAAATACTTTAAAGAAAAAGACATATTTTGGTAGGAAAAACCAGGAAAGGCAATCTAAACTAAAGGATTCAATTCTAAAGAGGTGCAAGTAGTAAAGAGACCTGGGGATGTAAAAAGTATATTTTTAATCAACCTGCTCAGGCATATGTGGAGTACGAAAGCAAGGATGTTATAGTAAACCTTTTATAAAACAGCTGGGGTATAGTGTCATATTCTGACCTCCTCATTTAAGAAAGATGAGATGGTACTTAAAGAGTGCAGAAAGACTTGAAAATTATACTGGGGAGGGACTCAATAATGCAAATATATTCGTGAAGGTTGGACTTTGTTTTCTTTCGGTGAAGGGAAGTTTGAGAGGGCGTTTGACAGAGGTATTTAGAATCACAGAGGGATCTGAATAGAATAGATAATGAGCAGTTTCACCCTATTGATGGACAAATCAGTAAACTGATTCCTGACTTTAGGATGATTGGTAAAGTATCAGCTTTGACATAAGAAAAACTTCTTAATGCAGCAAGTAATGCATTACTTATATGGCATATGGTATTGATGTTAGAGTGGCTTTAAACTAATATGGCAGGGATGTGGGAATTACAAGAATAGTGTAAGAGAATGCCAGGGTTCACAAAATATTTAGAGATGCAATTACCACTAGCATAAATAATAGCAAGTTAATAGGAGAAGTTGAAGTAAGGGAGAAAGAGATGAAGTTTAAATCGGACTTACTGTGCTTATATATAAATATACAGAGTATAGGAAGTATGATTGAGGAGTTACAAACACTTTACATGTAGAAGAATGATTTGTGGAGATAGCAGAGACCTGGCTTAAGGAAAATCAAGACTGGATGTTAAATATTCCTGCGTACAATGTGCTGAAGAAAGGAAAGAAAGGAGGAGGGGTAGCATTATTGGTTAAGGAAAATTGCAAAGGTGAGAAAAGAATATGTGTCAGACAGTTCGAAGACAGAATCCATTTAGCTAGAGCTATGGAACAAAAGGGGTACAATTACATTGTTAAATGTAGTCTATAAACCAGCAACAGGATGTAAGAAAGGACATAGAGGAACAAATCTGCAGGGAAACTAATGAGATGCCATCATTACAGAAGAGTTATGATGGGAGACTTCAAATTCGCAAATATAGATTGGGATACATGTTTAGGGAGGAGTGAGAGGCAAATGTTCCTGGACTACATGCAGGAGATCTTTCTATAGCGATTATGTACGCAATCCAATAAGAAAGGATGTACTTTTTGACCTGGCTGTTGAAAATGAGGTGGGCCAAGTCGGTCAAATGTCAGTGGGGAACATTTAGATGATAGTGATCATTGTATCATAAGATTCTGGATGATGGTGGAGAATGATACATAACAATCCAGAGTGAGAAGAATTAATTGGCTGAGGGCAGACGTCAATGGGGGCAACAATGGAGCTGGACGGGATTGACTGGAACAAGAGTAATGGTTGATGGATACTTTTCAGGCTGGAGGATGGGTTGTAATGGAGTTCCCCAAGGGTTGTTATTTGGACTCATGTGCCATGGTCAATTTCAGAGTTTTCAAATGATGTGAAATTAGAAGAATTATAAACTGTGGGAGTTCTACACTGTCCTCAAAGGATGAGAAGGCATAGAATCAAAATGACATGCAAAAGAAGCGAGGATGACATGAGAGGCAATTTTTTCCACTGAGTAGTTATGGTATGGAATGTACTACCTGGAAATGTAGTGGAGGCAGATTCATTTGAGGCATTCAAAGGCGCATTGAATGTTATTTGGATGAAAAATATTGTGCAAGGGTTTGGGCGGGGGGATAGCAAGAGATTGGCACTAGGAAACAATGACCATTTGAAGAGCTGGTGCAGGCATGAAGGGCCAAACAGTCTGTTTCTGCATCTTAGGATTTGTGTGATTCCGTGATATTCAGTCATGCTTTCAAAACAGAATTGGATAATTATCTGTAAAGATTTACAGTGCCAAGGTGGAAAAGGTGTGGGATCAGCACTCACTGAATTGGTATGGACATGATGATCTGAAAGACCTTCTGTTGTACTGTAACTATTCTTTGATGTAAGCTGGATCACTTTGTTTTTGGATGGCACAAGACACAATGAGTCAAATAACATCATATGCCATGATTTTTCTATATTCCTGTTCTGAATTCTCAATTTGCAGTGATATTTACTTGTTTTTACATGTCCATGTCTGAATTTACAACAGATTATTTCTCTTTATATTCTCTAGAGATCACTTCGTGAATCTGGTTAGAGAATGCTGAAATGTTATGTGATGATTGCCAATTAGAGTTCCAATTTAAGTTGTGATCATTATGTGGGAGTAACTGCTTAATCAAGGTGCAAATTCAGTTCACTTGTATTCCTAAGTCAACCTGTTAAATCACTTGTTAGGTTTAAACGTTTGCATTGATTTTTAGTGTGTGGGGGGAAAAATGATGTGAAACATTTGTTGAGTGTAAAAGCATGGAGGAACCTAAATTATCATAGACGAACCTGAGTAGTTAATGATGACATTATTGGATATTGATTCTGGTCTTCCGCAGAGTATTGGGAACAGGATCATATTGGTATCCAGGTGCAATTCTTGCTTCTCTGTGAAAAATTAAAAAGGAGAAAGTCTTGGTAGTGAGTCTCAATCTCAGAATGCCCTGTTGGGGTGGAGCCGAGAAACAGTAATGAGAAGCAATTATTGGTGGGAAATGTTTATATGCCACTAAACTGTAGAGTTAATGTTCCATGCTATAAATCAGGAAATTAGAAATGCGTGTAATGTGGGTAAGACAGTACTGGGCCCTTTATTTAAGTTAAATGAAGAGGCAGCGCTTTGAAAGCTGTGGTTTCAAACAACCTATTGGACAATAACCGGGTGTTGTGTCACTTCTGATCTTGCAAATGGTAAAGAAGAAAATTGACTTTGTATTGAATCAAGGGATTAGGTCACTTGTAGTAGAATCAACATTCTCATCTGGGGGATCATTCCTGTGCCAGAACTTAAAAGAATGTATCAGAACAAGTGTAGATCTTGCACAGTTTATTAAATGCAAAGTTCATCCTATATTGTCTGTGAACGAGAGCTTAGCAAAATTGTGAAATTTTCAATTTTCACAAAACTAATGGCAAATAATGCTTTTTATTGCAATGCCCCCTTGAAGAGTCTAAATTGTTTTCAATATGGAGCTGGAAGAACACAGCAGGCCAGGCAGCATCAGAGGAGTAGGAAAGTTGATGTTTCGGGTCAGGACCCTTTAAGGTCCATACTGTGTTATCTCTGACTCCAACAGCTGCAGTTCTTGCTATCTCTAAATTGCTCTCAATTTTCTTTTACTCTGTTTTGAAGGTTTTTGTTGAACATATGGCCCTTCAGCATGATATCAGTTCCAGAAATCTTAGAAAATATATAGTATCGTTGAAGCTATGGATCTGTGTATATCACATGGCTGACATGATCTGTGGATCCACGCAGAATATGAATCGTGTGGGTTGTGCTGCAATGCCTAACCTAGTTGTTGTTCTATGAACTGTTATGTTAGGTGTTATGATAAGACAACGTATGGTGATTGATGCATGTTGCAGGAAGCACAAGAGAAGTTTTTTGAGAAAATACAAGAGATTTTAATATCACTAGGTATTTTACCTTCTAATGACCCAGAGATACCCACCGCCATTGCTGCAAATGTCTCTACTGGAGCAGAAGCTGTACTGTTTCAAATACAGATGGAAAGTGTCGACCAGTTTACAATGCAGTCATTTTCAGTGACAGAGAAAAATGCATTAGCCAGTATATGGACTTGTGAAAAGTTTGCAGGTTACATTCTTGACCTTCAATTCAATACAGAGATAGACCACAAACCCTCAGTTAATTTCTTAAATTAGCGATTCAGATTGAGGGTGCTAAGGTAAGATTTTAATAAAAAAAACTGCTAGATACTTTGTCTTTTATCATTGAATCAAGTCCTGGAATTGAAGAGGTGAACAATTTTTGCATTGATAACATCTGCAACTTGTATCAGCAACTGAATGAAATCAAAGAGACACAGAAATCCAAAAAGCATGCTTTGGTTAGTGTGCCCTGTAACAAAAGATAACCGGTATATATGCCACTCCATTCTTCAACAGTGCTATGAACAGACTTGAACTGTGTAGTAAATATTGTACTAATTTATTATGAGATTGGTCATACCTAGAGTTCTGAGATTTGATTAATTAGAACAATTAGGTATCGTAAAATGCTTAGTCAGAGCAAAATTATTATGCTGAATCTTACAGTTTTGTGGCCAAGTGCAAGTAGTATCAAATTTGTTCGAGGGATTCTTATCCTGAGGCTGAATGCATATTCTAACAAAATGTGACTAATCTCACTGCATTTATTGCCCACTGCTCCCCGTATCATGTGTGAAATTCATTTTTGGCCACACTTTCACGTGCTGTTCCTGGAAAAACTTGTCACTTGCTAGATATCCCAGAATTGACTGGCATTTCTGGTGCAGGTGCCACCTTTTAAAAAGCTGTTGTGCACCTGCATTGTTCCTGACACATTTCCCTGGATATGGCAGACAGGGATAAATCAGCCCCTCACATTGCAACAACTATCCTGGAGCTCATTCTGGATATGATAGTACACAGGTGGCAATTCCTCTTCCTCTTCCCCAGGACCAGCAGTGGAGACTACAACATCAGACTATGCCAGCTTGGTCTGAGTTTGCCACCCACCATAAGGCAGCCACAGCCTTCTAGAGGAATGTCCAACAATGTAGGAACAAGGCCACTGACCTACCCCACTCTACCAGTGTGAATGCTACCATCTTCTTCCTGATACCTCAGTTCCTCTATCTCTGCTACTTTACCCACCATCCATCAAGGCTCATGCTCTACCACTTTCATTAATGCCTACAACATTTTACCCTTCCAGCCTGTGACGTGGCTAACTGTGCATGCCCTCTGTACCACCTGCCACCCACTTTGATCTCCTTTATTACTTGTCTCTCAAGGAGGAAAACAGCCCACAATAAGGTAGAAAAACTCAATATGGGTGGTGTGCAGCTTGTCATTTGGCTCCTCACACTTTATGAGGAGATATTCCGACTATCCCAGACTAGAGCCTTCCTAGCAGGCTCTAGAATAGTGTCAGAGTTTCTTCATTACTTAGTGTGCCATGATCCCCTCAACAAAGGCTATCTTTCTTGACTGAGGTCTGCTGACAAATGTGACAAGTTTCCTGGATTTGTGTCCATGCTAAATGGCAAGGCAAGACTGTTGAAATATGGGCCTGGTATCTCTGGCTGAGGGGGCAAAATGCAAAACGGCAAGGCAAAGCAAGGGGGGATGCTGTGAACAACCAGGTAAACTGAGTTAGTGAGCATTTTGACAAGAAGCAAAGAAATCCGATGTGGCCTGGTTCAGCCTGTGAGTTGGGTGTTCCCACGATTGCAGTGTGCTTGTCATGTCGCTCGTCATACAGCATGGAAACTGACCCCGCGGTCCAGCTCGTCCACGCTGACCAGATACCCCAATCAAAAGTAGGGCAAGATCTGATTAGGATGTCTGGTCAGCGTGGACGAGTTGGACTGAAGTGTCTGTTTCCATGCTGTATGACTGCATCTATAAAATTCTGCTAGTTGTGTTTGATGGTTTTCAAATCAGTGAAAGATATTGAGCTGAATTTATTGTGCTGTTCATCATCAGCAGGAGGTAAGAGAAATGATGATTTTAAGTTTCCTTTTCATGTCAACGTGTGAACTCCTCACAGGAAGAAAATTGAGAATTGAGATTGCAGTTCTCAATGTACATTTGATTTCATGTATACAAGTTGAGTATTGTTCCCGGTAGCTGTGGAGCTATGAAAAATATTAGAGAGCACACATTGTACTGGGCCTCAACTAGAAGAACCAGCTTGAATTTCAGATGAAGTTTATTAGGATGAGGTAGTATATTAGACCTTACATCCATGGTCCTTCCACTTCCAAACTGAAAATGATATGGTGCCACAGAACAGATGTATATTAGTCCAAGGCAGAAACATCCTGTCCACAACCTGTCCCTAGGTTGCAAATGAGTTCCATTCTTGATTCCATTTACAAATTGATTTGAATACAATACAGGACAATATTATAATAGCTGTTTGTAAGAACAAGAAATGTTTGTATGTCAGATCTTTCATATTACACTGCTGTATGAGATCGCGTTTGAAAGAACGAGTTTTTGTAAGTCAGATGTTTATAAATTGGGAACCCCTGTCTACGCAACAGTCATTGAAGCAGTCAAACAAATGATAGATGCTGCATTCACCAATATATCCTGGTGTTGGCCGCTTTATTGAAACAGGATCATCTGTCAATTCTTCTTCTATCTAGCAGAGTCTAAGGGACCATATGGGCTAGCAAGCTATTCAGTTGTAACATTTGCTATGAAGTTTCAACAAAGAAATAAGTCAGATGGATCACCTGGCACTGACCTAGGCACTGGAAATGGCAAGCACAGTGCTTTCAACCCTACAAAGTCCTCCTTGCTGACATCTTTGGCCTATTGCCAAAATTGAGAGAGCTGTCTCTCAGACTAATGACAGCCTAATGTCATCTATAGGTGTGACTCTGTCCCAGACGCCACCATCATCATCTCTGGATATATCCTGTCCGCACAGCAGCTGTGGCGGTACAGTAGTAGACAGTTGCGATGGAGTTGACCTAGGAGTCCTCAACATTGATTCCAGACCTCATGAAGTCTCATAGCATTGGATCAAGGAGACTGCCTGCAAATTACCATGTACCATCTTCCCTCAGTTGATGAATCCATGTTGAACAACACTTGGAGGAAGCAGAGGGTGGCAAGGGTGCAAAATATAAACTGAGAGAAGGTGGGGTTTCAATTTCCACCACGTGTCTTGGCAGCTGCCCTACTGATCTAGCTGGCCAGGTCTTAAAGGATGTAGCTGATAGACTGGGTCTACAGCAGGTGGAGAGGGAGCCAACAAGATGGAAAAACATACTTGATTTCATCCTCCCCAATCTGCCTGTTGCGGGTGCATCTATCCATGAACATAGAAAAATAGAACAGTACAGCACAGTACAGGCCCTTTGGCCCATGATGTTGTGCTGACCTATTATCCTACTAAGATCAGTCCACCCTGCGTACCCTACATTTTACTGTCCTCCACGTGCCTATCCAAGAGTCACTTAAAAGGCTCTAAAGTATCTGACTCTACTACCACTGCTGGCAGCACATTCCACATGCCCACCACTCTGTGTGAAGAAAAGTTTGTTTTTATAGAATTCCTACAGTGTGGAAGCAAGCCATTTGGCCCATTGAATCCACACCAACCCTCCAAAGAGCATTCCACCCAGGCCCAGTCTATAAACATGTATTTCCCATGGCTAACCCACCCAGCCTGCACATCCCTGGACACTATGGGGCAATTTAGCATGGCCAGTCCACCTAACCTGCATATCTTTGGACTGTTGGAGGAAACTGGAGAAAACCCACATAGACACCAGGAGAACATGCAAACTCCACACACAGTCGCCCAATGGTGGGATTGAACCTGAGTCCCTAGCGCTGTGAGACAGCAACACTAACCATTGAGCCACCATGCCACCCCTTACTGACTATGTCAGTAAGTTTGTGAGATATAATTTTCCTCGCACAAAACCATGCTGACTATCCCTAATCAATTTTTTTTTCTCTAAATGTCCATAAATATTATCTTTTAAAATCACCTCCAACAATTTACCCACAACAGATGGCAGACTCACAGGTCTATTGTTCCCCAGTTTTACCTTACAACCTTTCTTAAACAAAGGTACAACAACATTAGCCACCCTCCAGTCATCAGCACCTCACCTGCAATTATAGATGATGCAAATATTTCTGCAAGGGGTCTCATAATTTCCTCCCTTGCTTCCCACAATGTTCTGGGATACATTAGATCAGGTCCCAGAGATTTATCCACCTTTATATTCTCTAAGGCCTCCTGAATGTGCTCTTCTCTAATGTGAACTATTTTTAAAACATCAACATTTATTTCCCTGCATTCTCTAGACTCCTTTTTCTCCACAGTTAAAAACTGGTGTGAAGCATTCATTTAGTATCTCTCCCATTTCCTGAGGTTCAACACAAAGACAACCTCCTTGATCTTTAAGAAGTCCTACCCTCTCTCAAGTACCCTCTTGTTCTTAATGTATTTGTAGGATCTCTTTGGATTATCGTTAACCTTATCTGCCAATGCTATCTCATATCCCTTCTTTGCCTTCCTGATTTCTCTTTTAAGAATGCTCCTGCACTCTTTATACTGATTAAGAGGTTCAATTGAACCAAGTTGTCTATATCTAAATATATATATAAATAGACTGTTTCCATGACTGGTCGTTTGTCTCAAGACTAAATCCTCCACTCCACTCCAAACTAGGTTGTTCTGAGTAGCATTCCACACCTGAT
This sequence comes from Rhincodon typus, assembly GCF_021869965.1. Lineage (NCBI taxonomy): Eukaryota > Metazoa > Chordata > Chondrichthyes > Orectolobiformes > Rhincodontidae > Rhincodon > Rhincodon typus. Next base: position 27,936,672 of record NC_063362.1, read on the forward strand.
GGTGCTGGTGTCAGCGCTTGATATCCTGGGAAAATTAGATAATTTTCAGGTACCAGTCAGGGACATCTTTTTTTCCTGGTAGTGGCAGTCTTGACCAGACATCTGCATTGCCGTGCTTCACCGACTGTCGGTATTTGATCTCCCATGAGTAGGCTGACACAGCCAATGCCCATCTCTACAGGTGTGCTGCTACCATTGACGGTATGCTTGTGTATGGGCCAAAAGTGGAGATTAGAGATCTCTGGTACGTCAGTAGCACGAAGTGCCTGCTGTAAAGGCACTTCTTAATGCCAAGCACGATGCTTAATCCTTTCTTTTTCCAACTTGAGCATAATTCTCTTCCATGTTTGTTAGTGACCTTAATGTGAACGTGATGGGCTTTTCATCTCCATTCTGTAAGATGTGTGCCATTACAGTGCCAACCCCATAAGGCAAGGTGTTACATGCTAACTGTAGTGGCAATTTCGAGTTAACACTTCCAACATTATTAAAGCTTACTTCATTTCCTGGTGAGCCACCTCACCATTCTGGGTCCATTTCCACAGCTGCCCTTTTCCAAGCAACTGATGCAGGGATTTTAGCACGGTTGACAGATCAGACACAAACATGCCATAGTAATTTATAAGTCCCAAGAACAATCTGAGTTGAGAGTCGTTCTCTGGTCTAGGGGTCTTCATGCTGGCCTCCATCTTCATGGGCACCTTGTGCAGTCCCTCACCATTGATTTCATGGCCCAAGTGCTCTATGGAGTCTTGAAAAAAACTTGCATTTCCCTCTTGCAGACCATTCTCCTGCAATTTTTTTTGAGTTTCTTCTAAATTTTGAAAATGCTCCTCTTTGGAGGATTCAGTAATTAAAATATCAAGCAAATAACCTTGGATTCCTGGCAACCCACTTAATATTTGATCCATGACCCTCTGGAACAGAGCTGGCACTGATGTGATGCCAAAGGGAAGCTGCTTGTAACAGAAAAGTTCCCTGTGTGTCAGTACTGTTAGCAGCAGCTGAGACTCCTTTGCACCCTTCATCTGTATGTAGGCCTGCAACAGATCCATTTTTGAAAATTTCTTAGCCGCTGCCAGTCCATTGAATAGGTTTTCTACGACTGGAAGGGCTGTTGATCCACACTCCGGGTTGGGTTGACTGTGACCTTAAAATCACCAGAAATCCTCACCACACCATTCTGCTTTTAAGACTGGAATGATGCAAATGGAATATTTACTGATGGTTAATGATTTCAATGCTCCCAATTTCACCAGCCATTCCAGTTCTGCTACGCCTTAGGCTGGATGACCATCACGCTCCTAGGATGAGCCTGTGGCTTCAACTGTAATTTAGTTTCGACTCCTTTCCCCTCCTCCAGGGTTCCTTTGAAGACGTCTTTGTACTTGTCCAGGATCTTTTGCTAACTGATGTTTAAGTCTGCCAGCCAATAACCATGCCCTAGTTCAACCTTAAGTTTTGTAACCAGGAGCGTCCAAATAATGCAGGTTATTGTCCTTTTACTCTGCAAAGTAGCAATTCTGCACAGTGATCCCTTAACTGTACTTTCACCAGTACTTAGTCCTTCAGTGCCTTGTTCTGTCTATGTCCATCTGGGGAGGTCTCAATGATAGCGCCTTTAACCTCTCCCTATAGATTGATTCAGAAATCAGGGACATCACTACATCCACACCTACATCCATTTTTTTTCAGTCTTCCCCTCTATTTTGTTTCTGGGTTCTTCCCAATCAGCTTCACCCTGTGCCGTCAGTATGTTTAACCAAAACTGCTGTCTCTGGGCCTTCTGCTTCTCCCGCACACCTAACTGACTCCCTGTCTACTGATGTGTACCTTATGCCTTTTCCTTAGGATCTTTACTTTCTGACTCCCCTTCTCTTGTTTGGGTTGTACCCGGCAATTCCCGGCAATATGACCCACTTGTTTGCACTTGCAGCACTGGGCTCCTCAAGTCCAATGTGATGATTCCTGTGGCCACTCTTGCCACATCAGCGGCATTTGACAATTGGTACTGCATTCTGCTGTTTACACTACTTGATGCATCCAGGCATCATCGGCCACCTGGGTTGCTTCACCACTACCTCGATAGAGTTAGCCACCAGTTTTGAAAGCTGCCTTCAATCTAGGTCTCTCCTTGATAATAGCTTCCGTCGAATGGCTTCATGTCAGAGGCCACAAACCAAATTGTCCCATTGGGCCTCTTGGAGGAACCCTCCAAATTTGCAATGTTCCTCTAACCTCTTTTCAGCAGCCATGAATTGGGTGATGGATTCTGCTTCATGCTGTGCCCGTTTATAAAAACAGAAACTCTCTGTGATCTTCAGCAGTTTTGGTGCAAAATAATTTCCTAACACTTCGCATAGCTTTTGGAATATCTTCTCTGCAGGTTTCTCTGGTAGCATCAGACTCCTTAGAATCACAAAGGCTTAGACTCAACAGTCCTCAAGACAACTGGTGCCATGATGTCTTCAGCTACTTTGTTTGCCTTTAACAACCAATTAAAGTGTCCTGTGTATGAAGTCCAATTCCTGCAACTGGAATCTAGTGGCCATTTGCATCCCGAGTCCCCTTGACAAATGCTCCCACTTGGGTTGCTCACTCACTACTATACTAGTGCGCCGTTCCTCCCTGGTTACGCCTGCAGCCAGAGTTCGCTTGCCACTCGTCTCCGTGACGACTTCGTTAGCTCTCGAGTGCATACTCTCTTCTTCAGCTGTTGGCTTGAGTACCCTCACAACTGCTGCCCTGAAACTGCTCCCCGGTGAGTACCTTCTTTCCTGGCATGGACTGTGGCCCAAGTCCCCTCACGACTGCTTCTCTTGACTTTAACTCCTTAATCCCATGCTGTTTCCCAAGTCTGGGCAACGTTTCCTCCGGACAAAAAAAATGGCATTTGCACACAGTTAATGGACTGGGTCCCCTCCTCGTTGCCAGTTGTTAAGTTGGTGCTTCCTTTGGAACCAGGAATTATATACCAGGTAACGAAATGGTAAATCTGAACAGGAACACTTTTTTTGGCAATGCTCACACCTCCACAACCCGTTCTAGAATGGACCCAAGTTCTGCCCCTTTGGGGCACCTGAGCAGGCCTCTTAAAGGGCAGCACCTCCAACTACATACATAACAAAAACATCTTCTCAACATTTATTGTGTCAAGCCACTTAAACAACTAGTGCATTTCAATGAAACTAACCCTCATTCTTTTATAGATAACAGTGTGGAGCTGGAGGAACTCAGCAGGCCAGGCAGCATCAGAGGAGCAGGCAAGTTGACTTTTTGGGTCAGGACCCTTCTTCAGAACTGAGTAAAGGCCTAACCTGTTTACCTGTTCTTAATGAGTTAACCACCACCTCCGAAGAATCTACCTGGTGAATCTCTTTTGATCTACTTCCAATGTGATATATCCTTTCTTCAGTATGGGGACTAAAACTGTACTTTGTACTCCAGGCGCAGCTTCATCAACACCCAGTGCAGTTGCAACAAGACTTCCTATTTTGAATCTCCAGCCACCTAGTAATAGAGGACAAAATTCCATTTGCCTTCTTAATTACTTACTAACTCTAACTCTCTTGAATAGAGGCATCCCTTTAGCAGTTTTCCACTGTGCTGGAACTCCCTTAGAATCCAGTGATGAAATATTTTGACCAATGCCTGCAGCTGCTTCCTTTTAAACTCTTGCATGCAGGCTATCAGGTCTTGGTGACTTATCTGCCTTTAGTTCCATTAGTTTATCAAATACTTTGACCCGTTGTGAGAGATCTTTACAAGATCTTTCCTCCCATAGGCAAGGTGCTAATCTGGCCTGTCTGGGATGTTCATAGTGGCATCTATTATGATATGCATTTATATGTGGTCTCTAATAGCTAATAGTCTTTATTTAGGAATGGACTATTATGAATGGCAACTTGTATGCATGGTCTTTTCCAGACTCATTCTCTTTATGGAAGCAATCTGTGTTAATGCAAATTGCCATTGTCCATCAGACTGAATTTTCCGCTCTCTAAGATGTTTTAGTCAACCTGTTTAGACAGGTTGTGACAAAAAAAGGCTTGAATCCAAACATTCTAGCCCAGGGGTGGAGGAGACACTACCATTGCATCACAAGAGTCTTCTGCCCTCTGTGTGCTCACTGTAATCCACTTTTGAACATTGTGAAAGCTGATGATTCCAGACCAATAATCATTCTTTGTTTCGTCACAGCCCAATTTGAATTGCTACAATTGACAACTCTTCAACTTTATAGCTGCTTTAATACTGGTCAAGAAATGTGTGCATTTAGGGAATTGAAAAAAAAATTGTACTCTGCTACATGTGGCAGGCATTCCAGTTCCTCCATCTGTCAATTCAGTAAAGGATATTACTTGTCTTTCGGTCCATCATCTATTTGCTGCCTTACATTTTTCACACAATTCCTTGATTTATAACTGAGTTTTTTCTCTTGATGTACTCAACTAAGTTAGAAGGTAAAACAATGTTGCAAAAATGCTCTCCTTATTAAGATTTTAGCATGTAGATACTGCTGGGAGCTGGAAGAGGTATGTATCATTGTCATCACAGTTACTTTGCACAAGTGATCTCCTATGACTGCAATTTTGTCACTACTTTCTGTATTTATTTGCTGGCGTCAATCCTCGAGAAAGGCCAGAATTTAGTTTTACTTTTATTACTTTTGGAAAAAGAATCATAGAACCCCTACAGCTTGAAAACAGGCCCTTTGGCCCAACAAGTCCGCACCGACCCTCAGAGCATCCCACCCAGACCCATCCCCCTATAACCCGCCTCATCTACACATCCCCGAACACTATGGGCAATTTAGCACGGCCAATCCACCTAGCCTGCACACCTTTGGACTGTGGGAGGAAATTGGAGCACCCAGAGGAAACCCACGCAGCCACAGGGAGAATGTGCAAACTCCACACAGACAGTTGCCTGAGGGTGGAATCGAACCCTGGTCTCTGGCACTGTGAGGCAGCAGTGCTAACTACTGAGCCACCGTGCTGCCCCTTTTTTGTTTTTTTAGAGCATCTGACCAAGACCCAGCCACCCCACCCCATTCTTGCAATCCCACATTTCCCATGGCTAACCTGCCTAGGCTGCACATCCTTGGATACTATGGGGCAATTTAGCATGGCCAATCCACCTAACCTGCACATCTTTGGACTGTGTGAGGAAACTGGAGTATCCGGAGGAAACCCATATAGACACTGGGAGAATGTGCAAACTCCACACAAACAGTCGCCAGAGGGTGGAATTGAACCCAGGTCCCCAGTGAGTCTGGTCATGTTGTGTCTTCCTGTTGTGGTCTGTCTCGGAGGTAACGGCAGATTGTGCTTTTCAGGTATCCATTCCTTTTGAAGACACTGTATAGGTGCTCCTGTTTTGCTTTGCGTGGTTTCGGGTTGCTGCAATGTGTTGTGGCTGGTTTAACTAGTGTCCTGATGCAGCTCTGTTTGTGAAAGTTGGGTGGTTGCTACTGTAATTGAGTATCTGGTCTGTATGTATGGTCTTTCTATATACTGTAGTTTGGAGTTCCCTGTTTTTGCGTTATGTCCAGGAAGGGTAGTCGGTTGTCGTTCTCATCTTCTTTCGTGAATTTTATCCCCGCAAGGCTGTTGTTTATGTGTTGGTTGGTTTCTTCTAGTTTGGTGCGTTTAATAATCATGAAGGTGTCATCTACATATCGGACCCAAATTTTGGTAGGGAACGCTGTCCGTTCTAACCTTTTGTGTTTACTGCTTCTGTAATCAGTCCTGATACTGGGGACACCACTGATGTTCCGTCGGTTTATTTGTATATGCCATCGTTGAAGGTGAAGGGGAGCTGTGAGGCACAGATCAAGTACTTTCATGGTGGTGTCCTTATTGATGTTGTTCGTGTCCTGCGTTTCTGCCGACTGGATTCCTCCAGTGGTGTGGCAGTTGTGTCTTTGGTTAGGGCGATTGTTTATGGATGTAAATAGTGCTGTTACGTCAAAGGATATCATCATCTTGTCCTCTTCTATCCTGGTGTCCTTGATGTTGAGGATTTCTTGTGATGAGTGGATGGAGTGGGTAGTGTTGTCCACTAAGTATTTCAATTTCTGTTGCAGTTCTTTGGCAAGTCTACACGGTGGTGTGCCTGGTAGTTAGACAATGGGTCTGAGGGGGACCCCCTGGTTTGTGTAAATTGGGGAGTCCGTAGAATCCGGGTGTGTTGGATCCCTCTAGCTTCATTTTTTTGGTAGTCTGTCTTGCTGACGTCTCCTGAGTTGTATAATTTCTTCAGGGTCGTTGTAATCCGTTTCCCTGACTGTGGTGTTGGGTCTGTTGCCATCTATTGGTAGGTGTTGGTGTCTGCTAGTGGTGCGTTTGCTTTCTCAATGTATTGGGCTCTGTTGAGGATTACTGTCATGCATCCTTTGTCCGCTGGTAGGATTGTAATGTTCCTGTCTTTCTTGAGTCTTTCCAGGGCTTTCCTGTCTTCTGTGTTGAATGTGTTCCAATTACTTTTTTTTTGCTCAGTGTTGGGACAATCATCTGTCTGTTGTACTTCTTCCGTTAGTCTATTGTTCTTTAGTGTCTATTCCAATGCAGCCAGGAAGTCAGTCTTTTTGGCGTCTCTGTAGTTATAATTCAGTCCACGTGCTAGGACGATCTTCTCAGTGTCTGTAAGTTGTTGGTCCGAGATGGTTTTTTTTTAATCCATGAATCTGTATTGTCATTGATGTGGGTGATTTTGGACAGATTTTCTTGAAGGGCTATTCTTTTCTTTGTTCTGGTCTTTTGTTGTTGTATGCTAATGGCTTACCAATTAGCCACCAAGAGACATGACTAATTCTCACTTGTCTGACTATACTCCGGACAACAAGGAACACTAATTCAACTGGGACAACACATTCATAATCGCACAAGCCAAACAGAGACACACCAGGGATTTCCTGGAGGCCTGGTCTTCCATCTGGAACTCCAGCAACAAACACATTAAATTAGACCCGGTGGACAAACCACTGAGAAACAAAACTAGAAGTAATACCAACCACTTGGACAATGAGGATTGAAGAACAGAAGAGTTGGGGAGAGAAAAGAATATCATTCCACAGGGTGTGGTTGTGGAAACTGTTGTATTGCACTTTCTTTCCCAGTTTTCTCTTTTCCCTCCACTCATAACACCAATCTTTTCTTGTTTCTCTGCCTGTGCCTATAAGTGTGTAGGGATTTAAAAAGACAACAGAATTTCACTCCAATAGCAGTTAAATGTTTATAGCTTATGGTTTTGTTTATCTGTTGGCTGTTACCTATCTGTATGTAATAAGCAGTAGTTTTTGTTTGGTATGGTAATTTTGTTCAGTATTTTCTGTTAACCTGATTCCATCAGACAGACTTTGTTTAAGTCTTTAACTTTAATGGTGATCACGGGTGTAGTAGGGGTTGAGAATCAATGTACTCACTCAAGTAGGTCATAGCAATGTGGAACTGGCCACCACAAATAGTAGAGGTGACAATTGCAGATTAATTTAAGGTGAAACAAGAGGAACACTTGAACAATTAAATAGAATATGTTGAAGCATTTAGCTGAAAGATAAGAGACAACTCATAAAAAGCTGCTGTCGACTAATGAACTGAATAGTGTCATTTTTCTGTATTCCTCTATGGGACATGACTGCTGCATTTGTTGTCTGTGCATAATTGCCCATATTTCTGTGTGTGTTCTGTTCAAGATGTTATTTGTGTTACCTCCCCTTCACTTGACATCACAAAGTTAGTTTCAGTTTTTTTTTTAATTCATTCACAGAATGAGGGCATTGATGGGTAGGCCAGAATTTATTGTTCATCATTAATTGTTCAGAGGACAGTTAAGAGTCAATCACATTGCTGTGGGTCTGGGGTCACATATAGACCAGATTCGGTAAGGATGGCAGTTTCCTTCCCTAAAGGACATTAGTGAACAAAATGGGTTTTTTCCAACAATCAGTGATGGATTCATTGTCATCATTAAACTCTTATTCCAGATTTTCTTGAATTCAAATTCTACCATCCATCCTTGCAGGATTCGAACCCAGGTCCCCAGACCATTATCTGGGTCTCTAGATTAACAGTCCAGCAATAATACCACCAGACCATTGCCTCCCCCACTGACAACTGAATAAAACTTACTGAACACAGTCCACACCCCTGTTTCAAACCTTTCGATTGGAAAATCTATCCTAGAATATTTTTAGGTAGGGAGGAGGGAAGAAGTTTATAATTAACTGAAATCTTTTGGCTGTCATTAATACTTTTAAAACAGAGGATGACTGAAGGACATTGGTAAACATATGGGTTTTTCCCTTTCTAACATTAGACCATGTGGTGATTCAAAAGACTTCCGTTTTCCATTAAACTCAAATTTGGCCAATCAACTAAATCTGATCATTTACCTCACGAATAATTTCAAACATGAAAGTAGGACACGTTGAAATATGGATGCAGAACTCTTTCCGGCGATAGATACCACTTTGTTACTAGATTGCTGAATAGGCCTATAATTATAGTGAGCAAGGTGGTCAGTGACAACTCCAGCATCCAAGCAATGCAGGTAATTTTGAAATGTGTAAATTTTTCAGAATATTTACATCAGATTAAAGCTGTTGGCAAAAAGAAAAGGCAAACCTGTTCTGTTTGCTTGTTGCAGTTATTGGTAACTGTTGAGACTTGACTTTACATAGCTCGCAATACTCAGTGCTTTTAGTATTTTTTTTGAAAACCTAAGAAAGGTAGCACAACCCTTTAAGTCTATGATTCTAGCCCTTTGGCCCTTATCTCTCTTCCAGCTGTGCATTCTACGTGACATATGTTGTATGTGGTAATGTTTGATTTCTGCATTTATTTAACTCCCAAGGTGTTTTCATAAACTACAAATATAGACTTTTTCAATGTAAGTTTTTTTTTCCTATGTAAGGGAAGATTATACAAATGAGGACACTCAATAAAGACTTCTCAATGGTTATGTTTTGAATGCATTCCTTAAGAGTGCACAATATGGACGGTACTGGCCAAATTTCAGAGGATGTTCTGTCACAAAATTGACCATGGTGAATTTTGAGGTGTTACGTGATGAGTGCTGTGCAAGTGACATTGATGTAATATAGGCTTTGGTATCTGGAGTCACTGTGCTCTTTTGTTGACCACTGGAGTCTCCTCTATATCTTGTTATATAGTTTGTCTCAAGCTGATGTAGCACTTCCCCAAGTATTTGTGTGAAGAATTGAATGGCATTGACTCTCCTTTCAGTTATGTGACCACACCTCTCCATCCTTGAAATAAAAGAACAACTGAACTATAGATGCAGAAAGACCTGCCAGTGTTACAGTCGTCTTTTTAACACCTTTTAAACACTTTCTTTCTAAAGAAAAGTGCTTTAGAAGTATTGTTTTTGAAACAATTTCACTTTATACATGGGGACTGTGCTCATTTCACTTATTATGTTCATATTTTATTGAAAATCTAAGCTTTAGTGGTTGTGATAACAACTTGGTTCTGGTGTAGCAATCTGGTCTCACACAAAAGATTGTGAATTAAAGTCTATCAAAGGACTTGAACACAAAGCCTCATGCAGAAATCTGGTAACTGTAGGAAAGGATTTTCAGTTCTGGATTGGGAAATTTTGTATCAATGTATGTCCCAATCCCATACTGTAGTGGGAGCATCAACTTGACTGCCCTTTTCACCAGATTGAACAATTAGTTGCCTGAAGATATACTTGGTGTCCAATTAATAATTGCAGACAAACTTCTGAAGCTGGAGGACCAATGGGAACTCCTCGGGTACTGAAGGAATTGTAGTCTGTGGTACAGGAGAAACAGGAGAGGATGCATGTAAGGGAATCAGAGGGTGCCTGCATATTGAGGCATTCTGTCCATAGTTCCATAATATTTCAAATGAAAACAATGAAACAACAACAGGACCATAATGATGATGGAGAGTTATTTTGCAATTCAGCCTGTGAATGCAGCCATGTAGGTGGCGCAGGGCTCCAAAGATAATGGTGTTTTCTCTACTTGGTCTACCATAATCGGTAGGCCAATTCTAGATGACCACATTGCTACTGATGAAATGATGTTCTGCAGCTCAACTGAAAATTCTGTTGACCACTGATTTTAATCCTTAATTAGACTTTAGATTAACTTCGGCTGGTCCTGAGAAGGATGATCCAGGTCCAATTCAGCTTTCCAGAAACTGGTTAAAGAGCAGAATGGTGCTACCAAATGGTGGTGGCTTGAAATTATTTATTTGCCTGTCAAAGTTCCCACCTCTCTTAGACTGTGAAAATCCTATCAATTGTTTCTGGAGAGTGAAACAGAGTTAACTAAACTCCTTTTTATTGGTTTTCATTTTCTTTTTTAGCAGCTGGTCATGATTTTTTTTCATTTGCATTAATTTGTTTCTTTGCTTCTCAATCACTTTTCTTTATCACCTTGGATCGTCAGGTCTTTTTGTTATTGAATCCCTCATACCTTTCAACCTATCATTGATCTTCTCTTGCTGCTTTTTAACACCACTCTCCCCACCTTTCACTGACTCTATACTCGTTTTAAAGCCTTTTGCATCTCTAATGTTTCCCTTTTTGATGCAAGGCCATTGACCTGAAAATGCTAAATATTTTTAAATTTCCACAGATGCTACGCTATCTGCTGAATGTTTCTAGAATTTTCTGCTTTAATTTTAAATTTCCAGTGTGGTGTTTTGCTTTTGCAGTGTTTCCGCTAAGAGGGTAAACAGAGGGTCCGTATGTCTGCTTGCTGTTCTTGAACAGTCTTCCGATGTTGAGGTTAAAATCATCAATCAACCAACATCACTAAGTACAGAATAATAGATCAATGCTTTGCATCTGCTTTTGGAATTTCCTTGTGTGCTTCAAGACTAATTCATAAATTGAGAAGTGCTTTGTTAATGCCTTTAGGTCAGACAGAAGTTTATTCATTTATACTTTTGCTTGTCAAGAAAATGCATCCTGTACAATTCTTTTCTCCTCATGCAGTCTTTGATGATTAGACTTCAATATACCTATTGCTACAATAAATAAAATACTTTCCCATTCCTTCCCCTCAAGCTATCATCTGCCTGATCTCCTTTTGAAGACTGTCATTCGTCAGTTGAATTTGAAAAAGAAATTGGTTGGGGAGGGCATTTAATTTATTTACTCCTCTGATATGGAAAGGAGAATAACACGAGTAAATTGAAGACTCAAAAAAGCAACAAAACTGAACTGGAAATGAGAGGGTGCAAATTGCAGCAATATATTGGAGTAATTGTTTAGGCTTCTTGGACAGGGATTGCTATTACAGCCATGTAAATAATACCAGTAAATCAAGTACAAAATGTATGTGTTCATGTCCTGGTAAATGCAACTTGGCTAGAATGTGGCAATCCTTTATTACAATAATTTGAGTGAAATGTTGACGTTATTGTCTGATATTATACATTAGCTAATTTATCATGTTACATTTTATAATGATCATTAATGTTTCTGTAAAGCCACAACCAATGTTGGTGCTTGCTCCCCACATTGCCTTGTATGTTGCAATTATGTTTAACTAGCCTCGTTCTGAAAATACAAAATGCTGCAAAGCTGAGAAAAAGCAATATGTCTCACTCGTTCCAGATGGGAGCTGTATTGTTGTTATATTATTTGGAAAAAATTAGGAGCTATATTGTATGTGTATGTATACATAAAGTGTTCAGGATGCCAAATTATTCACTACAGAACTATAGTTTGTGCATTGAATTAATAGTGTATCTTGCAACACATGAAAGTTTGGAAAATTGCACTTGAAGTCAAATGTGGTATCTGTTTCTGAAATTGTGATTATTTCTAACTTTTGAGTACTACAAGACTGTGTATGATTTCATTTACTGATAAATATAGTATTCGTTTTGGTCTCTATGGGATAACTATATGTTTTTCGAATCATAAAGTAATAGAGTAATACATCATGGAAACAGACCCTTCGACCCAAACTGGTCCGTGCTGACCATGGTGCCCACTCAGCTAGTTCCAATTGCCCGCATTTGGTCCGTACCCCTCTAAACCCTTTTGACCTGTATACCTATGCAAATATTTTTCAAATGTTGCTATTGTACCTGCCTCAACCACTTTCTCTGGCAGCCCATTCCATACATGCACCATTGTTTCTGTGAAGAAGTTGCCCCTCAGGTCCTTCTTAAATCTTTGCCCTCTCACCTTTAAGCCAGGGGTGGGGAACTTTTTTTACATTGGAAGATCACATTTTATTTAACAGCGATCCTATTAGGCCGCATGCTCAGAATTTAACATGTACAACAAAATGTCCTATTTTTGTCAACATATTTACTAATTTTAATTAAAGCCTGCTATTAAATGAGGACTTTAAACAAAATAAAAATTCAGCAAAGACACATTTATTTGTTTGGCAAAGTTGATAATAGAACTAATAATAAGTGAAAAACTTAGACAACAAACCATTTAATGACTTTTTTGTGATTGCTTACTGCGAGATAGGAATCGGATATTTGGTTCCAACATCATTGACCATAGCTTTAATTGGTCTTCCAGGTGAATATCTGTCATCTGAGATCTTGAACGCATTTTAATTTGTGTCACATATGAAAATGTTGATCCACAACAGTAGGTTGTGCCAAAGCAAGACCACATTCGATGAGCATATTGACGTACACATGGGTATTCAACGGCAATTTTCCATATTTCCATGGGATCTTTCTTAGCATCAAATAGAGACTTCAGAATATTATCTTCTGAGAGCTCAATCAATTCCATCTGTAAGTTGTCAGGTGCTTTGGAGACATCAATCAGGTGTGGTTGAAAAGCTGGTTTTAGCGTGAGGTCATGTTTCTCAAAATTTGCAAACCGTTCATTGTATTTTTCAATCGGGGCATCAAGATCGGGTAAGGAGAGTTTTGAAAAAGGCCAGCTTTTTCCGAAATGTTTGGATTTTTAGTCACATATCGTATGTAGGTTTAATTTTACCTTGCAAAAAAAGTTTCAAATCATTTTGCTTTGACATTATATCACACAAAAATGCAGCATTTCTGCAGAAATCCTCTTTTGACAATTCACGTAGTGCATTCAGTTCCTCAAAATCTCTTGCGATTTGTTTCTGCAAAGATTGAAAGTTTTACAAGTATTTGTCCTTGTGACAATTAGGGCACTTTAGAATGATATGGCAGATCCACACTGAATGTTTCATTATCAAGCTGGAGCATGTTGCAAAATTGGTGATGCTGTGATGCAGTTGCTTGAATGTAGTTTACAATCCCTATAACATTATATAATGTTCCACCTAAAACAGTATAGATTTGGCACAGAGATTCTGTTGATGCAAAAGACAATGAAAGGAAATCAAAGCATCTGGATCTGGTAAAAAGGTGTAGAGCTGGATGAACACAGCAGGCCAAGCAGCATCAGAGGAGCAGGAAAGCTGACGTTTCGGGTCTGGACCCCATCTGGATCTGGTAACTTTTTTTTTGTAGTAATGCAACAAATCCTTCATGTTTTCCCCTCATGGAATTTGTACCGCCTGTGCATACACTTACTAAATTACATAAACTCAGTTTTGCTTCACGGTGTTTTTCTTTGAAGATAGTGAAGATGTCAATTCCAAGTGTCTTTGCCATAAGAGTACCTAAAGCCAGTAACACAAATAAAAAAAACACATGCACTGAGTCAGTAATGTCAGTGGTTTCATCCAAGGCAATCAAATAATAAATGTGAATCAGAGATAGTAGGAACTGCAGATGCTGGAGAATCCGAGACAACAAGGTGCAGGGCTGGATGAACACAGCAGGCCAAGCAGCATCATAGGAGCAGAGAGGCTGACGTTTCGGGCCTGGACCCTTTGTTGTCTCAAATAATAAATGTCTTTGCTTCGACATATTGTATGAAATTGTTCTGTTACATTGAGGGCTAATTCATATTGCCGATCAGTTATGGTCCTTCTTGAAAGAGGTAGTTATTTGTACTTATTAACCTTTCCTGAATCTAAACATTCTTTTATGATTTCCACATGGCTAAATGGCTTACTACTACTTCCAAGCATATATGCTACTTTATAAGTTGCTTCAGTGATGTCAATCCGTTGTCCTGACATCGTTTAAACACTTGCTGCTGTTGCTGCCTTTGATCTTTCAATTTCTTAAGTGCAGACTTTCGGCGTTCTCCTTCCAGTTCAGCATATTTTGTGCTCTTTTGAGTTGCATTATGCATTGTATTTCTTCATTGCTGCAATTATGGCGTTGCAGAACAAAAACATAACGTTATCTTTCACAGCAAATACGTAATACTACAATTCCCATTCTTCATTGAATACTCTGTTCTCTTCCTTTAATGTTCTTTTTAGTTTTTGACATGACTGGGTTATGCCTTAAGGCCGCAGGTCCCCCACTCTTGCCTTAAACCTATGCCTTCTACTTTTCAATTCCCCAACTCTGGGAAAAAGACTAATTGCATTCATCCTAGTTTCTTTGCATTTCAATAATAGTCTACCTTTCAATTCTACCTTGCAATGTGCATGACCTCACATTCCCTTGCATTAAACTCCATCCGTCAAGCTTTTGCCCATTTACTCAGTCAATCTGACCCCCTTGCAGATTACTTACCATAAAAACCATGAGCTATCAGAGCAGAATTAGGCCATTTGGCCTATCACGTCCGCTCCACCATTTGATCATGGCTAATATATTTCTCAACCCCATTATTGTCATTCATCAAAAACCTATTTATTTCAATGACTTGGCTCCCACAGCCTCAGTGACAATGAGTTCCACAGATTCACCACCCTCTCGGTGAAGAAATTCCTCCTCATCTTAAGGGTCATCCCTTTATATTGAGGCTTCACGCAGGTTCTAGTCTCTCCTACTAATGGAAGCATCTTCTCCGCATCCACCATATCCAAGCCTCTCAGGATTCTGTGAGTTTCAATGAGATCCCCACTCATCTTTCTAAACTCCTTTGAGTAGAGACCCAGAATCCTCAGCCACTCAACTGTATAGTGTGCTGGTGAAACCACAGCTGCAGTACTGTGTACAATTTGGTCCTGTATTTGAGAAAGGATATTTCGGTTTTGAAGGCTATTCAAAAGATTATGAAGGCATGTGAAAACGTAAATGTTGAGACAACGTGTCCATTAGTTGGGAAATCACAAACAAGGGGACATAGTTACAGAATACGGAATAACTCATTTAAAACGGAGATGTGTAGGTATTTCTTTTCCAGGATAGTGAATGTCTAGAATTATCTATCCCTGAGAGTTGAGAAGCCTAGATCAATGCAGGTATTTAAAAAGGGAGATTTTTGAAATATCAGGGAGTTGACAGCTTGCTGAGCTGGCATGAAGAATGAGTTGAGACTTCATTGTTGAATGACAGGGTAAGCTTGAGATCCATAAGCCCTACTGCACCTATTTCTTATGTGACATGTTGGACTAGTTGGGTGATTACATCTTTAGGTTTTCAATCACTGATGTTGAGGTTGAAAAATCTAATTTAGGATGAGAAAATCAAACTGTGTGAAAGAATTGCATCCTGGAAGACATGATTGAAAACTTACACCATTTATTTACAAAAGTAAAATTTTTGAGAAGATTTGTAGCGCGGGTTGTGGATGAGGTTGTAGACATGCTCACCAAGCTGGTGGGTTTGGTTGCAAACGTTTCGTCGCCCTGCCAGTTAATATCAGTGCACATCCGGTGAAGCTTCGGTGTTCTGTTCCGCTTGTTATTTATATGCCTCGGTTTGCTGGGGTGGTTGGTATTACTTCTGGTTTTGTTTCAGTGGTTTGTACACTGGGTCTAATTCAATGTGTTTATTGATGGAGTCCGATTGAAATACTGGGCCTCCAGGAATTCCCTGGTGTGTCTTTGTTTGGCTTGTGTGATTAGGGATGTGTTGTCCTAGTCAAATTCGTGTTCCTCGTTGTCCGTGTGTAGTGAGACCAGTGAGAATTGATCGTGACTCTTGGTGGCTAGTAGGTATTAATGTATCCGTATTGTCAATTTTCTTCTGGTTTGGCCTATGTAGTGTTTCTCACAGTCCTTGCATAGTATTTTGTATATTACCCCAGTTTTGCTAGTTTTGGGTATGGGATCCTTTACGTTCGTCAACAGCTTCGTAGGGTGGTTGTCAGTTTGTGGGCTACTCTGATACCTAGGAGTCGGAGTAGTCTTGTGGTCATCTCTGAAATGTCCTTGATGGGTGATTAGTGAGTGTGGTTGTGTTGTGTCTTCTTGTTGTGGTCTGTCTCAGAGGTAAAGGTGGATTGTGCTATATAATATACAAAGTACTATGCATGGAATGTGAGAAACAAAACCAGAAGTAATACCAATCACCCCAGTAAATCGAGGCATATAAATAGCAAGTGGGACAGAACACCGACGCTTCACCGGAGGCGCACTGACCATGTTACCTAGTAGGGTGATGAAACGTTTCAATCAAACCCACCGGCTCAGCGAGCATGTTTACAACCTCACTTACAAAGGTAAATTCAGTCTGGCACTCCTGGCAAACGTGTTGGGAGGTGAGGTATGGTGGTACCATATTATAACCTATAATGTGCAATAATCACTAGATTAAATGCTGACACTTGTTGTTTTTATGGCATAACTCTTATCTGCATGTGAGTTAATTAACTTACTCTATGTGAGGAAAAAAAACACCATGGATTGATGGGCTGAATGGCCATCATCTCTACCACAGCAATTATATGTCAGATACTGGGAATATGAAATTTTAAAATGTCATTTTTCATAGTATTCGCCATCCCTTTTTTTAAAAATCTGAATTAATTGGAATGTGCTCTTGAGATTGAAACTGATCGAAACTGTGTGACAGCAATATGGAGAGTTTACATTTTTAATTCAACTTTAATTCCCTATTAGAGGTCAAGGTGTTTATCCGCCAGTGTCTCAAGACTGTAATTTGAGACTAAAAATGTCAGAGCAACAATCCTATTACTGTGATGTCCAATCAATTCACTAAGAAAAGTCAGAATATTCTAAGTGGGATTTTAATTGACTTCCTAAGACATGTGTTCAAGATAGCAAGAGAAAGCCAAGATTGGATCATATCCCGTGTCCGGTTCCAGTGTTTCCACTTTTGAGAGCTTTAGGCAAGTCAAAAGTTTGCTGAACCTACAAGTTAACATTAATTAGTTGTTTTAGTGAATGGGACTACATTACAGTTTGAACCTGCACATCTTCATGGTGTCTAGTGCATGCAATTATATCATCATTGTTAGATGGGACTTTTGTAGTAGTGGATCAGTAAACCAGAGGTAGTGTGCTCAAACCTTACTCTGGCAGGTTATAACTTCAAACTCAGTAACTCTCTACTGATGTCTTGGCTACCAAAACAAAATCCACAAGATTCAACTGCCACATTACCCAGTCTAGCCTACACTACCTCTAGGTGCATACATCTGATAGACCCTTAATAGCCACACTGCTTAAATTATTAAAAAAAAGTCTTTGGCTTAAAACAGAATAGTGAGAATCATTGTCACATTATCATTTTGACACCATGTCCCGAAACACATGATTGGATTATGTATTTGTGATTTGTGTTCTTATTACAAAAATATCATACTTGAATACAGTGTTTTTGCAGTCTGACTAACATGCAGGACAAAATAAAGCATATAGCATCGGTGCTGCTGTGATGCAAGTGTTCTCAACTGTTTTGAGCCCATGTTAGATAAAGAATTGGAGCAAACCTATGTTTGAAGGCAGGTTGAATTTTACTGCAAATATTTTTATAAAGTCCAGAATGAGAAGATCATTTGCCAGATGTAACCAATGCAATAATGATTCACTCTCCTGACTGAACCACTCGCACCAGTGTCCTCCTTTTGATTTCCCACCTATTCCAAAAAAAAATTAAGGAACTCAATTTGTCCTCTGACCACTCTGAAAAAGTATGTCATTAACATCTCCATAATGTTTTCCTTTGTTTCCCCCATTTTTAAACAATATTTTTTTTAAAAATTATTGGTTGTAATATGAGATAACAAGGTGTAGAGCTGGATGAACACAGCAGGCCAAGCAGCATCAGAGGAGCAGGAAAGCTGACGTTTCGGGTCTGGTCCCTTCTTCAGAAACGGGGGAGGGGAAGGGGATTCTGAAATAAATAGAGAGAGAGGGGCAGACGGATGGAAGGTGGATAAAGGAGCAAGTAGGTGGAGAGGAGACGGACAAGTCAAGGAGGCGGGGATGAGGCTGGTAGGTAGGAGGTGGGGGTGGGGGTTGAGGTGAGAGGAGAGGATAGGTGAGAGAAAAGATGGACAGGTCAAGGAGGCAGGGATGAGCTGGGCTGGTTTTGGTATGAGGTCGGGGGTGGGGCGATTTTGAAGCTTGTGAAGTCCACATTGATACCATTGGGCTGCAGGGTTCCCAAGCGGAATATGAGGTGCTGTTCCTGCAACCTTTGGGTGGCATCGTTGTGGCACTGGAGGAGGCCCAGGATGGACATGTCGTCCAAGAAGTGGGAGGGGGAGTTGAAATGGTTCGCGACTGGGAGGTGCAGTTGTTTGTCGTGAACCGAGCGTAGATGTTCCACAAAGTGATCTCTAAACCTCCACTTGGTTTCCCCAATGTAGAAGAGGCCGCATCTGGAACAGCGGATACAATATACCACATTAGCAGATGTGCAGGTGAACATCTGTTTAATGTGGAAGATTTCTTGGGGCCTGGGATGGGGGTGAGGGGGGAGGTATAGGGGCAGGTGTAGCACTTCCTGCGGTTGCAGGGAAAAGTGCCAGGGGTGGTGGGGCTAGTGGGGAGTGTGGAGCGGACAAGGGAGTCACGGAGAGAGCGGTCCCTCCGGAAGGCAGAAAAGGGTGGGGAGGGAAAAATGTACTTGGTAGTGGGGTCAGATTGCAGGTGGCAGAAGTGGCGGAGGATGATGCGTTGAATTGGGAGGTTGGTGGGGGTGGTATGTGAGGACGAGGGGGATTCTGTTTTTGTTGTTATTGCGGAAGGGGGTGTGAGGGATGAGTTGCGGGAAACGCGAGAGATGCGGTCGAGGGCGTTTTCGACCACTGTGGAGGAGAAGTTGCGGTCCTTGAGAAACGAGGACGTCTGGGATGTCCGGGAGTGGAATGCCTCATCTCGGGAGCAGATGTGGCGGAGGCGAAGGAATTGAGATTAGGGGATGGCATTCTTGCAGGAAGGTGGGTGAGAGGAGATGTATTCTAGGTAGCTGTGGGAGTCAGTGGGCTTGAAATAGATATCGGTTTCTAGGTGGTTGCCAGAGATGGAAACAGAGAGGTCCAGGAAGGAGAGAGAGGTATCAGAGATGGTCCAGGTGAACTTGAGGTTGGGGTGGAAGGTGTTAGTAAAGTGGATAAACTGTTCGAGCAGCACGAGGCGGCGCCGATACAGTCATCAATGTAACGGAGGACGAGGTGGGGGATGGGGCCAGTGTAGCTGTGGAAGAGGAACTATTTCACATATCCTACAAAAAGGCAGGTATAGCTTGGGCCCATGTGGGTAGCCATGACCACCCCCTTTGTCTGTAGGAAGTGGGAGGAATTGAAGGAGAAGTTGTTAAGGGTGAGGACGAGTTCAGCTAAGTTGATAAGGGTGTCAGTGGAGGGGGCTTGTCGGGCCTGCGGGACAGGAAGAAGCGGAGGGCCTTTAGGCCATCTGCATGGAGAATGCAAGTAGAAAGGGACTGGACGTCTATGGTGAAGATGAGGTATTGGGGACCAGGGAATCGGAAGTTTTGGAAGAGGTGGAGGGCATGGGTGGTTTCACAGACTTAGGTAGGGAGTTTCTGGACCGGTGGGAGAAAATGGAGTCGAGATGAGTTCGGTGGGGCAGGAGCAGGCGGAGACAATGGGTCGTCCAGGGCAGTCAGGTTTGTGGATTTTGGGAAGGAGATCGAAACGGGCGGTGCGAGGTTGGGGAACGATGAGGTTGGAGGCTGTGGGTGGGAGGTCACCTGAGGTGATGATGTTGTGGATGGTCTGGGAGATGTTGTTTTGGTGGTCGGGTGTAGGATCATGATCAAGGTGGCGGTAGGAGGAGGTGCCAGAGAGCTGGCGCCTGGCCTCAGCGATGCAGAGGTCAGTGCGCCATACTACAACTGCGTCACCCTTGTCTGCGGGTGTATTCTGGTTGTAATATGTTCATTCTCCTGTGTTGAGCAAGCCAATTGCTTCAATGTAAATTTTGCACTTTTTCTGTGGTTTGCGGTCTGCCTAATTCCAACAGCTGAGTTCTGAGTAGTCCTGTTGTCTGTTGTATGCAGTTTTGATTATTAATTTTAATATATGTGCAAGCATTTATCAACATTAAAATCCATCTGCTGTATGCCAGTTGACTTACATAATAATTCCAATTTTTCCTGAAGATGATCAATCTTATTAGCTGTCTGTCCTATAACTCACATGATCAACAAATTTTTCAATATAACTCACTGATATTACACATTTCCCAAAGAAAAGTCTCCTTGTGTAGCACCAGAGGTAACATCATTACAGCCATAGTTTTATCATCACCCTGTATTCAGTTATGTAGGATGTTCCTTTAGTACATCAGCTATGTGGTCCACAATATTTTTAATTTTTTCATAGGATGTCTTTTTAGTTTGTGCCTTTTGAAAAACTAGAGAATGGAATGGGAGAACTATTTTAAAACCAGCCTTTATGAAGGTGGTTGTATGTTTTGAAAGCAAGTAAGCTGGCACCTATGCCAAACATCATGTAAACAACTCTTTGAACAAGTAGTAATTGAAGGTTGAGTTGCACAAGCCAAGAGGGTGTACAGATGCAGCTATTGACGGCAAAAAGAAGTTGATTGGTCCATGTTGATCAGTTATCAATGACTGACCTTTTGCCTCCCAAGAATTCCATGATTGGTTCTCTTGTAACTGAAACATGAGCTGGAAACCAGTTATGGAGTAGAGTATGTGCGTTTTTTCCCCAGCTTGGAAGTCATCTGTTTGTTTGTTTTTTTCTTCAGTCAAAACTGACTTTAAACCTGATTTTTATTTTTCTGTAATAGTTGTTGCGACTTTTAACTGATTAGCCAGAGACCTTTTATAACTGAGCCAGCCACCTTACATCTCTTACCAATCAGTGGAAGCTCCCAGAGCTGCAAAGTAATGTGACGACTTGCAGAAGAATCCAGGATCATCACAGCAACAGAACTTCAAACGTAAACTACTAAACTGCACTCCTAGTCTTCCACTGTCGATAACCTTTTCTTCCTGTCAGTTTCTATGTGTGTGTCTAAGAAGAATTTATAAGCAGATTAGAATTTTAATGAAAACTGTCATATGCCGGTGGTTTGTAATTGTTTACCTATAGCTGGCAACTCACTACTTGTAATAAATGGTAATATTTGTCCAGTACAGAAACCTGTTCCATGCTTTCTATCAACCTGTGTCTGAAGTCAGGTAAATTGGGGAACTTTGTGTACTGTATGAAATCTTTAACTTTTGTGATGACTCCAGGAATAGCACATCTTGATTTCTGGTGTGTTACCCTGGTGAGTCCAAACAAAGCAAACATTACCATTGAGACCAGCATTTGTTACTCATCCCTCACTGCCCTTGAGATTGTGGTCCTGAGTTGCTGCAGTCCGTCTGGAGTAGGTACAGCTATCATGAAGGGAGTTCTGGGATTTTGATCCAGCTACAGTTAAAGAACACCAATACAGAACAAAGTCCAGGTTGTGTGTGGCTTGGAGCGGGAATTGCAGGTGGTGGTATTTATTTGAATCTGCTGTGTTTCTTCTTCTAGATGATAGAATGGTTTAGAAGGTACTGTTAAGGGAACCTTTGGTGATTAACTGGCTGGCTGCAGTTGATCTGGTATTAGTACATGTTCCTGCCACTGTGCACTGGGCTGGTGGATGTGAATGTTTGTGGTGGTGAATGGGCTGATGGCCAAATGAATTGCTTTCTCCTGGTTTTGTTCAGCTTCTTGAGTATTGTTGGATCCTCACTCATCTAGGTGATTGGACATACTCTTGACTTATGCCTTGAAGGTAGTCAGCAAGCTTTGGGGGATCCAGTGATGAGTTACTTGCTGCAGAATTTTCAGTCTCTGACCTGTTCTTGCAGCCACTGTGTATTTATGTCTAGTCAGTTTCATTGGTAAGTCCCAGGATGTTGACAGAAGATGATTCAGCAATAATAATGCAGTTGAATTCCAAGGGGAAGAAGGTTGGGTTCTCTCTTATTTGAAGATAGTCATTACCTGGCACATACATGGAGCATTTGTTGCTTTTCGGGCTTTGGCTGATGATTTGATTGATTTATTGTCATGTGTACCAAAGTGCAGTGAAAATTTTGTTTACGAGCAATACAGGCAGATCATAGTAAGCAAGGATGGATAGATCAAAACGACTTAGACATAGGTACAGGTTACACTGTCCAGGTCTTGCTGCACATGAATACAGACTGCTTCAGTATTTGAGTTATCACAACTAAACACTGCAAACATGAGCAAACATTTTCGCTTGTGACCTTGTAATAGAGGGAAAGTCATTGTTGAAGTAGCTGAAGACCATCAGACCAAGAACACTACCCTGCGGAAGTCCTGTATTGAATTATGAGGCTGAGATGATTGACTTGCAGAAACCACAATAGTCGTCGTTTGTGTTAAGTATGTCTCCAGTCAATGGGGACATTTTCCTCTGATTATTGTTGACTTCACTTCACTTTTGTTAAGGTTTTGTGGTGTGATGCTAAGTCAAAAGGTGGTTTGATCTTAAGAGCAGTTATTCTTTTATACCTCTGGAATTCAGTTCTTCTGTCCACATTTGAATCAAGGCTGTATTGAGGTCACGAACCAAACTGAGCATAAGTGCAAAGGGGGTTGCTGTGTAATGCCACTTGATAGCACTGTGTTGATGAAATCTTACATTGCTTTGCTGATAATTGCAAATAGAATGCTAGGATGGTAATTGGCACCTACAGGCCAAACTGACCAATGTCGTAACTGTACTGGAACAGTTTTGGCTTTTAGTGATCTAGTTCTGGAGAATAAGTCTTCAGTCCTACTACTGGGACATTGTCAGGGCCCATAGCCTTAGCTATATGTAGTATTGCCGCTCTTTGATATCAGGCGAAATGAATAGTGTGATAGGAGGATTATAGGATATATTATCATTTTTAGAATTTAGATTTCTTTTAAAAATAGAGGAAGATAGATTTTTGGTCAGTACTGTGAAAGTTTTTTTTAAGCAAGTCTGAAAGTAATTTGGACAGTGGCCTAAGTGTATCAGTTCCATCTGATTGAAGTCAAGTGTCTTGAAGTCCTGCCTTGTCATGGAATAAAATATTAATATTGTTGGGTTTATGACAGGCAGAATAATTGTACTAAGGCAGTTGGTTTATTTTGACCTCAGAACAGAAAGTTCAACGTTCTAGTTTAGAAGAAATTGAGTTCAGTCCAGACGATTAGAAAAAAATTCTCCTAGCAGAAGAATCAGTTTTTTTATCCCCAGTTAGTTTCAGGGAGACAGCAGTGGCAGTTTCTAGTCTGTGAAGCTAACAAACCAACAGAGTTTAGATAGAATCTTCAAGTTTTAGAACTGAGAAAATTTTAGGCCATCAGAATTGTGAAAGGTTCACGCCGTTGGATCCAGAAAGAAATTTTAAAATTGCCTATATGGTTCAACAAAAAATAATTGGAAAGTATCAGTTAAGTGAAGATGTGAAAAGCTGAGGTAGATATGATATTTCTTTTGAGACTGAGTCTCTGTAACGGATGGTGTTGAGAAGCAGGTTGAAGCTTTGTTTTGATGATTGATTATGATAAGATCTTTTGAACTGTCTTCTATGTTTAACCTAGTTTTCTTAATTGCATTATAAACTTAATTTCTGTTGTTCAAATAACATCTGTAGCCTTGTGTGATTATACTTCAGTGATGAACAAAATTAACCAACTGCAAAAAATTAAATAAATGATCTATCAAGCCAGGTTTCATTCTGAGATTGAATTATCCAGTATTACCATCAGCTAGAATCATAACAATGGAATAGATGAAGAATGGTATCTGAGATCTTAGGGACTTTGATCCTTCAGGATGAGGCCAAGATGAATCAAACACTTGGTACTTCTGTCCAAATATGTTTGCAATTGCTTGAGCCTTTGTCTTTTTACTCATGTTCTTGACTCTCCTATCATTAAAGCTAATTGTTTAACTGCATCACCATTCACCTGTCTGTCTACAGGTATTTCTCCTATAATGCGATAGTTGCGTTCTTGCGTGACCTCGCGCTGTAGAAAATCACTTTTATAGCGATTTCCCTTTAGAAAATTGCTAAAACTATACAACAGAAAGTTTGTGTTATCTAAACAGCGTCCATTATTCATCAATCGCATTACAGCCAATTCGTGTTAACGAAACACGCATTATAGCAGAAATACCTGTATTTGTAAGCTGTATCTGCTGTTTGGCATGTTTGTTGTAGTTTCACCTTTTGGGCCTCCTGTGCTGTCAAAGCCTTGGCTCTACCTCGAAGATTCAAGTCCCACCTGTTCCAGAGATGTGTCATAACATCTCTGAACAAGTTGCTTAGGAATATCTTGTAGCTTCACCTGGTTAGCACCTGATTTTTAGGTATGCCTGGTGCTGTTCCTGGCAAGCTTTAATTCACTTCTCATTAACTAAGAGTTAGTTAATCCCTGGCTCATTGGTAATTGTGGACTGAGGGTTGTGTAAGCCTTGAGGCTGTAGATTATGGTTGAATGTAGTTCTACTACTGTTGATGATGATTCACAGCACTTTATCAATCCCCAGTTTTGAGCTGCTGGATGCCTTCCAAATCCATCTCATTCAGCAAAGTTATAATGCAACACTGCTGAATATGGGCCTGAAAGGGTTAATATTAAGTAGCGCCATAAGTGCCACCCACTATGATGATGATAGACTTGTGAACAGTTTGGCACCTTAAAAATGTTAGACCCAGCATCCAGGTCCTCCTCATAGTCTCTGAGAGACTATCATATCCGTGCAACTAGAAACTACCAACTAGCTTTTTCGAGTTCTACATGAGAGCACCTTCTAGTTAGGTCAATAAGTGGTCGTCTTCTAGCACACTAGACCAAACAAAATCTGTGGATCCATGCTCTTCGAGGTTGATGGCAGCAAATCTCCACATGATCAGTGCTGACTTGGTTTGGTTAAGCATACAATATGGTAGGCAATAGAACAGATTTGATTTGATTGCATGTACAACACACACAATATAGTGAACAATATCCTTAATATGAATACAGAACTATGTGTTAGTCATTCCTATCAATACAATCAAAGGTAGATGCCTCTGAGGCAGCTAAATTAGTAAGAGTGAGATTAAATAGGCTTTTCTCCTCTTGGTGGTTTCCTCACCATGAGCTACACGCCCATTATAGCAGATATGGCTTTCAGGACTCAGCTAGCCTGGTCAGAGGTGCTGATACTGAGCCATTCTTTGTAATCGGCATTAAACTATACCCAAAATGCACTCTCTGCTCTTACTATCCTTAGCATTTTCTTCCAATTTGTGCTCAACATGGCAGAACACTGAATCATCAGCTGAATGAGGTCAATAGGTGACAATCAGCAGAATGTTTCCTATATTGACCATAACCATGAGACTTCATGTGGTCTGTTCTCATTATTCCAAGATCCAAAGAGAACTCCCTCAGGATAGTTTTGCCAATTTTGGCACAAGTTCCTGAAGGCTTATGTGGATCTTTACAAATTTAGCTGGAGAAGATGCCACTGTTGGTTTCTGTGCTTCCCTTGGTGCCATATGGTCTGATTTTATTTCTTTCCAATAGCTTCTTTGTTCAGTTGAGTGCCTTGTTGGGCTTTGGCAGTGGGATGTTAGTAGTCAACCATATTCCATAGTGGGATTAGAATGTGTTTAGGCCAGAATAGATAAACACAGAAGATTTCCTTTTGTAAATGGCCATTAGTTGAAGCAGACAAGTTTTGTTGATAGTCTGGTAGTTAACCATTAATTGTTAACTATTAGTTAACATGGTCACTATTAATGAGACCAGCTTTTAATTCCAGATTTAGTATTTAATTGAATTTTGAACTGGGTGTCCATTTGTACAGTACTCATCAGGCCTTTTGAATAACTAGTCCAATAATATTGCAATACATCATTATTCCCTCAGTGTATATATTCTTCAGTGTACTTTTTATAAGTACCTTTTAATCTAAAACATGTACAGATATATCGTTGTATTGTGGTACACCCCTTTTGCATGAATTGAAAGGTAGATGAGTAGGATGTTTTACCAGAACTATTTAGATGTAGAATCTCCCCATGGGATGTAGGAAACATTGGGATAAATTTTTACCTTCACTATTTGGTCACTATCTTGCACACCGATTACAGAACTAATGAAGATGTAGTTGGTTATTCAACCAGCAGGAAATCAACCAAATTAAGAGTCCACTCAGGAGATGAAGTTTAGATCTTCACCTTTTCCCTTTCAGAATGCCCCATGGCTTGCTGTATTTTTCTAGCACTTGCTGCTTTTTGTTTCAAATTATTAACATATCTTTCTTCTTCCTCGACTAATCAGTTACTGCTTTGATAAAATTTTAATGTATAGTTTGTATTCAAATTTTAAACTTCTTTTAAAGAAAAAATAATATTGGATCTCTGGTGCCATTGTTTATCGGTAGTCTAAACAAGGTTGAGATGCTCAATTGACAACCCATTCTGACCCTTTTAAGCTAACCGTTAAAGTAATCAATTAATTAAGTGTTATGGAGTTTCATGCTGCTTCTTAAAAACTGTAAGGTATTTGTAATAATGAGTGACTAGTCTGTCTTTGAAAATAAATATTTGTTTTGATGTATTATTTCTTTTTTAATACTTCAGTAAAGTTTATTACGTAAAAATAAGAATGAGTTCTATAATATTTATTAAACAAAAGCAAGTATTGTTGGATGGAGTCCGGTTACAGGGGATACTTGATAGAACTTCCAAGCTTTCAAATGAATTATAAAGCTGAGTGTGAACATGATGTTCTTTCAACCTTGGCATGGAGTACATTCCAATTGGAGGCGTGGGAAGGTGGCAGCAGTAACCATGGCAATTGTGTTATGTACAGTAATGTTTTCAGTGCTTGGTGAGCCCATCTGTATGAACAGATTCCTTCATGGCTATAAACAATGAATTCATCAAATGGTTTAATCCTGCTCTCGGAATAAAGAAACATGTTAATAAAAAGTGTAACATTTAGAGTGGAGTGAAGAAAACCAATTCTCTGATATTGGATATCACCACGACTTCACAAGGCTTGATAGAGACATTGCCAGCAACAACATTACAGCAGGATTAGTGGCATTGACCAGCAGATATTGGACTGCAGCTTTATTCTTTTTTATTTCAATTACCAGCTGTGATTCAATGGGTAGTGCTCCTATCCCACTATAGAATCTCAAAATTTAGGCTCCCATTCCAAAGGTGCATTGCTGGAGTTGATGTCTTTCCATTGAGATGTTAAACTGATGCCCAGTTTGTCCTCTATGGAAGTAAAAGCTCCCATGGTATGATACGCTTTGGAAGAAGGGTGAAGGAATGCACCTTGGCGTCCTGGCAAAGATTTATCCCTCTAAGAGGGATGGAGTCAATGACAATGGAGTTTGTAGTCTCTTCCCAATATTTACATGGACGATATTTCTGCTTATCCATTACTTGATATGTGACAATATTAAAGATAATGGAGGAGTCGAGGAGAGATTTCATGGGGTTTGGAGACGATGTTGAAGACCTCCAGGGCAACTTACACTCAATAGTAAACCACAATGCGGCCCCTCTGCAAGATGGTGATTGTGAGTTTGAGACAGTAACTTTGATTTTTGAATCCATTGTATGACTGTGTCAGGCTAGTACTAATCTGTGGGATATACTTATTAACTTAGGCTGCTTTAAACTTTTGGTCACATTTAGCGTGACCCCTCTGACGTGAGTGCATCCTGTATAGAGAGTGGGGGCTGTGGGGAGTGGTGAGGCTGTTTGTGTTTACACTCTTGTTTTGGGTGTCCATCGAGCAGGAGCATACGGAGTTTCTTGCAGATGGATATAACAAAATCCCTTGCATAGAGGACTTGTACACAAAGCTGGTTTAGGGGCTATCCTTCACGGAGCTGGATGTGAGCCATGCGTACCTACAATTGCGGTTAGGTTCGGACTCCCAGAAGGATGCTACAATTAATATCCATTAAGATTTCTACCAATATACGAGGCTACCATTTGGGGTATCATCAGTGTGTGCCATTTTTCAGCAGATAGTAGAGAACATTTTTACAAGTCTAACCCAGGTTGTCATTGGGCTACAGAGCTGATAAGACTGCGGTTACACCTATTGGAAGGTAAAATGAGGATGGAGCTTGGGTCTTTCATTGGATTGGGGAATTATTATGGAAAGTTATTATGTAACCTGACCTCCATCCTGGCACCCTTATCTGCTATTGAGAAATGGTCAGCCTTGGAAATGGTCTCTCAGCTGAGACGTAGCCTTTAGGGAAGTGAAGAAGCAGCTATCATTGTCTAAGCTGTTGGTACACAATGATCCCAAACGAAATCTGGTGCTGACATACGATGCCTCCCTGCATGGTATCGGGGCAGTGTTGGCTCACAGCTGGCCCAATGCAGAGGAACATCCAACAATGTATGCTTCCCCGACCTTGGCTAATGCGGAACGCAAATATGCCTAAATAGAGAAGGAAGGTCTGTCAGTCATCTTTGGTTTGAGAAAGTTCCACCAATATCTTTACAGATGTAAGTTTGTAATAGTAATAGACCCTGCTGGGGCTACTCACAGAGGACAAGGCGGTGCCTACCATAGCTTCAGGTCGAATTCAGCAGTGGGCTGTAATTCTAAGTGCATACAATTACAAGTGCATACTGTCTGGGAGGCCAAGTAGCAAATGCGGATGCCTTGAGCCATCTCCTGCTGATAGGTGTACCACCGGTGTTGCTGCCACAGGAAGAGTCTGTTCTGGTTTTAACTTTTTCTATACCTTACTGTCAGCAGTGACCAGAATCAGACTGTGGATGCAAGAAGATCTGGTCCTGGCAAAACTAAAACAACTGGTGCTAATGAGGGAAGTAAAAGGGCCTTCACAGCCAGAATTGAAACCTGTCTGGAGACCAGATTGCCATACAGGATGGCATTTTATTAAGGGAATCAAGAGTAAATGTCCTGAGCAAAGGTCACCATCATATACTGGCTGAACTCCACCAGGGTCATTCGGGGGTTTCCAAAATGATGTTGGTGAGAAGTTACGTCTGGTGGCCAGGATCGGATGCAGACATAGTCGTGTTGGTGGGGCAGTGCTTAGTGTGCCAACAAGGCCAAATGTTACAGCCAGAAGCTCCCACACATTCATGGGAATGGCTGATAAACCCTGACTTTGGTCACATGTCAACAGTGCAGGTTCTTTCGTGATCTAAATGTTGTTAGTCTTTGTGGATGCCCACTCAAAGTGACTGGATGTGCATAAGAATTCATTCGTAAAAAACGGGGATGATGAGACAATAGCTGCAACCACCTTCTTACAATACGTGGGCTCTGGAAGTGGTGGTCACAGACAACGGGACATCATTCCGCAGTAGGGAAATTGAATATTTCCTAAAGTCAAATGGCATTTGGCATAGAAGGACGGCTACATACCATCCAATGGTCCAATGGTCTGGCAGAAAAAGCAGTCCAAAGTTTGGAGGCAGGCTCAAAGAAACAGGCTACAGCTTTCCCGATACCAAATTGTACCTGTTCTTATTTGATTATCGGACACTCCTCATGCAACTAGAGGAATAGCTCCAGCAGAGTTGCTAATGTGGAGAAGACTGCGCACCAGGCTAAACCTGATCTTCCTGGACCTGAATTGGGTGTGAACAGCGTCAGGAATGCCAATGCCGAGCACAAGACTCCTCTATGCAAGAAAGACAGTTTACTTCAGGGGACGAAGTTTTGGTGCCGAAACCACGGAAATGGCCCTGCAAGAGGCATGGTCCCACGACCTATGATGTTTGGGAAGGTGAGGTGGTCCTGAACAAACATGTAGACCACATGAAAGCTGCAAACTCACAAAGGTGGCAGGATCAAAACATAACTGGCCCCTCAGAACAGCCGGAAAGGCTGTTGAAACTCATGGGCTCTCCCCACTCTCTCTAACACCAAAGAAACCTCCGAGTCTGACATGGACACAGTAGATGTCACAGCCTCAACTCCTTTGCCATCTGAAGAAGAGGATAAATTTCTTCCGAGACACACTCTGGGCGCAAGAGGCGGGCTCTGGTCTGGTACATGCTGTCCGTATCCGAGGCTGAGTCAGAGGAACCAGACATGGTGTGAAAATGCCCCAGGAGGAGAAAAGCAGGCCCACATCCCCCAGCTAAGAGGGGGAGGGATGTAGGGATTGTAACAAAGTCGGCCAGGTGGATCTCAGAACATGAGTTCCCTGATTAGGGCTGTTAACCTGGTCCAATCATGGAATCTTGGCTGACTGACAGAAACAGGAGTGTCAGAGGTTCTGTTCGCCCCAAGAGCTGGCTCTGAGAAATCCAGACCAGTGTCAAGTACTATGCACGTGTAAATAAAGGATGACTAAGGGATTGGTTCCTGGTCTCTGTGGAGTGATTTCAATATGACAACCTGTTTATTGCAGGCATTAATCCAGTAAAGCTTCTCTGACCTACCTCCAATATATTTACATCCTCCTTCGAATAAAGAGACCAAAACTGCATACAATATTCAAGATGTGGTCTCCCCCATGCTTTGCATAATGGAAGCATACCATGATTATTTTTATGTTCAATTTCTCTTGTAATACTCCTTCAAAGTATTCCAAAAAATGGTTAAACACAATTTCCCTTTCAAAAAACCATACTGACTCTTCTTGATTGCCTTGAACTTTTTGAAGTGCCCAATTATATGCTCCTTAATACCATGAAGGACGTCATGCTAACTGGCCTGTTTTCTGCCTCCCGGCCTTCTTGAATAGAAAAGTATCTGAATTCCATAACTTTTCCTGAATTCTGATAGAATTTATCAGCACTGCATCTACTACCTCATCACTCACCTCTTTCAAGACCTTTTGGAGGAAGTTCATCAGGACTCGGACAATTATCGACCCACCATTGTATCACTTTTTGCTTAGTGCTGCTTCCCCAGTGATTATAATTTCACTAAGTTGCTCTTCCTTCAACCTGTTGACTTACGGTTATTAATAGAATGATTGATTTTTTTTTTGTGTCCTGTATCGTAAAGACAATAAGATTCCTCCACCATTTCTTTATTATACCACTATGTTATTCTGACATAATTAATTAATCCTTTCTCTTTACACATTACCAAATCTGGTATAATCTGTTCTCTGGTTAGTCCAAGAGCATGCTGCGCTAAGAAACTGTCTTAAAAGCATTTATAAAGTATACAATAAATGGAGGTCAGAAATCAGACAACACCAGGTTATAGTTCACCAGGTTTATTTGAAAACACAAGCTTTTGGAGCCTCACTCCTTCTTCAGGTGTTAGTGAGAGAGGTGGTATCAGACACAGAACTTAAAAGTAAAAGATCAAAGGGTCACACTATTGACGTATTAAACAAAGCTAAGATGCTGGTAAATCTTTAATCAGTTAGACATCTTAATCAATTAAAACCTTCTATGTAAATCCCTGACTTTCTTTCAAGTCACTGCCCTGAGGAAACTAAATGTTTTATCAGTGTAAAGAAGAGGTGATGTTTTAGGTCAGACGATGCATGCACGCATACATGCACGCGCACACAAACAAACACACACTATCTTGTGAGCTCTCGCTCTCGCTCTCTCTCTCTCACATACACACTACCCTCCCCACACA
>NC_063362.1:27968607-27987748 GCF_021869965.1 Rhincodon typus
CTCTCTCTCTCTCTCTCTCTCTCTCTCTCTCTCTCTCTCTCCCCCCACCCCCGCGACACACACCCTCTGTCTCGCACTCGCACTCGCACTCGCACTCGCACTCGCACTCGCACTCGCACTCGCACTCGCACTCTCTCTCTCTCTCACACACTCTCGCTCTCACACACACTCTCTCTCACACTCACACACACACTCTCTCTCACACACTCTCTCACACTCACACTCTCTCTCACACACACACTCTCTCACACACACACTCTCTCTCACACACACACTCTCTCACACACACACACAGTGTAAATCCAAGGGGTGAACTTCTATTTGTTCAAAAAGCACACAATTTATAGACAGTCGGTCTATGCGGCATTTTATAAATTTCTACTTTAGAAATAAAACCATATATTACAATTAATTAGGTACCACTGCATAAGTAATGGGTTAATTGTACTCCTAATCTATGTATAATGTAAACCTAATCAATAACAATGATTTAATTTAGATAACTATACATCTTTTAATTGGTATTTGTTAATCTCTTGTGACCGAATCTATGAGTATAACTGTCTCTGTAATCCATTGTTGTGGAGTTCTAGCTGTAGATAAGTAATAAAGGCATTTTAACACTCTAAATGTCTTTGTCTGGTCACTCTCTGTGGGCAGGGATGATATTATCAGACCCCATAAATTCCCACAACGAAATTTTGTAAGAGTGGTTAGGCCACAATTGGAGTCTTGTGTACAGTTCTGGTCACCACACTACAGGAAGGACATAATTGCTCGAGAGAGTACAGATAAGATATATGTGAATATTGTCAGAGCTTGAAAATTAAAGCCATGAGGAAGGATTGGATTGACTGGCGATACTTTGCTTAGAATGGAAGAGGCTGAACAGCATAACGAAGGGCTTGGATGGAGTGGACAAGGAAGACCTGTTTCCCCTAATGGAGAGGCCCATTACCAGGGGCCTCAGACTTAATGTGTTTGGATTAGCGGGGTCATGAGAAAATGGTTGTTTCTCCCATACAATGATGGTGTGGCATAGGATTCACGCTGCACTTTGGTTGAGGCTGAAACCCTCAACTTTTTTAAAAGGACCCTGGATCTGCACTGGAAGTGCTGTGACCTGCAAGGCTTATGGACCTCATACTGGAAAGTGGGTTTAGAATGAGCAACTCGTTTCGTTGGACAGTACAGATCTACTGGACTGAATGGCTGTAACTTTTATATGGTTTACTGCAGTAATGCACCAAGACTTCTCTGATAACACCTTCCAAACTCGAGATCTCTACTACCTAGATAAACAACGGCAGTGGATACATGGGAATACCACAATTTGCAAGTTCCCGTCCAAGTAACATACCATTCCAACTTGGAACTATACTGCATTTCCTTCAGTGTTGCTGGGTCAAAATTTTATAACTTCCTTCCAAACAGCACTGTGGCAATTTCTTCCCCTGTCTCTAGGATTACATTATTCAAGAAGGCAATTCACTACCATCTTGACCAGGACTACTGGGATAGACAGTAATTGCTGGCCTACTATTGACGCCAAAATCTCTTGAATACATTTTTAAAAAACGTGATGTATGAACACTTGTGGTACTGTTAGGGAGAGAGTTCCAGAATATTCACCCCGTGTAATAAGGTACCACTCAACTCAACAATATGCCAAGTCATTAGCACCATTTGGCCAATATCTACTCGCCTCCCTAGCTCCCAGCAGGAGGGAATGCAGAGTTAGGCCACAATCAGATCAGCCTTGTTCTTATTGAATGGCGGAGCACGTTAGACGAGCTAGCAGGCCTACTCCTAATTCCATATGGGTTTGTTGGAATCTATAGCGAGGCAATGCCGTCCGTGAGGTGCCACGACCAGCACATGGCAAGAGCAGCTGAATGGCTCCATGCTGTTATAATTAACTCAGGAAGAAGTTCTAGGAAGTAATAGCATCTAAGTGTTGGTATCAATGCTCAGACGTATTCTTGAGAAGCTGAGAAAGTGGGAAGGTTGATGGTTCTGTGTTGAGCATTCCCATAATGGCTTGGAAAAACCTGTGTTCATTAACACCTCATTGTCGTGGAGAAATTGGAGTTTGAAAACTCACTAACTATAGCTGAGCAAGATTGGAGTTTGGGAAAAATCCAGGGCCTGCACTATCCCAATGAAGTGTGCTACCGGTGAGGATCCGAAATTATGCTTGTGATTGAGTGTAGCTTCATAATCCAGGGGATAGTAGTGCTAGGAAAGATGGGTGATAAACCAGAACGGGAGTAGTCATTGAGGCAATCCATGACAAAGTGGCTCTTAACAGGGGTTTTAAGCTTCACAAGGTACCACAATTATTCACTTTTGCCAAATAGACCTTTAAGAAATTTGGTTATCTACTTGATCATTAATGATTGGAGTCTGTGCCTTGGTTGCATTTGCTATGTGTGTGCCATCGGATGTTCACTTACAGTCTATTACCCTTGTTTGCCGCATGTTAATTCTCCACTTACATTCTAAGTTGTAGACGTACTGGGGATTGCATTACTGTTCTAATGTTGTAATGTTTATCAATTTTTCAAAATCATGTAATCTCCTGGATTAATTCTCTTTGTAAATCTTCTCAATCTCACACTTTGAAAAAGGTTGCTGGTCCCTAGCCAGATTGTTATATAAATTTGATGGTCTATTCCAGGATTCCCAAGATTCATCAAATCCAGAAGCAAGAAGGTTGGGTAGTCCAAGAGTAGCATCCTCTTCCAAGTGACATAAGAAATCTGAACAGGAGTAGGCTGTTCAGTAGGATCATGGCTGATCTGACACTCTTCCTCCTGTTCACTTTCCTGCCCTTTCCCCATGCCCTTGAACTACACAACCTTCAAGATCAAGAATCTCAGTCTTAAATATACACCAGTACTTTCTACTCCCCACAGCTCTGTGGCAAGGAGTTCCAAAGACTCAAGCCCCTGAGAAGAAATTTCTACTCATCAAAGTCTTAAATTGAGGTTGTTGAGGTTGGTTGGCTCGCCGAGCTGGTTTCCTGTTTCACAGACGTTTCGTTATCATGCTTGGTAACATCCTCAGTGCAGCCTCCAATGAAGCGTTGGTGTGTTTTCCTGCCTGGTTTTTAAACTCTGGGCTCCATTGAGATGGATTGCCTCACTTCCGGTTTTCCTTCGTAGTGGAATGTATATGGGGTCAAGTTCAGTGTTTATTAATAGCATGCTTCGTGGAGTGCCATGCTTCTAGGAATTCTCGTGCCTGTCTCTGCCTAGCTTGTCCCAGGATCTTGGTGTTGTCCCAGTCGAAGTGGTGGTTCTCCTTGTCCATGTGGATTGAGATGAGTGAGTATTGGTCGTGTCTTTTTGTCGCCAGTTGGTGTTCATGTACTCTTCTTGTTAGTTTCCTTCCTGTTTGTCCGATGTAATGTTTCTCGCAGTCTCTGCAGGGGATCTTGTAGATGACATTGGTCTTGTCCATGGCGGGGAGCGGGTCTTTAGTTCGGGTGAGCAGTTGTCGTAGGGTTGACGTGGACTTGTGCGCCACTCTGATGCCCAGCGGTAGTAGGAGTCTTGTGGTGAGTTCCGACGTGTTCCTGATGTAGGGTAGTGTGATGAGTGTGTTGGAGCAGGTAATGTCTTTCTGATGCTGTTCATGTAGGCATCTTGTGACCCACATAACCCACATAATAAACACATTGAACTCGACCCCATATACATTCCACTTCGAAGGAAAACCAGAAATGAGGCAATCCATCTCAACTGACCCCAGAGTTTAAAAACCAGATGGGAAAACACACCAACGCTTCATCGGAGGCTGCACTGAGGATGTTACCAAGCATGGTAACGAAACATCTGCGAAACAAGAAACCAGCTCGGCAAGCCTCAACAACCTCAACACCCACCACCCAAGCTACAAATCTATTCCAAAACATTAAAGTCTTAAATTGGTGCTCCTTAATTCTGAGACTGTGCTATCTGGTCATAGACTCTCCCATGAGGGGAACAGTTCTTTCAGCATTTACTCTGTCAAGTCCTTAAGAATGTATGTTTCAATGAGATATCTCTCATTCTTCTAAGTTTCAATGAGCAGAGTCACAAACTGTTTAATCTTTATTCATAATACAATCCCTCTATACTGAGAATCATCCAACTGGACCTTCCCTGAACTGTGTCCAATGAAATAACATATTTTCTTAAATAAAAGGACCGAAACTGCTCACTTTACTTCAGATGTGGTCTCACCAGCCGCAAAACTCTAATCACTCAAAATCAACTCTGCCGAGCAGATGTTGTTCATGTGACTGACATCAGATTTTGAAGCAACTGCTCTAGTCACAATTAGGTCACGACAGGACACTCACAGGAAGACAGCTGAAACATTTTTAAGAGGTTTCTAAACGTTTCTGAAGAAGTCAAATAATGCTGCCAACTTATAGGAGTCCCTGACTGGTGCTGACCAAAATGGAAATTCTTTCAGTAAGGCACCAGATGAAATGCATGTTACTGATAAAGTCCCTCTAAGATGATGTTAAAGTGACAGAGGTCACAAACCTCCAAACAACTTGCCTACCCCACCGTGACAGTCTGAAGGTTGTGCATTGATTTTATCAGCTACCATGGACTTCGTCAAACTGCGGTGGAAACAAATCAACCTCCTTCCTAAGGGAGAAGAAGGATCATATATGATCCATGGAGGGGATGGACTTCCATAAGGTAAATTAGTTTTTATCCATTACTTTGTCAGTTTGCATGACGACAAGAATTGAAACCTATTGGAATATGTTACTGCTTGGCTACGTGGACTGAAATCCGTAAACATTCAACCTTTTCAATGTATCTGAAAACAGTAACTGGTTGACATCATTGACAATCACTTGCTAACGAGTGATTATCAACTGAGAAAATGCCGTGTCATTGGTCAGCGGTTCTATGGCTCCTTGCATGGCTGATGAGCTTAATACTGGGGTTGCAACTCTGACTGCATGTTTGGCAGGTGTTTCCAGGAGATGGAAGTGATCCTTGGCATTGACATCATTGGCTTTCCTTTCTTTGGTTTCTTTTCCATGCTTACTCTGCTTCCTCATTCCTCCTCTCATTTGAGTGCTTTCCTTGTGCTGGGTGAAGAAGATTTGCTTTGGCAGTCAAAACCCATGCATGCCAAGCATGTGGCCAACCCAGCAGAGTTGGTTTCAGATGATCATGACTTCAGTGCTCCTGCTAATAGCTGCTTCAACAAAACTGATGTTAGTATGCCTCTCCTGCCAGCTGATGTGTAGAATCCACCTCAAACAACATTGATGGCACTTCCCGAGGGTCTTGGAGTAGTATCTATACACAGTCTACGTCTTGGAGCCATATGAAAGAGTCGGAAGGATGACTGCCTTATACACAAGGATCTTGGTATCAGCATGAATGTCACAGTCAGCAAAGACTCTCATCCTTGGGTGTCTAAATGTGTTACTTACAGATTGAATGTGATTTTAAATCTCTGCATCAATGTGATCCTTAGATGAGAGTTAACTAACGAGGCAAAGGACCTGCTCTATGTTAGAGAAGATTTCTCCATTGATCTTACTGGACGGACAGATGGAACTTGACCTGAGACAGATTGATAAAAGACTTGGCTGTTGTTGAGGTTGATCCCAATTCTTCAGTATGCTTCTGTGAAGGCATTAAGTGAGGCTTTAAGATTCTTCTCTATGAGAACAGAGATGACATTGTCGTACTGAAGTTCCATAGGTGAGGTTGGTGGTGTTTTCCTTTTGGATTTCAACTGATTGAGGTTGAAAAATTTTCCATCCATCCTGTAAACAGTGTCCATACCACTGGGAAGCTTGTTCTTGCAAGCTGAAGAATGGTAGTGATGAAGATTGAGGAAAGGATGGGGGCAGTGACACATCTCTGCTTGATCCCGTTACCTCAAAGGCTTCTGCCATATTACTGTTTGTAAGGACCATTACAAACATCTTGTCAAGGAGGCAAGTAAGGATGTTGATGAATTTCATTGGACGGCTGACCTTTGACAGGATCTTCCATAGCACTTTCTGATTAATTGAGTCAGATTTATGAACGCCATATAGAGTGGCTGGAGTTGTTCCTGGCATTTCTGCATGAGTTGCTGAGCAGTGAAAATCATATCCATCATTCGAGTTTTGTCAGAAGCAATACTGACTTCTAGGAGGACTCCCTCAGAGACTAAGAGAAGGTACTTGGCGAAGAATTGGGCAATTATCTTCCTGGTGGTGGAGAGTAGGGAGATTTCTAGGTAGTTCCCACTGCCCACTTTGTCTCCTTTCTCAAAGATAGCGGTAATGGCAGCATCGCTGAGATTGGCAAGGATCTCTTCTTTGTCCCAGATTTTCAGGAACAGTTGACAGAGATGATGGGTAAGCTGTGTTCCTCCAACTTTGAAAATCCCTGGTGAAATCTCATCTACTGTTGCGGCTTTACCATACTTCGTGTATCAACTGGCAACTTTAACTTCTGTCGTACGAGGAAAGTGCAAGATCATCTTTGGGGAGTCGGGGGAATTCCTCAAACAAGACCTTGTTGATGATTATATCACAATTTATGAGTTCTTTTGAAGTGTTCTGTCCATTGGAGGTTGATATTTTCTCTGTTTCTCAAAAGGGTTCCTTTCTTATTTTGCACTGGTTTGAGGCCGAAGTTGTTGGGTCTATGTATTGCCTTGGTGACATTGAAGAAGCCCCAGGTGTCGTGCTTATCAGCAAGGAGTTTTGGCTCCTTAAGCTTTCTCAGTCCACTATTAATTCTTGATTTCCCTCCTCCTTCTTTGTAAGTAAATCTTTGCTCTTTGCCTCGCTGGTGATGTTGTTTTTGCCAAGTATGGAGAACTTTCCTCTTGTCGATGAGGTCTTGGATGATGTGGTCATTCTTCCCGAATCAGCCTTCGTGTTTCTTGATTTTGTGGCCAATGGTTTCCTCACAGCATGAGAAGATGGCTGTTTTGTCTTTCCAGATTTCCTCCAGTCCATTAAAATGAACTCTTTGAAAATGTTGGAGGTTCGCTAATCTGCTTGGCTCTTGAAGCTGCTCAATGTTGATCTTTAGCTGAATTGTTTCATTGTCTTCAGTTGCTGTTTGATGGACATTAAGGAGCAGATAAGCCCATGGTTTGTCTAGCAGTTATCTAATTGGTCATTGCGTTGGTAATGAAGACATCTTTTTGGTCTCCGATCGAATAATGATATAGTTGATCATGAGCCAGTGCTTTGATCGTTGATGCCTCCAAGAAGTTAAAACAGTGTGTTGGTGATGACCAGCTAAAGATTCATACCTTTGGGGAGCAGGCAAATCCCACTGAACTTGCAATTCCTGAATCCTTTCTTTCCGCTATCTCCTTTCCAGCGTTGGGCCTCCTTTCCAAACCTGATGTTCAAGTCCCCAAGGATGATGATTTTTATCTTCCTTTGGGATGTTAGAGAGTATGGTAAACCGAGTGGAGTATAAGCCTTCTTTGGTCTCGTATCTGGTATTGAGGGTTGTTGCAAAGGCACTCATGGCCGTTGCCTGCTGGTTTGTGGAAAGTTGTTGATGGAGAGTCATGAGATGATTGCAGATGTCAACATGGAGTTCAGAGACAAAAAAACAGAAGTTGCTGGAAAAGCTCAGCAAGTCTGGCAGCATATGTGAAGAAAAACCAAAGTTACCATTTTGGGTCCAATGACCCTTCCTCAGAACTGGTTCAGAAAGTCTATTGTTGAGTTTGTTCTTTATAGCAAATCCAATTCCATATGTCCCAGTTTTCCTGCCTTGAAAAAACACAGTAACCACAATCTTCTTCCCTCAGCTGCCCTTTGCCTGCTCTTAAACTCCTACAAAGCATGACATCCATATTGAAGTGCCCGAGTTCACAGACAACAAGGGCAGTTCTTCATTTTGGACAATTGTTTTGTTCATTGTCCATGATGGTTCATACATTTCACGTTTTGAGATTGAGTTGGACTTTGGTTTTTAGACTGCAGTCATTGGAGCCTGCTGGATGTGATTTTACAGCCAGGTTGGTGATGGAACATACTTTTTAGGACACCTTTTCTTGTCCCTCCCCTGTGTGCGGTGAACAGAGTGGCTTCTGAAGAGAATTGCTTAGTCGTGAAGAAATTTGCCAAAATGCTCTCCTATTCATATTCCAAGAGTAAAATGACAGTCTCAAACTCCACCGCCTATGTGCCGGTCCAAAGCTAGGGACTTCCAGATCTCTTAATCCCATCCATGTTGCCTCTTGCCATTCGCCGCAGTGCTTATGTGTTTGTTTGCGGGGGATAGAATTCCTTTAGGTAGATGCCTTATGCAGGACATCTTTTAATGTGCAAATGCTCCTGTCCAACCTTACTATCATGGGTGGCACTGCCAGAAGGCATTACTCTTAGGATCAACGAAACATTCAAGTCTCTCACTGCTGCAAGTTAGCAATGCACAGAAAGGAATAACTGTTGAGTTCAGCAGCAGACACATGATCTTTGACAAAAGGTCGATCCAGTTCCAGTGGCAAGGAAACCTCTGACTGGATATCTTCCTATTGGCCTTCGTCTACCATTGGAACAGTTGATTTCACGTGAATATCTTCTGCCTGGATCCTGTTGAGGACTTGTTTTGTATTGCGCTTTGGCTGGTTCCTCCCTTCCATCCTTACTCTTATAGGTGGCCCTGCCAGAGGGTATTGGTGTTGGGATCAACGGAACACTCGTCTTTCATCGCTACAAGGTAGCAATGCACAGAAAGGATTAACTGTTGGGTTCAGGAGTGACTTACGATTTCTGGGGGCTCCTACAAGTTCTAGAGTTTGCTGTTGCTTTTCTATAGGTGCCCTTTTCACTGGATCAGCAAAGGATTCCCGACACCTAACTGTTACTTTTGCTTGAGCTGACATGATGCTGATGTGCTGGAGTTTAGCGGTTTCTTTTGTTTGACTAAACCCTCTTGACACATTGTCAACATACAGTCTGTGACGTGTCATCCTGTGTAAAACACTCTTCCAGTTGTGTCATTTTGTGAACAATGTGCAGGATACTATTCTTTTGCATCATACTACAATAAATTTTAGTTTTTTGCTTGCAATGCAAATTTATGCACGTGAGAGTGCCATATGTTTCCAGTCTCTTCAAAACAAAATAGGAGCGATCCAAAAAGTTCCATTAGTGTATATATTGCAGGCTAACTCTAACTGGATGTATAACTGACCAACAATTTTTGGATATTGAAAACAATCATGAAGGAGCTGCTTCCTGTTTTTCAAGCATTGTCATTTTAACATGTTATTTTATATAGCCTGGATGCTGTGGCAGTATGAAATTGTCACTGCCCATATATTTTCCCATATTTGCAGTCCCACTGTTTTTTTGACTGTTCTAATCTTATCTCTACCTTTTTAGACCCTGTCAAGAAATATTCGGTATTCTGTTGCCAATCTTTGAGTACTCTTACCTATTATATGGATGTATTTTGATTCAATACATGCACGTCATTCACACCACCTGGCCCCATTATTCATTTGAATGTGTCATACATTCTCCAAAATGAACAGTATAATCTCTTCAGTTAGTTACCACAAAGAATTGGGTAAATTAATTTACATAGATTTTCTTGCCAAATGGTTTATCTTGAATGTCTCCATTGACAACAGCATCACACATGTAATAAAGGATTGTTGTTGACATTCATGCTTGTTCACCCTTTGTGATTGCATCACAGATTTAAGTGACAACAGGATTCAATTGATTTTGGATAATGGTACAAGCGATTGTCTTGAGGTTTAACTTTTAGGGAAGTAAAAATCACCTCAATCACCTTGGGGTTGGGGGGCATGCATGGGGGCAAGCTTGCCTCAGTGTACAGTTAAATTTACTTGATAAAATTCTTGCATATACAGTAAGTCATAATTTAAAATTTGTTTGCAGGAAAGAAGAAAATCTGTTTTATTTAAGTTCAAACGTCATCCAAAACACGGTTTGTCTGTATCTTCGTTAATTTTGCAATCAGTTCTTTGAATGTGAACATTGCTGAGAAGACCAGCATTATTGGCCATCACTAATTTCCCTTCAGGTTGCGGTAAGCCTCGATCTTGGACTGTTGCAATTTGTATGGTGAAGGTACTTCTATAGTGGGGTCATGCAGGGACTCCTAGGATTTTGATCCAGTGACTGTAAGACTGTAATGTATTTCTGAATCAAGGTGATTTGTAACTTTGAGGGCAATTTAAGGCCCCCATTACCTAGGAAAAGTTTAGAGGGATATGAGCCAAGTGCAGGCAAATGGGACTAGTTTAGTTTCGGAAACCTGGTCAGCACAGACGAATTGGTCTGTTTCCATGCTGTATGACTCAAGGTACCTAGTACAGGATATGGGTTAGGGAGGTGCTATTTAAAAA
Organism: Rhincodon typus; assembly: GCF_021869965.1. Taxonomy (NCBI): domain Eukaryota; kingdom Metazoa; phylum Chordata; class Chondrichthyes; order Orectolobiformes; family Rhincodontidae; genus Rhincodon; species Rhincodon typus. The sequence goes on from NC_063362.1 coordinate 27,978,982, forward strand.
GCCTTTGTGTTGATATAGTACATCTTGTAGATGATACACACTGCAACTATGATGCAGCAGTAGTGGATGAAGAGAATGCTTTAGGTGATGCGTAAGGTGCCAGTTAAGTAATTTACTTTTATCTTAGTTAGAGTAGAGATTCTCGCATGTTGTTTGAGGCTGATCCTGGTAACTGAAGAATATTCTACTACAGTTTTGCCTTGTACTTTGTAGTTGGTAGAAACGTTTTTGGAAATCTGGACGTTGTCACAGAATATCCAGCCTCTTACCTCCGGTTGTAGCTGCAGTATTTAAACAGCGCAGTTAATTGTCTGCTTGGTGATCGTGAAGGCTGCTGGTAAGATGGGATTCAACAATGATAAAATGTCAAGGTGTTAGACTGGTCTTGTTGAAAATCATCATTGACTAGTACTTGTGTGATGTGAATGTTACTTGCTATGAAATTTTCAGCCTAAACCTGGAGAGTTTCACCCTGGTCTTGATGCATGTAAGTACAGTCTACTTCATTGTTTGAGAAATTTCAAATAAAACTCAACAATGAACGATTGTCAATGAAAATCTCCATTCTTGGCTTTTAAGATGGAGAAGAGATTCTTAATGAAATAACTAGAGATGACTGGGCCTAGGACACTGTCAAGAGGAACTCCTGTAGAAATGCCCTACAGTTGAGATTGGCCACCAGTTGCCACGACTCTTTGCTGGCTTTATATTATCTTCTAAGGAACACCACAGGAAATCAATCAATGGTGTGCAAGCTGAGTAATGTGATTCGATCCCCATGGCATTGCTGACTAGCAATTTGAATGCACACTGTGGTTTGTAATGTATTGACTTTTCAATAAATTCACTCAACACAGGAGGGGGTTGGGGGTGGACGGAGAAGCACTGTTTCAATTGGCATAATAACCTGTTGGGAAACTGATAAGATTGGACGGCATGCTAACTTTATATTTAACCTGACTTTGTTTGCCACTGGTGACAATGGCATTAGGTGGAATGTGAAAACCTTGTTATTCCTGAGTCAGCAGGTACCCTATTAGTTGGGCTAAAATTACCTCCATTATTTTGCATTGCTTGACAGGAACTACAAGTATCTTGCAGCTTATTTATGCCTCAAAACTTTATCTGTAGATTTAATGTCTGATATATTAGTTAGAGTTGTACATCAAAGCTTGCTTAGGATCCAAATAAGCTTGTTCTATTCCACAATGGATTAGCAAAATTGGCTATAGATGCGAGCATTGAACTTATTTATTGATATTTCTTTCCGAAAAATCTTCAAATTTTGGTTTTAGGCTAGTAGGATAGAAGGGGAGATTTTTCTGGGTCAATACGAGGCAAGTTTTTTTTTGTAGCTCTGGTGTATACAGGAATCCTTCCAATTTCCACTGTCGGTGGATGATCACTGGATAGGCCAGGTCTACTAAAGTAAAAGGTTCCTTTTGAATTGTCTATTCTACATTTGCTTGGCCTCAGGTGCAAACTATAATCCTATTGACTCCACAACAGATGAAGAGGTTTAATGGCAGGCTTTAGAATTTGCAACCTGTGCTCCCAGTAAGTGGCCTTTAGGTGTGTGCTGAAAACAATTATATAAGGGTTTAAGAGTCTGTGACTGTGACTGTGCAGTGCTTCCTCAATATCGTAGTGGAAGATCAATCTTGATTTTTGCGCTCAAGCCTTGTAGTAGGTCTTGAATTAAGAACCTTGTGTCTCAGAGGTGTGAATGCTCCCAACCAAGTTTAGCTGCCTTGCTCTCTCCACCTGTAAATTATGACAAATAACCCTTTGGCGTCTCTTCCAACTTGTGAAGAAGTTTGAGGAATAGTTAATTTTATAGCATGGCTGCTTTTGCCAGTGATTAATAGGGTAAAATGAAATAATTTCAGAACTATGTGTCTTGTAAAATAATGGTAGTGTTGCAGTGATTTAAATGCTATAGTAGCAACATTTATGCTCATGATTCCTTATACTGAACTTAGCTCACATCTTCAATTTTCTGTTCATTGGATCTCTATAAATCACTCACCAGCTCAAAATGGGAGAATGTAAGAACACACAGGTGGGTTTTGACTTTATGACCAGCAAAGATTTGACACCATGTTTCACATGCTTCTCCACTGCATTCCAAATACTATCTGTCAGTAAACGACCAAAACAATTGACAGTGCTGTCAAGGGACATTTCCTGCTCAGTGTTATGGCCAGAATTAGTCAGCAGATAGTGAGCAATTAGACAGCAATCAGGTAAAGAGGAAAGGAAGCTAACCACTTGCTGTACCATCAGCTGTACTGAGGTGGTTGCTTGGCATCTTATAATGCAATGAATGGAGAGTGCAAGCTCCCATGATTCCCACTCCTGACTTGTGTTCTTTGGTCAAAATCTTCAAGTGCACGTGTGTTGCATTCCGTTCAGCACAGGACCAGGTTGGGATGTAATGTCTCATCCCCATGCCTTTGGCCTCCATTCTTTGCCCTCAAATGGCTAAATAGCTTGAAGATGCTATCTATTCATAGGGCATTGGAGCACCTGTGTGTAAAACAAGGGCTGTGAGAAGGCACACATCACATCCTGGAATTCCAGTGCATTTTAAAATCCACATAAATTGATTTTGTGTCTCTGAACCCCTACATAGAACAAATGCCTTGTACTTTATTCTCAGTTATCAGCTACTTGTTCTCTTATTTAGAAGGCATAATTCGCACGTAGGTTCTTTCAATATTTCAGTATGATGCTGATCCAGCAGCTTGTAGATAACATGAGGGGAGAGATAATTAAATGGGGTATTAATACTGTTGTCCAAAGCAACAGTTCTTCATAGTGCTGTGCACAAATAGGAAAGTCTACAAATAGATAATGCACAAGAAAATGGCACAGACAACTGACATTAGCTGTTATACTAATATTACTTGATGTATGTCATTCTCTTCGCAGGCGATGCAATGTTAAGGTTAGTGATGTGGAAGTGGCAAGGATTGTTACTAACACTTCAGAATAATTAAACAATGGATCATTCTCTGATTAAATGCTCATTTAAAGATCCACACAGATTAACCATTCATCTTAAATAGTCAATAGTTCGTCTTTGGAGTTCATTATCTCTTGTCTCATTGTCAAGCAACTTCTGCAAATGAGTCATTCAAAAAATTGTCACAAGTGTTGCCATATTTCTGTTGTCTGTCTGTTGTTTTCCGTCTCTGCCTAGCACTCCTGCCAGCCCCCCGCCCACTTCCCCACTCTTCATATAGTGGATTTCCAAGAGGCTTTAGATGTGAATTTTGAGTTTCCTGTCATGGTGAAGGGGATCGGTTAGCTCATTTGGCTAGACAACTAGTTTGCAGTGTAGAGTGACACCAACTATGTGGTTTCAGTTCAGTTATGTTGAGGTTACTATGAACAACCCTCCTTCTCACATCCTGATACCTGAGGCCTACTCCCTGATTCAGGCTGGTTATCAATAGATTTGCTGTCTCTTCCCACCATTATCCCATGTTGAGGATTTTGGGATTCCACACAGGCCACCAGTGCATACATGGAAGAAGCTATTCGTGAATGGCAGAACCCTTAGCACCAGCATGCATAGGGATCTGCTGTATAGGTGAATGGCTCCCTGAAAAATGCAATAAAGTGGATAAGATGCTCAGAAAGGCATATGGCATGCTTGATTTCATCGGTCGGGGAAAATAATTGACAAGTCATGTTGCAACTTCAGCGAGGCCACATTTGGAACATTGTGTGCAGTTCTGGTTGCCACACTACAAAAAGGATGAGGTGGCTTTTGAGAGGATATAGAAACGATTTACCAGGATGTTGGCTGGTTTAGAGGTTATTGGATAAACTTGGTTTGTTTTCACTTGAACAAGAGATGCTGACGGGGTAGGGAAGCAACCTTGATAGAAGTGTTCAGACTTAGGAGGGGCATGGATTGTATGGATAGTCAGTCTTTTTTCCAGGGTGGAAATGTTCATTATTAGGTGACATAGGTAACAGGTAAAAGGGATTAAGTTTAAAGGAGATGCGAGAGCAAGTTTTTTTACATGGAGGATGGTAAATGCCCAGGATGTGCTGCCAGAAGAAGTAGGAGAGGCGAATACAGTAGCAAAATTTAAGAGACATCTCAACAGATATATGAATAGGCAGGGAGTAGAGGAATGCTGACCCCATAGAGGCAAAATGTGTTTTAGTTTAGAAAGGCATCATTTACAGAGTCATAGATTCATAGAGCTGTACAGCTTTGAAACAGACCCTTCAGTCCAACTCATCCACGTCGACCAGATAGCCTAAATTAATCTAGTCCCATTTGTTAGCATTTGGCCCATATCTCTCTAAATTCTTCCTATTCATATACCCATCCAGATGCCTTTTAAATGTTGTAACTGTACCAGCCTCTACCACTTCCTCTGGCAGTTCGTCCCATACATGCACCACCCTCTGTGAAAAAATTACCCCTTAGGTCCTTTTTAAATCTTTCCCCTCTCACCTTAAACCTATACCCTCTAGTTTTGGGCTCCCTTACCCTGGGGAAAACACCTTGGCTGTTCATTCTATCCATGCCCCTCATGATTTTATAAATGTCTATATACTCAATGCACTGACTAATAAAGGCAAGCATACCAAACGCCGCCTTCACTATCCTGTCTACATTCAACTCCACTTTCGAGGAAATATGAACCTGCACTCCAAGGTGTCTTTGTTCAGCAACACTCCCCAAAATCTTACCATTAAGTGTATAAGTCGTGCCCTGATTTGCCTTTCCAAAATGCAGCACCTCATATTTATCTAAATTAAACTCCATCTGCCAGTCTTTGACCCATTGGCCCATCTGATCAAGGTACCATTGTACTCTATGGTAACCTTCTTCACTGTCCACTTACACCTCCAATTTTGGTGTCATCTGCAAACTGACTAACCATACCTCCTATGTTCACATCCAAATCATTCATATAAATGACAAATTTATATAAATTTGTCAGCACTGTCTTGATGGGATGAAGGCCCTGCTGCTGTGGTTTACTGATCTTTGAAGTTAAGGGCCCATGTTCTCACATACATGCACGTCTGTTTAAGAGTAGAGCAGCTCCATGACCTTATGCACCCATAGACTTTTGGAATGTGTTTGAGAATTGAATTACACAGGTGATATTTTTTAAGTTTACCCGTGATCACTCCTATTTCATAAAGCTTAATTGAATTTTTTTATCATGATTGAGGACATTGTCATGATTGCTTGTGACAAGTATTTGTCATGTACATTGTTGGTCAATGCATGTGCTTTACAAGTTGAATAATTTAATGCCAGATGTATGTCATCATTGAATCTATGGATACTTGCTTATGAGGGCCTCATATCTACCAAAGATACTTGACTCACACTCCTGCAGAAGAAACAGAACAAATTTGACAGACCCGTTGAATGTGTTGACAACCATTTTTCATCATTGTTGTGCAGCTAAGATTTCATGGAAGATGGAATGGTATATAGTAATGGTCTTGAGCATGAGTTTCAGGCTCTACCTATTGATTAGGTTTGTAGTGATTTTCTGTTTATTCACAGTACCTAGCTTTTCACCATTTATAAGATACTCTGATGTCTCTTTCTTGGTAATATCACTGGTCTAGTGATCTAGAGACCTAGGTTAATGCTGTGGTGAACAAAAACAGAAGTTGCTGGAAAAACTCAGCAGGTCTGGCAGCATCTGTGGAGAAGAAGTCAGAGTTAACATTTCAGAAATGGTGACCCTTCTTCAGAACAGTTGGGTCACCAAACCCGATACGTTAACTCTGACTTTTTCTCCACATATTCTGCCAGACCTGCTGAGCTTTTCCAGCAACTTCTGTTTTTGTTCCTGATTTACAACATTTGCAGTTCTTTTCGTTTTTAATGCTGTGGGGTATTGGTTCAAATACCACCATCACGGCTGGTGGAATTTAACTTCAATTAATAAAATCTGGAATTGACAGCTAGTTGGGTAATACAGCTGAGACTGATGATTGCATATTCGTAATGATGACCATAAAATGGTCATTGATTCTTCTTTTTAAAAATGTAGGGAAGACTGTCTTTAATTCTAGGCGGTACATTACCAGAAGCATACATAGGCTTTGGACAGGACACAGAGTAGCTTCTCTAGATTGATACTAGATTTAAAGTCACTAATCTGAGGTCAGAGTACATAGGTCAGTCTTGTATATCCTGGAGTTTTGAAACAAATCTGTTGTTACCTTGTCTTGCGACTTGTGACTTCAGATCCGCAGCAACATGGTTAAATATTAACTGTCCTCTGAAATGATTTAGTAAACCACTCAGTCAAGGGCATTTAGTGATCTCCATAACAAGGACTTCCAAAGAGGTGTAGATCAAGAGGATGGAAAAGCACTAGATTGATACAGTTCATCGGCGGATTAAGAAGATGCAGAGCAGAATGGTGATTATGCTATGTGGGGAGGTGACCAGGGCTTCCTCATGAACTGAAACATTCATAAGAGTGGCATGAATGGTTTGGCACACCTGACATAGGCACAGTTTACTACTAAACTTTTATGATCAAAGAATGGAACCTTATACATCAGAGATCATGCAACAAAATCTCCAAGATAAGTTTATTAACAGTTCACACAGTGCAAATGAAAGCCACCAAAACGACATCACAGGGCAGTGATGGATGCAGTAGTCTTTGCTCCTTGCTACTTCTAAAATGCGTTCTCCCTGTGGTCTTCCAGGTGGTGAAAGGAGCCTGCTTGGGTCTGAGATTCCTGGGTTGTCCTTGTTGTGGATGTACCTCAGGAGAAATCTTCAGAGACTAATGCACTGCTGTCATTGCATTGTTACGGCATCCACCTACAGCGTTATATATATGCCTTTCAGTAACGTTTACTACTCTCTCAATGGAAAAACGCAAGCATGCAAACTCAAAGCCTGCCAATGTGCATGATCTGAAAAAACCTCTTCATTCTCAACCCACAGCTCTGCACTGCTTCCAGGAGATGAGTTCAAATTTTCATATGTTGGTCAATGTAGAGCTGTGTTGCATTGATTCCTAAGCCCTCAATATGAGTTTTCTGTTTCTTTATCATTTGACGAGGACTGCCCACACTTTCTCGTGACTTTTTTGACATCTCCTGTCTGATGTGTTCTTCGCTTACAATCACACTTTCTAATTGCATTCAAGCACCCTTGATGTGAGTATATCTCCGCTAGTGGTGGTTGCCCTTGGGGAGATTAGGGTGATGGTACTGGCTCTGTGGTTTCATTTCTCAGAAAACTTCATAGCAAGAGTCTGGACCTGGAAATGATGCTAATGTTGGAGTCCCTAACCTACATGTAAGATAAAACCCTGAATGTCACTACTCTGTTTCAACTTTCTTGCCAAAATAAAGGAGCTAAGGTTATGTTGCAGTAATACTCCCTCCACCACCGACACTCAGTAGCAGCAGTGTATACTATCTACAAGATGCACTGCAAAAATTCACCAAAGATCCTCAGACAGCACCTTCCAAATGCACAACCATTTCCATCTAGAAGAACAAGGGCATCATACATAAGGGAACACCACCACCTCCAAGTTCCCCTCCAAGCCACTCACCATCCTGACTTGGAAATATATCGCCGTTCCTTCACTGTCACTGGGTCAAAATCCTTGAATTCCCTTCCTAATGGCATTTGTGGGTCAACCCATAGCAGGAGGACTGCAGCGGTTCAAGAAGGCTGCTCACCACCACCTTCTCAAGGGCAGCTAGGGATGGGCAAGAAATGCTGGCCGGCAGCGACGTCCACATCCCACAAACGAATAGAAAAAAAACTTTCAGAGAGGTCATTTTGCTTAGCGTCACTGAAGCTTTTGAATTAGATTTAATTTAAAATCAGTGAAAGAAACGGCAACAAGTAGTAAGGTGCTGTATACAACATAACTAGTGCAGACAGTGTGAGTCAGAGCAATGATATGAAAAAGTTTTAGCAATAAAAGTACTCTTAACCAAATGAGTAGGTTGCAAGTATGACCGATTTGAAATTATTCTCTGGTATTGATGATAGGTTAAAATTGCATTCAAATAAATGGAGCAAGTTTAATTGCACTGTATCAATGCATTTCTAAATCTGCATAGTACAATGTATTATGTTACTTTTGCTTGAAATAAAGTCTCTCTTTTATGTTCTTGGTACTAATTCTGTACTATGCTCCAATAAAATCAGCCAGAATCTTAAACTGATGTGAGTGATGTGTACTTTATAATATTGGGATAATCTAGATCCTTACATTGCAGATGTTTCGTCACCCTGCTGGGTAACATTGTCAGTGCCCCTCTGGTGAAGCATTGGTGTTATGTCCTGCTTATCATTTACGTGCTTCGTTTTGCTGGGGTGGTTAGCATTACTTATGGTTCTGTTTTTAGGTGGTTTGTATATCGGGTCCAGTTAAATGTGCTTGTTGATGGAGTTCAGGTTGGACTGCCAGGCCTCGAGGAATTTCCTGGCATGTCTGTATTTGGCTTGTGCTATTATGGATGTGTTGTTCCAGTCAAAATCGTACCCTTCTATGTCCGTGTGTATTGAGACCAGTGAGAATTGGTTGTGTCTCTTGGTGGCTAGTTGGTGTTCGTGTATCCTTAATGTCAGTTTTCTTCTGGTTTGGCCTATGTAATGTTTTTCACAGTCCTTGCATGGTATCATGTATATTACTAAATAAAAACGGAAAGAACTGCAGATGCTGTAAATCAGGAACAAAAACAGAGTTGCTGGAAAAGCTCAGCAGGTCTGGCAGCATCTGTG
>NC_063362.1:27988148-28028995 GCF_021869965.1 Rhincodon typus
TTAACTCTGTTTTTTCCTTCACAGATGCTGCCAGACCTGCTGAGCTTTTCCAGCAACTTTGTTTTTGATCTTGTATATTATGTTAGTTTTACTGACTGTGGGTATGGGATCCTTTACCTTCACCTGTAGCTGTCATAGGGTGGTTGTAGGTTTATGGGCTACCCTGATACCTAGGGGTCTTAGTAGTCTTGTGGTCATCTCTGATATGTCTCTGTACGGTAGGGTGACTAGTGTGTCTGGCCATATTGTGTGTTCTTGTTGTGATCTGTCGTGCAGGTAATGGCGGATTGTGCTTTTTGGTTATATCTCCTGTCACCTTTAAAATATGCCCCCCTAGTCTTGAAATCCTCCATCCTAGGGAAAAGACATCTATCATTAACCCTACCTATTACCCCTCATGATTTTATAAATTTCTGTAAGGCCATTCTCAACCTCCTTTGCTCCAGTGGAAAAAGTCCCACCCTATCCAACCTTTCTTTATAATTCAAACCTTCCATACCCAGCAACATCCTGGTAAATCTCTTCTGAACCCTCTCTCACTCAATAATATCCTTCCTATAATTGGGCAACCAGAACTGAATGCAGTACTCCAGAAGAGACCTCCACCAGTGTCCTGTACAACCTCAACATGAGGTCCCAACTCCTATAGTCAAAGGACTGATCAACGAAGGCAAGCATGCTAAATGCCTTTTTAACTACCATATCTCTATGTGACAAAACTCCAACCAGGCTTAGCAGCTTCAGCCCACCTCTGGTTTCAGCATTCCTGCTTCCTGCAATTCCTTCAGTCTGCTTCCTGTAGCCTAGCAGCATTGCTCACTGCTTCTACTCACTTTCTCTCTGCTGTCTTCTGTGTTAGCAATGATCATGACAGCAGCAGGTGGGAGAGAAACAGCTTGTGTTTGGAGGAGCAGCTCCTCAGATATTCTGATGTTCCAGATATGGGAGGCTACTTTTCTCTAGTAGCTCCCATAATGGAATTCTGCTAGAGGTTTTGGGGACATTTGAGAATGTATTTGCCCACTGCTTCTATGTATTTTAAGTGCTGCATAATGTGTATTCGGTGGTGAGAAATTGTTGATAAATGCAGTTGTTGATTTGTCAATTAACTACAGTCTGTTGTCATCTGCACACACAGTGCATAGCCACTGTAAGATGGAAGGGTTGGAAGGCGGTAGGAGGCTTCGAAGGGGCATGGTGTGAGAGGTACTGCAAAGGGGAAAATAGAGGGCTACAAGGGAAACTGACTGTAAAGAGGGGATGGAGAGGGATTGCAAAAGAAGAGGAAAGAACTGCAAGGTGGGGTGGAGGTCTGCAAAGGTGAGCAAGGAGCTACAAAAGGGAGACAACCATTTTACAAAGCCATAAAAGAACTTTACAAAGCACTTCAGAGACCTTCTCAACCAGGACTCTGCTGTCAATCTAAGTCTTCTTGAACGCATCCTACAGCATGCTACACACAAGTTCAGCAACACCTCAGCCCTGTCCAAAGTGGAGACGGCTATCCAACAGCTCAAGGATAACAAGGCTACTGGAGCAAACAGTATCCCTGCTGAGGCATTGAAGTGCAGAGGCAAAGAGCTCCTGCTGCAGCTACACTCCTTTGAATGCCTTATCTGGAAGGAGGAGAGCTTCGAGATGCCACAATCATGAACATTTTCAAAAAAGGGAGCAGTTCCAACTGTGGCAACTACAAGGGAATCTCCCTGCTGTCGACTGTTGGAAAAGTCATCGCCAAGGTCCTTCTCAACTGTCTCCTCCTTGTAGCTGAGGAACTCCTCCTAGAATTGCAGTGTGGCTATTGGCCATGGAGGGCACAACGTACAAGATTTTCACTGTGCGACAGCTGCAGGAGAAATGCAGAAAAAAAGAACCTAGTTCTGTACATGAGATAGTAGGAACTGCCGATGCCGGAGAATCTGAGATAACAAGGTGTAGAGCTGGATGAACACAGCAGGCCAAGCAGCATCAGAGGAGCAGGAAAGCTGACGTTTCGGGTCTAGACCCTTATTCAGAAAATCATGCAGATTCAAAAAAGGGAACAGGTCCAACTGTGGCAACTAGAAGGGAATCTCCCTGCTGTCGACTGTTGGAAAAGTCATCGCCAAGGTCCTTCCTAACTGTCTCCTCCTTGTAACTTTCTGAAGAGGGGTCTAGACCTGAAACGTCAGCTTTCCTGCTCCTCTGATGCTGCTTGGCCTGCTGTGTTCATCCAGCTCTACACCTTGTTATCTCCACTCCTGTACGTGGCATTCTTCAACTTTACAAAGGCCTTAGGCACCATCAATCGGGAAGCATTATGAAGCGTCCTTCTCCACTTTAGTTGCTCAGTGAAGTTTGTCACCATCCTTTGCCTGCTCCACAATGACATGGAAATCATGGTTGTGACAAATGGCTCCACCACCAACCCAATCCCCATTTGGACCAGTGTCAAGCAGGGCTGCATCATTGCCCCAGCAGTATTCTTGATCTGTGTCGCTGCAATGGTTCACTTCCTTGCTGACAAGCTCCCAGCTGGAATGGACCTAACTTACAGAACCTGTGGGAAATTATTCAACCTTTGCTGCTTTCAAGCTAAAACCAAAGTCCCCTCAACTAGTGTCATCAAGCTGCAATACATGGATAATGCTTGTGTGTGTGCAATCTCAGGGCATGTCCTCCAAACCATCGTCAGCATCTTTACGGAGGCATTTGAGAGCATGGGTCTTACCTGAACAACCGCAAGACTAACCTAGCGCAGCATTGTGGAGCAAAGCCCCGATTATCAAGGTCCACAGGGAGGCCTTGGAGGACATTGACCACTTTCAATACCTCGAGTGTCCTGTCAGCCAAAGCAGTTATTTATGAAGAGATTCAACATTGCTTTCAGTGTGCAAATGCAACCTTCGTCCACTTAAGGAAAAGGGTGTTGGAGGACAACAACATCAGATCTGACACCAAGGTCATAGTTTACAGAGATGTGGTGGTTCTTGCTCTCCTCTTTGGCTCAGAAATGTAGATTGTCTACAGCAGACACCTCAAGGTACTGGAGCAGTACCACTTATGCCGCCTGCGCAAGATTCTGTGAATCTGTTGTGAAGAAAGATGCAACAATGCCAGCATCCTCAAACAGGTCAACATTCCCAGCATTGAGGCACTGACCACCCTTGATTGGCTATGATGGCTGGGCATGTTGTCTGCATGGCTGACACAAGATTCCCCAAGCAGGCGCTCTACTCACAGCTTTGAAATGGCAGGTCAGCCCCAGATGGACAGAAGAAGCACTGCAGTGACACCTTTTAAAGTCTCACTGGTGAAGTGCAGCATTCCTGCAGACACTGGGAGTCACTGGCCCAAGACCATCCAAAGTGAGGAGGAGCATCTCAAAAAGTGTCAAAGCACCTCGAGACTTACTGTTGGGGAGGGGGGAGAAAGCGAAAGCCATCCAAAAACAGCAAAAGGGACATGCTGCCACACCAACACCCCACCCACCCTTTCCCCACAACCACCTTCTTCTTGATGTGTAACAGAACCTGTGGTAGCCATGTCAGTCTGTACAGCCAGCTATGGACTCCCCCGAGAGTGGAAGAGGGTCATCCTCGTCTACGAGGGACCACCAGTGAATTGATAGCCAGTGTACTGCTGTTGGTCATGTTTGTTCAATATTCCTAAATATCCCAATGATAGTTAAATGAAAGGACTATAAAAATAATTACTCGGTAAAATAAAAAAAATACAAGAAAGAACATGCCAAATGGAAAATTCTGAATCCACCGGAACAGAAAAGTGCTGAGTTTGTTCTAACCCATTCTGGGCTCTTCACTATCTTTCGGGTGAATTAGCAACAAATCCTGATGTAGAAAATTATTTTCTAGATTTAATTGATGTGCAGAGAAAGCCTCAGTAATGGTGACCATGATACGATCACCGATGGTCATATGAAGCACATTTTGGTTCATGAGTGTCTTTTTGCAAACTACTTTTAGGGAAAGAAATCTGCTGTGCCTACCAGGTCTGGCATGCGTGTGTTTAAAGCTAAACTGCTGTTTAAAATGGCATAATAATTCAGGATGATCAACGAATACTGACTTTGCCAGTACCCACATCCCATGAGACAATAAACAAAAACAACTAGAAGCTGAGAAATACATAGAGAATAGAGCTATGGTTATTGAGGAGACAAGGCAATTGAATTTCTTTGAGTTTTTCACAACAGAGGAAAGTTAATGAGAAATTTTTGCTCTCTTATAGAATGATCTATTTTCCAGCAATATTTCAGAATTGTTTATCTTAAAATGACAATTTTTCTTACATTTGCATTCATAACCCAAATAAAACTATGATATGAATATATTTCTATTATACATTCACAGGATGAGGGCATCCCTGGGTAGGCCAGCATTTATTGCCCATCCGTAACTGCCCAGACAGAGAGTCAGCCAGATCAAATAAGGATGGCAATTTCCTTCTCTAAAAGACATTAGTGAACCAGTTGAGCTTTTATGACAATCAACAATGGATTCATGGTCATCATTAGACACTTAATTACAGATTTTTTTTCTTACTGAATTCAAGTTCCACCATCTTGCCTTGGAGGGATTTGAATCTTGCTTTTTATACTACTTTTCAAATAACATACAGCAAAATGAAAAGCTGAATACTGAGCATATGTAATATTTGGGAGTCACCGGTTCATTTTCATTTTCACAGCTGAGAAATCTTTATACATATCTTAGTCATTGCTGGACCTGAGGATTAATTATTTTTGTGTGAATTTCCTATCTTCCACCCCATAAACTCAAACTTAAGGAACATTGTCACTTGCTTTCTACTCCATGCTAAGTCTGAATCACCTGCCAACTACAGCATTGATGCACAGTACCACTCAATCTGCCAGTACCTTCTATTTGAAATGCTACTTCTTTATATGTTATTACACACCTCACCCTGTCCTTAGTCCAAATCCCACGCAGTCTGACATGCCTTTTCATCCCATCTTCCTGCAACTTTATCATAGCAGTAAACTCTTCAGCCATCTCAATTGTACACTGTATGATTTTTCTCTAAATGTCTACGGTGTAGCAACTTTTTAAATAACCTTTCTCAATGTATTTGTACATCCAAACTTTTGACCAGTCCTCCTAATCTCTGGCTCTCAGTTTCTGTTAGTTTTTACTTCCATCTCTGAAGCACCTTGGTTATGGCTTTACATTAAACATGTAAATGTATAGATTTAAGTTGGGCTAATTTAACTTGATGAAAATTACTTTCAGTATTCAAATAATGGCAGTGTTTTTATGGTGATGGATTTTCACTTTGTTCTTTGGTCCCTATGTTATATTATTTGGAAATAAAAGTTTGTAAGCTGTATAGTCAGGGTGACATTCAGTAAGTAAATGGGAATTTGAGCCAACATTGGCATTCTGGGCAAAGGGGGAGAAAAGTACTTTAATTAAGGTTTACTCCAAGAAATAAAGCCTCTGGAGTGTGAGGTGAACAGAAGAAATAAGGCATAGGCCAAGACACCTTCCTGTACTGAGACCAATGGCGACATGACATTCAGGATACAGGGAAAGCAGCTGACCAATGAGTAGACTTGGTTAGTATTTCCAGATTTTAAAGTGAGGTTGGATATTTAATTTGTGTTTGTCTTTAGGCATTTTTTCTCTTCTGAGAAATAACTTGATGAGATTTCATTGCAAGTCCATACTTATTCTTAACGGTAACAATTTTTTTTTGAATTACATGATGGCAGGCCAGAGGGCCAAGTGGAGTTTACTTCCTGCAGTGTGTGTGAAATCATGTTCATGCCACATGCCTCAGACAAACACAGGAAGTGTCTCCAATTTCACAAGTTTGAGCTTCAGGTTTTTGAACTTGAGCAGCATTATTGTGAAGTCATTATTGTGCATCTATGAAACAGACAACTATGTGGATGCCACTAAAAAGATGGTGGTCTCCCTGTAGATTAGAAGTGCACCTGCAGAGATTGAGTAGGTAACTACAAGGCGGTCTAAGGAAAACATGCAGGTTCTGCAGGAGTCACCTGAGTTTATTGCACTTGCTAATCATTATTCCATTTTGGAAACTGGTGAAAGCAATGATTTCTTAAGGGATTGCAGCCTGAGCCAGGTCAAGTGAGGAGAAAGAAAAATAGAAAAGCAATAGTTGTAGGGTATTCCATTGTCGGGGGATCAGATTAGTGTTTCTGTGGCAGTAAATGTGACATCAGGATGGTGCCAGGGTCAAGGATGTCACAGAGCGGCTGCAGGATATCCTTTTTGAGGGGAAGACGATCAGTGAGAGATCATGGTCTACTTTGTTATTAATGACATGGGTAGGAAAAGGGATGAGGTCTTGAAAGCAGATTGTATAAGGTTAAAAATAAAGACTTATAAAGTTGCCAGGAATAATAGTAATTGGAAAAAAAAACAACAAAAACAAAGTTGCTGGAAAAGCTCAGCAGGTCTGGCAGCATATGTGAAGGAGAAAACAGAGTAAACGTTTCGGGTCCGGTGACCCTTCCTCAGAACTGATGGTGGCTGGGAAAACGTCAGTTTATATGCAGAAAATAGGGAGGTGAGTGGGGTAGGGAGTAAACGATAGAATAGAGCCCAAAGAGAGAGAAAGACAGTTGGACAGACAAAGGAGTTGCTAACGATCAGGCTGGGAGGGTGAATAGTTGTTAATGGGGACTGTTAGTGACTAACAAAAGGATATGGTTAATGGCAGGCTATGTGGTAACAAGGCCTGGTGTGTGGGGTGGGGGGCTGGGACATGGGAGAGTTTAGGCCCTAAAATTATTGAACTCAGTATTGAGTCCAGAGGGCTGTAGGGTCCCCAAGTGGAAAATGAGGTGTTGTTCCTCCAGCTTGCATTGGGCTTCACTGGAACACTGCAGCAAGCCAGAGACAGAGATGTTGGCCAGGGAGCAGGGTGGTGCATTGAAGTGGCAGGCAACAGGTAGTTCAGGGTCTTTTTTGCAAGCAGAACGTAGATGTTCTGCGAAGCGGTCGCCAAGTCTACGCTTCGTTTCCCAAATGTAGAGAAGACCACATTGTGAGCAGCGAATACAGTAGACTAGATTCTGGGAAGTGCAGGTGAAGTGTTGCTTCACCTGGAAGGAATGTTTGGGCCCTTGGATACTGGGGAGGGAGGAGGTAAATGGGCAGGTGTTACACCTTCGCTGGTTACAGGGGAGAGTGCCTTAGGGCTGTGGGGAGGTGTTGGGGCTAAAGGAATTGTGGATCAGGGTGGCCCGGAGGGAACGGTCCCTGCGGAAGGTGGACAAGAGAGGGGAGGGGAATATGTATCTGGTGGTGGCATCTTGCTGGAGGTGGCGGAAATGGCATCTGATGATCTTCTGGATGTGGATACTGGTGGGATAGTAGGTGAGGATAAGGGGAACCCTATCGCTGTTGTGGGAGGGAAGAGAAGGGGTGAGGGCGGAAGTGCGGGAGATGGGTCGGACCTGGTTGAGGGCCCTGTCGACAACGGAGTTGGGGAATCCTCGGTATAGGAAGAAGGTGGACATTTCGGAGGCTCTCTTATCGAAGTTGGCCTCATCTGAACATATGCGATGGAGACGGAGGAACTGAGAGAATGGGATGGAGTCTTTACAGGAAGTGGGGTATGGATGTATGGGTCCAGGTAGCTGTGGGAGTCAGTGGGTTTGTAATGGATATTAGTGGCCAGTCTATCCCCAGAAATGGAAATAGAAATGTGGAGGAAGGGAAGGGGGGAGTCCGAGATAGACCAGGTGAAAGTGAGGGCAGGTTGGAAATTGGAGGCGAAATTGATGAAGTTTTCCAACTCCAGACGAGAGAGGGAAGCAACACCAATGATATCATCGATGTATCGGAGAAAGAGTTGTGGGTGGGGGCTGGAATAGGAATGGAACATGGAATGTTCCACGCACCCCACGAAGAGACAGGCATAACTAGGGCCCATGCGGGTATCCATGGCCACCCCTCTTACCTGAAGAAAATGAGAGAAGTTGAAAGAGAAGTTGTTGAGGTTGAGGACGAGCTCGGCCAAGTGGAGGGTGGTGGTGGTGGGTGGGAATGGTTCAGGTCTTTGCTCCAGGAAGAAGCGGAGAGCCCTAAGACCCTCCTGGTGGGGAATAGACATGTAAAGGCATTGCACGTCCACGGTAAAGAGGAGGTGGCTGGAGCTGGTAAACTGGAAGTTTTGAAACCAGCGTAAGGCGTCAGATGAATCATGGATGTATGTGGGTAGGGATTGGACCGGGGGGAGAAGGCTGAGTCAAAGTAGGAAGAGATGAGTTCTGTGGGGCATGAGCAGGCTGAAATAATGGGTCTGCCTGGACAGTTCTGTTTGTGGATTTTTGGTAGGAGGTAGAAATGAGCTGTGCGGGATTGGGGGACTATTAGCTTGGAAGCGGAGTGGAGGAGATCACCGGAAGAAATGAGATCAGTAACTGTAGTGGATACAGTGGCCTGATGTGCCATGGTGGGGTCATGGTCCAGGCGAAGGTAGGAGGAGGTATCTGAGAGTTGGTGCTCAGCCTCTGCAAGATAGAGGTCAGTACACCAGACTACAACAGCACCACCCTTATCGGCATGATTAATGACAAAGTCAGGGTTAGATCTGAGTGCACGGAGTGCAGTTGTTCGGAGGGAGATAGGTTGGATCTGGTGAGAGGGGCAGAGAAATTGAGGCGACTAATGTCACATCAACAGTTCTCAATGAAAAGATCAAGTGCAGGTAAAAGGCCGGAGGGAGGGGTCCAGGTGGAGGGAGAGTGTTGGAACTGGGCGAAGGGGCCTGTGGGACGGAGAGAGGACTCTTGTCCAAAGAAATGAGCACGGAGGCGTAGACGGCAGAAGAAGGTGGGGATGCAGAGGGACAAAGCCGAGGCCTCTGCTGAGTATGGAGCGCTCAGCATTGGAGAGCGGAAGGTTAGGAGGGATGGTGAATACCTGACGGGAGGTGGGGGGTTGGGGAGGGGATAGAGTCCAAGGGAAGGTGAGGAGAGGAAGGTTCCAGAAGGCCATGGGTATTTTTGAGTTGTTGCATCTTGTGGGCCTTGATGCCTGAAAGGAAGAGAAAAAGTTCCTTGTTAGCATGACGAATGAGCCAGAGGGTGAAGTGGAACTGCAGAGTGGTGCAGCCTTGAGCCTGTGTGTTGCGATGCTGTTGGAGAAAAATGTTGAGAGTATGTTTGTGGCACTGAGTGTGGATCTCAGGATGTGGCGAGAGCAGCTGTCTGTGGAACTTTGAACATCATGGAGATATCTGTGATCCTGGGAGGATTCAAAACATGAGGGATGAAACTTCAGTTGGAATCCACGTAAGGTGAGTCTGAGCCGGAGGCAGTCACTGAGGAATGTGATGTGGCTGTGGAAACGAGTTTTAGCAAATACCTGGTCAAACATCAGGAGTGACAGTGAAATTAAAGTCAGCGGGCAAGAAGAGAGATTGGAACGGAAATCCCATCGGAGAGAGGAGCAGAACTTCTTCAAGTGGGCATGCCTGGAAGAGATGTGGCAGTGAGTTAAATACTAAATAAAAACCAAAAGAACAGCGGATGCTGTAAATCAGGAACAAAAACAAAGTAGTAATTGGAGTCATCGAGTCATAGAGCTGTACATTTCAGCAGACACTTCAGCCCAATTCGTCCATGCCAACCAGATATCCTAAATTAATCTATTCCCATTTGCCAGCATTTGGCCCTCTAAACCTCTAAACCATATTCCTCTAAACCCTTCCTATTCATATACCCATACAGATGCCTTTTAAATGTTGTAATTGTACCAGCCTCCACCACCTCCCTCCAGCAGCTTGTTCCACACATGCACCACCCTCTGTCTGAAAAAGTTGCTCCTTAGGTCTCTTTTAAATCTTTGCTTTCTCACCTTAAACTCAGGCCTTCTAGTTTTAGTCTCCTCCAGCCTGGGAAAAAAAACCTTGTCTATTCACCCTATCCATGCCCCTCATGATTTTATAAGGTCATCCCTCAGCCTCCAACGCTCCAGGGAAAACAGACCCAGCCTATTCAGCCTCTCCCTAGAGCTCAAATCCTCCAACCCTGGCAACTTCCTTGTAAATCTTTTCTGAACCCTTTCAAGTTTTGCAACATCCTTCCTATAACAGGGAGACTGGAGTTGAATGCAGTATTCCAAATGTAGCCTCAAGGGGAGGCAATGGCCTATTGGTATTATCGCTGGACTGTTAATCCAGAGACCCAGATAACATTCTGGGGACCCAGGTTCAAATCCTGCCATGGCAGATGATGGAATTTGAATTAAATAAACATCTGAAATTAAGAATCCAATGATAACCATGAATCCATTGTCGATTGTTGGAAAAACCCATCTGGTTCACTAATCCCGTTTAGGGAAGGAAGCTGCCGTCCTCACCTGGTCTTGCCTACATGTGACTCCAGACCCACAGCAATGTCGTTGACTCTGAACTGCCCTCTGGGCAATAAATGCTGCCTCTCCAGCGACGCCCTCATCCCATGAATGAATAAAGAAAAACAATGTCCTGTACAGCCACAAATGACATCCCAACTCTTACACTCAATAAAGGCAAGCTTACCAAACGCCTCCTTCTGAGGATTGAAAGATTTATGTAAGACAAAAAAGGAGGATGAAGAAGTTAGTAAGGGAACTAGAATATGAATGTAAATTACGTAAAATTGGACTGTAAAAGCTTTTATGGATATGTAAAAAGAAACATTTGGCTTAAACGAATGTGAGTCCATTGTAGCTTGAGTCAGGAGAATTTGTAATGGGGAACAGAGAAATGACAGAAGTCAAATGATGACTTTGTTTCTGTTTTCACTGAGGAAGATACCAGAAATCTTCCAGAACTAGAGTGGGAAATTAGTATCAGTAAGAAGATTGTACCAGGGAAATTACTGGGGCTGAAAGCTGATAAAACCCTAGGATCTGATGGTCTACATTGTAAAGTTTTGAGGGAGGTAACTGTAGAGAAGTCAATACATTTGTGATTATCTTCCGAAATTCTGTAGATTCTGGAATGCTACCTGTTGACTGGATTAGCAAATGTCACCATAACTATTCAAGGGGACAAAAGAGGAAAGAGTGAACTACAAACCTGCAAGCCTGTTATCAGCTCTAAGGAAAATGCTGGTATCTATTAGAAAGATAATGATCTGAT
The DNA here is from genome assembly GCF_021869965.1 of Rhincodon typus. Classification (NCBI taxonomy): domain Eukaryota; kingdom Metazoa; phylum Chordata; class Chondrichthyes; order Orectolobiformes; family Rhincodontidae; genus Rhincodon; species Rhincodon typus. The sequence goes on from NC_063362.1 coordinate 27,999,276, forward strand.
TGGACCTAGTCAACATGACCTTGTGAATGGAATTGTGTTTGCTGAACTTGTTTTTTTGAAGAATGAATTGATAAAGGAGAACCAATAGACCCAGTATTCTTTAGATTTTCAAAGACTTTTGATAAATTCCCACATAGGAGGTTGGTTAGAAAATTTCAAGCACGTGAGATTGGAGGTAATGTATTGGTATGGTTTAATAATTGACGAATAGGCAGGAAACAAAGTAGAAATAAATCATTCCTGATCGGTACTTGGGCTCCAGCTGTTCACAATATTTATTAATGATTTGAAAGGACCAAATGTAATATTTCCAAATTTGAAGATGATACAAAACTATGCAGGAATGTATGAAAAAGATGTAAAGTAGTTTTCAGAGATTTGGACAGACTTTAACGAATGGGCAGAAACATGCAGATGGAATATAATGTGGAAAAGTATGGGGTTCTGCAGTTGGTAGGAGAAACTGAAGTGCAGTGTATTTCTTAAATGGTCAAATTTCGAAGTGCCGAGATACAAAGGGAGCTTAGGTGTCCTTGTTGAAGGATAACATGCAAGTGCAGCAAGCTATTAGAAAGGCTGATGGAATGTTATCCTTTATTGCAAGTGGATTTGAGTGCAGAGAGGTGAAGTCTTGTTTCAGTTGTATAGGAGCTTGGTTAGACCTCACTTGGAGTACTCTGTGGTTTTGATCACCTTATCTCAGGAAAGATACTGGCTTGGATTTTACTCTGGCCAGACATATTTGTTATGCTGGTGTAGATAGGAGTTGTGCAAGCGATCATGCGAAATCTCCATTGTAGCACATGCTGAAGAAATTCCTGAAAATTTGAATTCCTTTAACCTCGAACTTCTGAGTGTTTCCATTTTAATTTGGAAACTTCAGAAGGTTACTCAGGAAATGTTAGGCAGTTAAATTCATAGTCCAACTACTGAGTGACAATTCAATAGATCCCATACATATCACACAACTTAACCTCCCCCAAACCAGTTACAGATTCTGACCTGATCACTCCCCGGACTGAACCCCTACTTCCACTACCCTCCTCACCAGACTGGACTGAATTCACCCACGAAACCTAATCTGACTACCCTTACCTCTGCCTTACCTGATGCTGAACCAGAGCTGACTAGAACCCCCTTCCTACTCCTGCTATGGTTTCATTGCCTCTGGGCCCAACTGGTTTCTTTCCTGCCCACCACCATTCATATTCCCCCATCAGATCTGTTACAAGCCCTCTTGTCACTGAGCCTGCATTAATTCAGATTGACTTCAAATGTACTCAAGCTCCTTGACTCCACTATCCGTAAACACTGCCATGATATCAAAGAACAGTAATTTTTACTTCACCTCTTTAGTCTATGTTTAGCCCAGTGCTATAATAAGATTTGGAGATGAATAGTCCTGGTGGAACCCCCAAACTGAACATCAGTCAGAAGATCATTGGTCATGCTGTCAGTAGCAAATCATCAATGACACCTTTCATGACTTTGCTGATAATTGAGAGTAGATTGAGTGATAATTGGTCAAATTGAATTTGTCCTGCTTTTGTGAATGGGATATACATGGGCAATTGACACATCTCTTGTGATTTCCTTCATTAGTGGATATTGATATGAATGACGCCTATTTGGGAAAGGTACTGGACAGTAATCATGCCTACAGTAACTGTTATCCACAAAGGAAGCTGATATTTAAGCAATGAGTGTTTCTAACCATATCCCTTGACGTTCATTGGTATCACTATCACAGAATGTTGATAGTGGAGGATTCAGTGGGCTACCATTGACTGTAAACTGATCTGGATCAGCCATACAAAAATTGTGTCTGCAAGACAAGTCAGTGTCTAGGAATTCAGCAGTAGAAACCCACTTCCTGTCCTTCCCAATGCCTGTTCACCATCTACAAGGCTCAAGATGAGAGTATCATAGAATACTTCTGCTTGTCTGAATGACTGTAGCTCTAACAATACTCAAGAAGCTTGAGATAGTCTAGAACAAAGCAACTACTGGCTTGGCATGCCATCCATCACCTTCAGCATTCACTCCCTTCATTGCTGATACATAGTAGCAGCACAGTGTGCATTCTATATTATGTGCTACAGTAACTCACCAAAACCAACAACCCATCTTCCAAACCCAGGTCCCTATCGCCTAGGAGGACAAGGGTGATAAGGTAGTGGAAACACTATCACCTGTTTGCCCTCCAAGCCCAATATTGGAATATGATTTGGAACAACCGTTTAATACCCATAATAAAGAAAGAGGCCAATCTACAGCGACCCTCCGAACAGCATCCCACTCAGACCCATCCCCCCAGACTATCCCTGTAACCCTGCATTCCCTATGGATAATCCACCTAACCTGCATATATTTGGATATCATCACTATAATAGTATCTTCACAGTCGCTGGGTTAAAATCCTGGAACTCCTTTTGTAACAACACTCTGTCTCTACACCCCAGGTCTGCAGCATTTCAAGAAGGCAGTTCACCCCACTTTCCCAGGACACTTTGGGATGGGCAATAGTACTGGCCTAGTCAGCCATGCCCACATCACATTGATAGTGTTCATTTTAGAAAATGACCAATTCAGCAACTGACCCATCATTTGGACTAAAAAGTTGAACAAAAACATTTTGTTCGGTTTAAAATACATTTGAAGAGTATATTACATTTGACAAGTAATTCTCAAAGGAACAATTTTAGATTTGAACCATAGTCTGAGATAATTGATACATTTCTGTCAAGAGTTTTATTCACTCAGAGTGATAGAGTCATTCAACACGGAAACAGACCCTTCAGTTCAACTAGTCCATGCCAAACATAACCCCAAACTAAACTAGTCCCACCTGCTTGCTCTTGGCCCATATCCCTCCAAACTTTCCATATTCATGTATTTATCTAAATGTCTTTTAAATGTTGTAATTATGCCAATTCTTCCATCCACCACTTCTTCAGGAAGTTTATTCCATACGTGAACCACTCTGTGTTTAAAAAAAAATGCCCCTTGTGTCTTTTTAAATCATACAATCCCCACAGTGCGGAAACAGGCCATTTGGCCCAACAAGTCCACACCAACTCTCCGAAGAGCATCCCACCCAGACTCACGCCCCCTAACCTATTCCTGTAACCCTGCATTTCCCATGGCTAATCCACCTAACCTACACATCCCTGGACACTATGGGCAATTCAGCACAACTAGTCCACCTAACCAGCACATCTTTGGACTGTGGGAGGAAACCGGAGCACCTGGAGGAAACCCATGCAGGCATGGAGAGAATGTGCAAACTCAACACAGACAGTTACCCGAGGCTGGAATTGAACCCTCGTGCTGTGAGACAGCAGTGCTAACCACTGAGCCACCGTGCTGTCTACTCTCTCTCCTTAAAGATGTGCCACCAAGTCTTTAAATTCCACCTAGTCTTTAAAGGGAAAAGGCACCAACCATTAACCCTACCTAGACATCTCATGATTTTATAAACTTCTATAAGGTCACCTCTCAACCTCATATGCTCCAGTGAAAAAAAATCCCAGTCTACCCAGCCTTTCTTTATCACTCAAACCTTCCATACCCAGCAACATCTTGGTAAATCTCTTCTGAACCCTCTGCAGTTTAATAATATCCTTCCTATAACTGGGAGACTCAAACTGGAAACGGTAATCCAGAAGAGACCTCACCAATGTCCTGTACAATCTCAACATGACTTCCCAACTCCCATATTTAAAGGACCTGAGCAATGAAGGCAAGCGTGACAAACGTCTTTATTTACCCCCCCATTTCTGATGAAGGGTCTAGGCCCAAAACGTCAGCCTTCCTGCTCCTACGATGCTGCTTGGCCTGCTGTGTTCATCCAGCTCTACACCTTGTTATCTCTGTGCTTCTAACAGCCTGGGTCTTAAAATCAGGTGATTTTAGGGCTTTGTTTCCAGCATGCGAACCCTCTATGCAGCATTTTGTTCTACTGCACTTCACATAATCCCAATGGGAAAACAATTGATGTTATGGAAAAGTTTCTTTATTAAAAAGCAAATTATTAGTTCAAATTCATAATTTGTTTGAATTTGTATCTGACTTCCAATGCTGCTGCAGAGCAGAGGTCTTGCTAGGGCCTGAAGACCATTGAGGCCCTTCTTCCATACACTTTGACAGATCTATTTATATTTGTAATTAAGCCATTCAAGAACAGCTGTTCGGTGTCTTATTTTTATAATACTTGGCCGATAAATGGAAGAATACTGCAGAATGCTGATTCTAAGCAGGTTATCTCTACATTCATTCTGCTTTCTTTGAAGGATTTGCGTTGAAACAGTTTTATTGCAATCTGTCAGCTTTCATTATCATTTTCCAATGTTAACCTATGAATTATCAGATTTACATCTGAAATTTAAGCCTCTAATTTTTGGTCCACTAGCATAACATTGAGCCACTGTACCCAGATATGATCAATTCTATTGTCATGATAGATGTATATAATATTTTAAGAAAAAAGGGTTTCTTGGTGTTGTAGCCAATGTTCCTTCCTCTAAATAAATTTGTCACTTTTAAGTTTGTGGGACATTTTTACCAAAGCATGACTGCACCATTTGCTTAAATGCTTGGTAATTATGTGAAGATACATCAAATATTTTGAAAAATGGCTACCTAAATGAGCATATTTTTATTATATATTTATGACTGTTTTTGATTTGATGATTTAACTAGGCTGATTCCAATTAAATAAAAATAACATATGGCAGATGCTGGAAATTTGAAATAAAAATGTGCTGATAAAGCATCTATGGAGAAGGATGGAGAGTTAATATATCTGATATGAGTTTTTCAGTTCATATCAGAGTCAAAATGTTAACTCTGTTTTTCTCTCTGCAGATGCTGTTAGACCTGCTGAGTTTCACTACTTTTTTGTGATTCCTCTTGAACACTGCTCAAGTTGACATGTTTATTTTTGTTAATATACATTCATGCCATTGCTGGTTGGGCCATCGTTTATTGCCCATCCCTAATTACCTTTGAGAAGGTAGCAGTGAATTGTCTGGTGTTAAGGAGGGAGATTCAGGACATAGTTCCATCACAGTTGGTAGGTCAATGGTATGTTTCCAAGTCAGGATGATGAATGGCCTGGGGCCGAACTTACTGGTAGTGTTTTTCCCATGTATCTGCTGCCCTTCCCATCTTAATGGTCATGGTTGTGCCTTTGGAAGGTATTGTCTTATGAACCTTTAAATTTATGCAGTGTATTTTGTAGATGGTACATGCTGCTGCTACTGAGTGACTGCTCCTACCACTGACAATGTTTCTGAATGTGATATCAATCAAACAGGCTACCTTTTCCTTAGTAGTGTCAAGATTTTTAGTGTTGTTTGGAAGCACATTCAGCTGGGCAAGTGGGAAGTATTCTATCACGTTAAATAAAAATGGAAAGAACTGCGAATGCTATAAATCAGAAACAGGAATAGAAATTGATGGGAAAGCTCAGCAGGTATGGCAGCATCTGTGGAGAGAAATCAAAGTTAACATTTCGGGTCGAGTGTTCCCTCTCCAGAACTATCTGGGAAAATGTCAGTTTATATGCAGAAGATAGGGTCGGGGTATGGGGTAGGGAGTAAACAATAGGTGGAGATAGAGCCCAAAGAGAGACAGAAGAGGATTTAGACACACAGGAGTGGATAACAATCTGGCTGGGGGCTGAATAGCTGTCAATGGGGACTGTTAGTGGTCAACAATGGGTGGTGTGTAATGGCAGGCTATGTGATTAGGCCTGGTTGTGGGGTTTAGGGTAAGGACACAGGAGAGCTCAAGCCCTAAAGGTATTGAACGTGATATTGAATCCGAAAGGCTGCAGGGTCCCCAGGTGGAAAATGAGGTGCTGTTCTTCCAGCTTGCACTGAGCTTTGCTGGAGCATTGCAGCAAGCCTGAGACAGATGTTGGCCAGACAACAGGGTGGTGTGTTAAAGTGGCAGGCAACAGGCAGTTCAGAGTCTTTTTTGCAAACAGATTGCTTCATTTCCGCAATGTAGAGGAGACCACGTTGTGAGCAGTGAATGCAGTAGACTAGATTGTGTGAAGTGTAGGTAAAGCGCTGCTTCGCCTGGAAGGTCTGACTGGGTCCTTGGATACCAAGGAGGGAGGAAGTGAACAGAGAGGTATTACACCTTCTGCGGTTGTGGTGGAAGGTGCTGTGAGGCTTTATTGTGGAGGAGGGCGTGGTTGAGAGTGAAAGAAAAGTGGACCAGGGTGTCCTGGAGGGAACGGTCCCTGCAAAAGGCTGAAAAGGGAGGGGAGTGGAATATGTGTCTGGTGATGGCATCTTGCTGGAGGTGGCGTAAGTGGTGGCTAATGATCCTCTGGATGTGGATGCTGGTGGGTAAGGACAAGGGGGACCCTATCACTGTTGCAGGAAGGAAGAGAGGGATTGGGGGCTGAAGTGCAGGAGATAGGTTTAGACCCAGCTGAGAGCTCTGTCGACAACAGTGCTGGGGAATCCTTGGTTGAGGAAGAAGGTGGACATTTCAGAGGCTCCCTTGTCAAAATTGGCCTCATCAGAGACGGAGGAACTGGGAGAATGGAATAGAGTCTTTACAGGAAGTGGGGTGCAAAGATGTATAGTCCAGGTAACTGTGGAAGTTGGCGAGTTTATAGTGGATATTGGTGGCCAGTCTGTTTCCAGACATGGAAACTGAGATGTTGAGGAAGTGAAGGGAGGTGCCAGAGATAGTGAAGGTGAGAGCAGGGTGGAAATTGGAAACAAAATCGATAAACTTTTCCAATTCCGGACGAGACAGGGAAACAACACTCATGATATCATCGATATACCAGAGAAAGAGTTATGGATGGGGCCAGAATAGACTGGAACAAGAAATGTTCTGTGTACCGCACAAAGAGACAGGCATAACTGGGGCCAATGTGTGTACCCATGGCCACCCTGTGACCTGAAGAAAATGAGAGGCATTAAAAGTTGTTCAGGATGATGATGAGCTTGGCCAGATGGAGGCGGCTGGTGGTGGATGGAGACGGTTCAAGCCTTTCTTCCAGGAGGAAGCAGAGAGCCCTGAGACCATCCTGGTGGGGGAAGGATGTGTAAAGGGATTGCATGTCCACAGTAAAGAGGAGGCGGCTTGAGACCGCAAATTGGAAATTCTGAAAGTGGTGAAACACATCCGGAGAATCACAGATGTAAGTGGGCAGGGACTGGACCAGGGCGGAAAAGACCAAGTCAAGATAGGAACAAATAAGTTCTGTGAAATAATGGGTCTGCCCCAGCAGTCCTGTTTGTGAATTTTGGGAAGGAATGAAGGATTTCTCTCCACCGATGCTGCCAGATCTGCAAATTTTGATTCTATCGCACTCCTTATTTTTCTTCTAGCTGGTGGATGAGCTTTGGGGAGTCAGGATGTGCGTAACATGTTGCAGATTCCTAGTTTCTGTTCTGCTATTGTTCATGCTTTTCTATGTATTTTTTTTGCCACAGCTTTTAAACATCCAGCTCTACCCCATTATTTTGAGTGCCTTTGTAAATGTTGTCATTTAAAGCATTTTTACCCTCCTTTTGGACAGAACCAGTCTTAGGATGCTGTCATCTGATGTCAATAGTTACATACATTAGACTTAATTTATTGGAAGCCTTGCTACTGTAATAATAGGATACATCATGTTTTAGTAATCATACACTGAAAGCTAATTTTGTCACCAGAATAATTTTTAGCATATGCTCAAAATGACATCCTTTTGTTTCTAAACATCCAGGCAGGACTGTTCAGCGTATGGAATGCAAGTTTCCATTATTACTCATGATTGATGCCTTACTCAAAAAGTTAACACTTCCATTTGCCCTTTTTCATGTGCTGGTGAACCTAAAAGGCTCCAGGCTTGCATTATTAATTACTGGCTACATAATTAACAGAGAGCTGCAAAGGGACTATGTTCAATTATTAATCAATGCTTAGCTAATTGATCTCCGTCTCAGGAGGAAAGAAAATCCAGGGTTCCAGTTCTTGATTTGTGGTCTGCAGGGGAATTGCTTATGGCAGACTTTTTTAAAATTCTTTCATGGAATGTTAGAGGTGCTGGCAAGGATTTGTTGCCCATTTGTACTTTTTCCTAGAACAGGTTTGCTAGGCCACTTCAGAGGGCAGTTGGGAGTCGACCACATTGTGTGGATCTGAAAACTCATGTAGGCCTGGCCAGATAAGAATGGCAGATTTCCTTGCTTAAAGTCATTAGTGAACTAGATGGAGGTTTTTGACAACATTAATTGATTCTGCTCACCATTTCCAAACCTAGCTTTATAGTCTAGATTTAAAAACAAAAACAAAATAATTTCAAACATGTAAGATTATGAGGCAGCTTGAGAGTGTAGATTTGAGAGATGTTTCCACTCGTGGGGCACTTTCAAGCTCGGGGACATGGTTATAGAACTGTCATTAGATAATACTCATTAAAAACTGAGTTGCAAATTAATTTCTTCTCTTGGAAAGTAGAGAATGTGGAGGCTAGATCACTGCAAGTATTTAAACAGCAGGTAGATAAATTTTTGAAATATCAAGGAAATCAGGGCTGTAAGCAGCTGGCACGAAAGAGGATTTGAGGACTGGGGCAGATCAGCCATTATCTTACAGAATGACAGATCAGGTTTAAGGGCCTTGAATAGTCTATTTTTGCTCCTATTTTGTATATTCTTATGTTTCCGAATTCCAGTTGCAGTGAGATTTGAACTTGCTAGGTTACTAGTCTCGTGATGTTACTATTATATAAGTATCTTCCCCCGAGAATTGTACACTCAAGGTAACAGTGAGTTGATTGGTACATTACAGACTTCAAATTAGTTTTTTTTTTAATAATTATTTAACAATAATATGTGAAAAGAAATTGTGATTTATTAATTAAGTGACATGGGAAAGGATATGTCAAATATAAATGAAACTGTTGATTCCTGTAAAATGAAGGGATTTTAGCATATATCTGATATGAACTGGTGTGATATGAATCTCATGATGAATACCTCGGTAAGGCAACCATGGATTAGTTTACTAATAATTTTGATTCACATGTTGTAAACGTGGGACTGTCTTTGACATTGCAGTAACTGGAGTAAATTTTAATGGTGCATTAACTGGAGTAATTTCGAAATGGCAGTAGTTTAAGTAATATGTTTCAGCACATGTATGAAGGTAGTTGGAGTATGGACATTACTAGTATCAGGTCACAAATGGATTTGGAGCCATGGAGTCATACAGCGCGGAAACAGACCCTTCAGTCTAACTCATCCATGCCGAACAAGCTTCCAAAGCTAAACCAGTCCAATTTGCCTTCGTTTGGCTCATAATTTGAAGGCAAATATTAGCACCTTTATAACAAACCACTTCCTAAAAATGAAGCAAAAACAGCAATAAATTATTTAAGAGCCCTGTAAGGTACGTATTACCCTTGAAAGTGAATGCTGTAAAATCTGCATGAAGTCTGAATTCTATTGAGAACATGTTATAACTGACAATATGTTGACTTATATTTAGCACTGTTCATTGTATTTGGAAATAGTAAAATGGTACAACACTCTTGCTTGCATTTTCAGTGAAAGTGATTTTGTGACCTTACAGGTGAGGATGTTGCACAGCTTTGTTACTTTCTTGAGTTCATTTGCAAGTCGATTTGTATGCAGTTCGGAGCACAATGCAGGACAACATAAAATAGCCATTTGTAAGTATAAGGAATATTTGCATTTTGGATCCTTAAAATTAATATTAATATACCTGTGTGGGATTGCATTTCTAAGTATGAGTGTTTGTAAGTCGGATGTTTGTAAATCAGGGACACTCTATAATTGGTAATTGAAACTTCTGAGCCATGTCAACAAATGCTATTATCTGTAAAGGACTTGTAATAAATGTATCAATGGCTGGCTGTTGGAGAGGCAGAACAAAATAGGCTGCTTTTATAAATATTGGATAGGAGCTGAAAACACCTATCCAGAATCATGCTGAGGACTTGTAAACTTGCTTAAGCAGTACATCAGAGTTTGAGTCATTATGGGAAGATATAATGTGACTTGAGCCACATGACCAACATTTGGGACATTCATCGTGGACAGTTAAGTGCAGAAATTGAAAACCAGGAAATACACACTGGTTTCTATTAGTAAATGTCATAATGGTAGGAGCCCAACATGTATCTGATTAAAGAAGATGTAGAAGAAGTAAACAATACAGTCAGCTCCATTTCAGTAACTTAACAGGTGAAATCTAATTTGGAGTTGTAAGCTATAGCCTAACACTAAGATGCCCATTTCTGCATACCATTTTGTTTTTAAAAAAGTGCTATAATTAATTGATGTTCAACTTGAATCCCATGAAATTCTGAATTTTGTTAGGCATAAACCTAAAGAACATTTGATTTCAAACAAGGTAGTTGTGGCAATGACTGAAAAGAAGAATGAATTTGCCTGACATGAGCTTCACTGTATGCTAACCATTTCCAAATGTAATTTTGTAAAGTTTAAATGAATAAATCTTTAGACATGAAGAATTTCTTGTGATTTTTTAAAAAAAGTACAGGTAGTCCCCAGGATATAAATGGGTCAGTTCGCAAGTCAATTTGTATGCAAATCAAAACATAATGGAGGACAATGTAAAATAGACATTTGTAAATAGGAGGAAAAGTTTGTATGTTGGCTCTTTAAAATTGTACCACTGTATGAGATCGCGTTTGTAAGTAGGAGAGTTCATAAGTCAGACATTCGTAAATTACAGCCCCCTGTATTTTTTTTTAACGTGCATTGTACCAGCAGTAAGAACCTTCCATACTTCTTATAAACAGAAAATATGGACAATCCAAGATGCTTGCAAAGACTAATTTGCAGTGATGAGTGAAATTCAGATGGGACTGATGATGCAATCTTTCCATTGGTATGTCATACAAAATTAGAATAAGTTATTGAGCTAATGGAACAAGAAATGTGATTATACCAATAGAACATTTTGCAAATCTTTATGTAATTGCTGTTCATCCTTTGTTGGACATGTTCTCTTAAGATTATAGCATATGCTTCAATGTTTTTCTTTGTTTCTTCATAAAGTAGCTGTGCTGCGAGCTATACCTATGAGTCCATGCACAATATTCCCAACTTTACATAAGCTTATTAGTAATTTAGGATTTTCTAGAAACGTCTTAGAACTTATCCATGAGTAACTGATCCACTTACAAGATACTTCTGCTGCAATTCAGAATGTACCGACAATTATTATTTGAAATGCTGCAGTGAGGACGCTCTGCACTCGTGGAGAGAACCAGACTGCATCTCTGGCCTCTTCATGCGCTGTCTTGGCACTCATTCACCTGAGCCTACCTGGATACTTGCTGCATCTCTGCCACTCATTGCCTTGCCTTTCTGTACTTTGCCCCTTAGACAGAAGCACCCAGTTTATATTACTTCTGCCTTGCTGTTTAGTGCAGACACAAACCCACGGTCTTATTACGTTTGTCAGAAGGCATCATTCAAATCGAGGGTCTCAGAACAGTCATAATCAGGATTCTCTCCATATAACGTTTGAGGAGCTTGACTCTGTGCTGTACTAAGGGCTATTTTCCTTCTGGAATGAGAGGAAAGTAGGCATTACAAGAGATGAACATAGGTGGCAAAGCTATCACAGTTGGTGCTAATACAGGATTTTGGCAGAGTAAGTAAGGATAAGAGGAACTGTATCTCCTCTTTAGATTAGAGACCAGTAGTTACAGATAATAAAGTAATTGATTGGAAAAAGCATTAAAGAGGAAATTTTAAAAAAAACTTCACACTGGATTATAAAGGGTTGGAAAGCACTACTTGTCGAGGTTTGGAATGCATACCTGAACGTATGTGGGACCCAGATTCCATATTAACTTTCTAAAGATAGCTGGACCTGTACTTGAAGAGAACTAATTTGCAGGGTTATGTGGCCAAAGGTGGGCTCTGGGATTAAATCTGGCAGCTCTTTTGAAAAAGTGACATGGATGTGACAGGCTGAATTATGTCATTCTCTGATGTAATGTTACATGGTTGAGATATTGTTGCGATTTCCATCCTTTTAATGTGTCCAGTGCAGTCTGCAATTTGTTTCTTGATGCCATATCAAGTAAATTGAATTGACTGAAGATTTGTACTTGTGATAGTAGGAATCTCGGGAGTAACCCAGGAAGAATCATCCACTCAACACTTTTGGGTGAGAATGGGTGATGTTATGGACCAGATTTTGAGAAAGTAGCCTAGACCCTAACTTTTTTTCTTAGTTTAAGGGCAAATGTAAAGTGTCTGTTCCTGATGCAATGCGACTAGTCAAACTACTCAATCTTAAGCAGAACAGAATTTATTTAAACACTGTTAAAATACAGTTAGTTAAAATACAGCCAAAGAAACAGAAATTTAGAAAACTCTATTGGAAACTTAACAAAATAATACATATAGTAGCTATTACTAATTAACTATTCCAAAATAATAACATCCTATAACACACCTTTGGCAAAAAGGCAAATTCAGACACAGATTTTCACATGCGGTTCTCCAATCCAAAAGGAAAAAAAATCATGAGAAAATTCAGAGCGAATAGCAGCTAGGAGACATTCACTGAACCTCCAACTCTCTTGAGACCCCAATACCTTCTGCTTAAAGCTAAATCTAAAAACTGAAAAAACATTAGAAAGCCACATCTGAGAGAGCTGGTCACATCCAGGCTGCTTCAATTGTTCAAACTTTTAAAAAAACCCAAGGCCTCACAAGCTGCTTACTCAAGTGCTCTATGGCATCCAGCTCGGAGCCTTTGCCGTACAACCTCTCTTCAAAAAAACCCAGGACAAAATAACCTCTTGAAAGCCACAGCATTGTTGCAGTGGGAACATGTAAACTTTGTATTTTTTAACTTTTACTGGTTTCATCAAATTGTGAGGACAGTGATGTTCAACGAGTTGCTGCATTGATACTGATAGCAATATCAACATCCATATCTACTTCCTACCTGCCTGCAATACTTTGTGTTACCATCTTCCTGTGTATCCTGGCGAATTAACAATATAGGTGAACTGATGTTTGCATGTAGCCAAGATCACTGATATCTGGGTCCAATGCAAATATTCACACAATTGTAGCATTTGAGGCAGTACTCATTATTACTTCCACAGTAAAAATGCTGATTGCTGCATTCAATCATAAACACACATTACGTAGTACAGAAGTAGGCCATTCAACCTGGCCAGTCCATGTGGAAGTTTATACTGCACTTCAACCTCCTCCCATTTTTGTCCACCTGAACGTATTATCACAATTTCCCATCACAAATGTACCATTTCCCTCTTGCTTCCCTAACTTCTGTGTCAATGCAACTATATGACTTGACTACACCTCATGGTCATGAGTTTCATGTTCTTACTGTTTGATAAAGAAGATAAATCGTGCATTACATAGCATTAAACCATAATTCTTATGTGACAAACATCATGGAAAATCTTTTTGTATCGAGAGGAAAACCTTTATAATGTAGTGCAAATCACAACTGAATAGCTGCATTTCTTGCAGCATGAACATACAAACAAGGGCCATTGAGCTCCTTGAACCTGCTCTACCATTAAATAAGATCATGGCTGATTTGATTGTAATCCCAAATCCAATTCATACCTGCCACCGATTAACCTTTCAACCACTTGTTTACCAACAATCTAGACGTCTTTGCCTTAAATGGAGTGCAGTGCTGTATTGGTCACCTCATTCGAGGGACAATGTAAATGTGCTGGAAGTGCTTCAGAGGAGTTTTACTCTGCCTTAAATATTCAATGACATCTTCCACTCAATTTTCCACTCACAAACCTCTGTTAGAAAAATAGTTCACCTCACCTCTGTTTAAAATGGACAACCACTTATTTTTGAACAGTAACCCTCTCGTTCTAGATTCTCCCCATAAGAGAAACATCCTCTGCATCTACCTTCTTAAGACCCCTCGGGATCCTATACATTTCAATCAATTTGCCCCTTACTGTTCTGAGTTCAAGCAGATACGAGCCTAGCCTTTGCAACGTTTCCAGATGAAACAACATGCCAATCCTAATTATTGGTCTGGCAAAACTTCTCTGAAGTGTTTCCAGCACATTTATGTTCTCCCTTGAATAAATACTGGACTAATACTGCACTGTACTCCATTGCCCTGTACGACTGAAGAATAAACTCCCTACCTTTGTACCAAATTTATGTAGTATAATATATTCTTGTTAGACTAATGTAATATCTCAAATATAAATTCATATGAATTTATATTACACTAAAGTGTTTAGCAAATCTTGTCCCATGTTCCCAAGGTATGTCAATCTCCCATCTTCAAGTTTCTCCTTCAAATCTTCCTTGAATGTTGCAATAGAAAAGTCATATTTCTCTTTTAGTTATCTGCCACTTGTATGCAGTTCGAAGAGAGAAACTATATAATAAATAATTGGTGCTCTTTGCAGCATTGGAAAATGCTGAGGTATTTTGGAAATGGTGGATATCCATTAGATAAGGTGAAAAGCACCTATTTGTTGGTATAATAATGAAACATTTAATACCCTTCAGTGAGTTAAGATTAGAGAAGCAAGGGAAGTTTTACACTACAGTGAATGTGAACGAATTTCCTTATTAGGAATAAGAAAAACCTGAATTGAAAACAAATGTTCATCTCATTTAGATGTTGAATTAAGTCCACGTATTCACACTAATATTAATGAAGAGATTCAAAGAAAATATTATGTTTGCATGCCGTGTCTTCAACCACATTTTTGTCTATGTCTAAGCCGAAGGAATTTTCTAACTCAATGACACTTTCTCATTTCTTTACTTCTTTCATGCTTAGAAATTACTTCCTGAAGTATTAAATCCTGCAAAATTTCTGCATAGATTTCATCTAAACTAGCTCTCGTTGGAATGCTGTAATCTCTTTCAGGGAAGTTTGATGTGATATCTGGGATCTGTGAGTTGCTTTTTAATAAATGGACATCACAATTAATCCTGAGCTGTTTTGCTTTTACAAGCTGCTGTAGTGGTTTTATTACTGAAATAACTCCGTGAAGGCCAGTATCTCATCACCAAGTCATCGTTTATTTACACATGCATGGTGCGTGACACTATCCAGCTAGCACAGAGCCAGTTCTTAGTGTGAGCAGAACCTCTGACTCTCTTGTTTATATCTGTCAGCCAGGGCCCCTGATTGGTTAGAAGGTTAACAGCCTCAATCAGGGCACTCGTATTCTATGATGTCCACCTGGCTGACCTTGTTACAATTACTACAGCCCTTCCTCTTTAAGTCCTGGGGCGCAGGCCTATTCTTTCTCCTGTAGCTTCTCCTGGGTTTTTGCATCAGGCCTGGTTCCTCTGACTCTGTCTCAGATATTGGTGGCATGAACCATATCGTAGCCCACCTCTTGCATCCGAAGTGTCTTGGCTAAAACTCATCTTTTCTCTTCATGCAGTAACGGCATTAAAGCTGTGACATCTGCCATGTCCATCTCGTCCTCAGAGGTTTCTTCAACGCTAAGCAGAGGGAGAGAATCCATGGGTTCGGACAGCCAGCCTTGCTAGATGTCCTGAGGGGCCGGTTATATTTTGCTCCTTCTCTGTTTGCAAGCTTGCAGCTTTCATGTGGCCCACGTGCTTGCTCAGGATGACTTCTCCTAATGGAACTTTGGACATCACTGGACTCAACCATGTCTTTTACTCATGCAGGGCCATTCCCGTGGTTTCGACACCAAACTTCATTCCCTTAAGTAAACTGTCTCTCGCTTAGAGGAATCTTGTGTTTGGCATTGCCGTCCCCACACCCAAGTCTGCAAAGGTCAGACTTAACCTGGTGTAGAGTCTTCTCCCCAATGACATGTTGATCGATCAGTCCTAAGAAAGCCTTGGAGTCCAGAGACCAGTTAACTTTCAAAACGTATTGGAACACGCAACAAGATATTAGCAAGGACATGCATCTACTTTCTTGCAAGTAGTTTAGCCACAGGGTACCAAAATATGCACAAATTCAGGGCCAGTCCTGATCTACTGTACCTCCTGAAGCTGAATTGCATTTATACTTTAACCCACATGTACCTATTTTAAGTTATAATGTATGAAGTAACTCTTTAAATTATGTGCTATCCTATTCTGAAAAAGGGCTACTGGATCTTGAATGTAAACTCTGCTTTCTCTCCATGGATACTGCAGACCTGCTGAGTTTTTCTGGCAATTTCTGTTTTTGTTTCTGATTTTCGGCATCCACATTTCTTTGATTCTTTTTTTGCTATCCATTGTCTGAAAATGGACTCCAGGCAGATTATGAAGAAATTATAATGGAATTAAAAGTATCAATTTGGCTTCTCTCTCCATTGACACTGCCAGAACTGAGCTTTTCCGCACATTCTGTTTCTTTTTAAATAGTCAATACAGATCTTTCAGCTCTGCAATGTATCACATGGCTAAAATTGATGGGACGATACTATTTCTTACTCAATCTTCAATTCTTTTATTTTTCTTCCCATGCTGTTCTTGACAAGTCTCCTTACTAATAATTTTCTTAGACTTCTCTATTCCAGGATGGTTCTCTCCATTTCATCACGTAGTTATCACATCATATGTTTCACTTAACATTCTAAATCCAGTAATGCATTTATTTGTATGTATATCTGTATTTGATTATTGATTTTTATTTTAATCTTGCCCAAGTTGGCTGGAATGTCTCGAATTTGAGGATTGGCCTGGATTTCCCGTCAGAAAACACAGTAATTTTGTTTTCTTTTCTTCTCTCCCATCATGTTCCTCATATTTTTTATCTGTCTTCTACTTTTGCTGGTCTCACTTTCTCTTCTCTTCTCTCACTCTCTCTCGCTCTTTCTCATTCTCTCTCAACTATAGCTCATATACCAGTATACAAATAATGCTCAATATCTCTACTAAACTTCACCTAAATTTTGATTTGATTTATCATTATCATATGTACCTAGGTACAGTGAAAAGTTCTGTTTTGCATGCAGTACAGGCGGATCATACCATACAAAGTGCACAAGGATATTAGAACAGAGCAAGGAATACAATGTTATGGCTGCAGAGAAGGCGCACAAAGAGAAAGGTCAACATTAAGTTTGAAATTTGAAAGGTCCATTCAGAAATCTATTAACAGAGGGGAAGAAGCTGATTTTGAATCTGTTGGTCCATGTGTTTAAGCTTTTGTACCTTCTGCCCAATGGAAGAGATTGGAAGAGATTATAACGGGGGTGGGTTGGGTCTTTGACTGTCTTGGCTTCCTTTCTGAGGCAGTGAGAAGTATAGATGGAGTCAGTGGATGGAAGGTTGGCTTGCATGATGGACTGGGTTATGTTCGCAATTCTGTAGTTTCTTATGGCCCTGAGCAGACAGTTGTCATACCAAGCCGCAATGCAGCCAGATAGAATGTTTTCTATGGTGCATCAATAAAAATTGGTAAGAGTCTTTACGGACATGTCGAATTTCCATAGCCTCCTGAAGAAGTGACATAATATCTTATAATTGAGGGCTTTAATTCAACCCAGGCAGATTCTGATTTTCATGTAAAATTCTTATCCATTCCTTTCAATAATCCATTCACTACTACTGGAAAATGTTAGTGATGTCTTACTTCGTGGAATATTTAGTTGAATTCATTTTTGTGACATGTACATGCCAAACAGCTCAACTGTCTAAATTATCAAAGGGGTGTCTGCATGTGTGGAAACCAACCACTAATTCGCCTCAAAGGGTAGGAGAGAGATTTGAAAAGTTAATTTCTTGCAACATTTGCATTTAAAATAAAGGTAACCATATGGAAACGATTAATTGGACGAAGTTGATTGGTAGCAATGCAGTCCACATAAGTATCTGAATGTGGCAAGTATATAATCCCTTTGCAGTGGGGTTTACATTTATAAAGTCACACAGTATGGAACAGACCCTTCTGTCCAACTTGTCCATGCCAACCAAGTTTCCCAAACTAAGCTAGTCCTACTGCTATTTTTGGCCCATAATTAGAAGGCAAATGTTACCATCTTTATAACAAACCACTTCCAAAAAAGAAGCAAAGACAGCAATAAATTATTTAAGAGCTCTGTGAAGTAGTTATTACCCGTTATAGTGAATGCTGTAAAATCTGCACGAAGTTTGAATTTTGTTGAGAACATGTTATAACTGATATTATGCTGATTTATATTTAGCACTGTTCATTCTACTTGGAAATAGTAAAATGTTACAATACTCCTTATTGCATGTTGAGTGTGAAAGTGATCTTGTGATGTTATAGGTGAGAAGTCAAACAGCTTTGTGAAATTTTGATCTGCTTTTATGGTTACCGCTGATGTCCCACAGACAGGTTCTGCACACTTAGAGATAAACGTGCCAGCTTTGTAAATTTAGGGCTGGATTTTCATCCCAGAAGCAGATAGTGGGAGTTGGAAAATTTCTCAACTTGATGTGCCTGCTTCAGGAGAAAAATGGCTGTAAATGGGAATTTTTCTTCCAGTGGGGTGGATGAGTGTATGTATGCATACACACTCCCACCTTCTCCCACCCCCCAATACATGCACGCACATACGCACACACACAACATGCATATAAATCTATAGGGTGAATTTGTATTTGCAGATACATTCTATTTTGTTCAGAAAGCACACAATTTATAGACAGTCATTCAATGTCATGTTTTATAAATTCCTACTTTAGAAATAAAACCAGTCTGACTCCAAACAAAAACACAAACAGATTCTAAACAAGGCCTCACACCGAACATGCATTGTCTCATCTACAATGTCACCTCTTCTTTACACATAAACATTCAGTTTTCTCAGGGCAGTGACTTGAAAGAAATTTGGGATTTACATACACATATTAATCAATTAAAACCTTCTAACTGATTAAAGATTTATCAGCATCTTTGGTTTGTTTAATACATCCTCATCAGTTGTGTCACCCTTTGATCTTTTACTTGTAAATTTTGTGTTCTGTGTGCTTGTTTCTCACTTCACCTGATGAATGGGCTATGCTCTGAAAGCTTGTGTTTTCAAATAAAGCTGTTGAACTATAATCTGGCGTTGTGTGATTTCTGACCTTGTCCACCCCAGTCCAACACCTGCACCTCCATATTAGGGTTGGAGCCAGCATTCCTGGAAAGTGTTTAGAGACAATCACGGTTGTCAAGTATCAAGATGAGCTTTTTAAAAGACTTGATTTCCTGATATGGGACTTCGTTCAAGTTATATTAAATCAATTTAAAATAATAAGTCTCTTATATTCTCTTAATTCCCACACACTCTCCATGCCCATTTATACCAAGCCTTGCTATATGTCTGACACAAATCCATATCCCATGACCCCTCATGTAAAAAAAATGAACAATAGGTCTGATTAACAGCTCTTTATCTTAAAACTGTTCTGGGTTGTGTTTATTTATACAAGATAAAGAGGTATCAAGTACTTGCAGTTTCTACTGTTGAAACTTTAAAGTGTCGTGATGATTAACACTATGATGGAACTGTAGTAAAAGAATTATTTTAATAAAGTTATAAATGACTTTTCCTAAACAAATTGTTGTAATAGGGTTAATTGGTTTTACCTGTTTTGTTTAATTGGAAATTGCAGTTGTGTGGAAGCCAGCTGATGAACAACATTAGAGTTGACTGATATCCTTTCCTTCCTGCATAGTAGGTTATGAAAATGAGACCCACAAAGAATTTTGCTGTCCCATTACCCTGGGATGCTAGGTTTTTTTCCTTTATGAGTACTACTGTCTCTTGCTGTAGTAATGGAATATAACCATCATGGGTTACTCATTATATTTGATTTGGGGAACCACTCTTTAGAGAAGAAGAGGATATGGTATATGCTAAACCTGTCTCTGAACAATTAAAACACAGCAGCAAAAATTAAGCTAGTGCAGCATCATTAAAAAAGTGAATAAAATGGAAACCAAATTCTCTTTTATTAACCTGTCTAATGTTCTGGCACCTGTCTCATCTAATCGCCTTTGAGAGTAGTTAACTGCAGACTTAATTAATGTAATGTGTTACTGCATACTACTGGATGAATCTGAAAAATACATATGTTGTTAAGAAATGTCACTTGAAAGTATAAAACTTGCAAACTAATTTTTAAGTTATTTGTAAAGTTTGCATTCTCTTCTCTTCCTGGTGCTAAGATGATATATATCTTGCTGCCTTGATATTATGATTTGTTCACATACTTTGAAATATTTATAACCAAAAGGATTTGACAGCTGTATTCCTATTTTTGGCCCTGTTTTAGAGCTAACCGACTTCTAAAACTAAATGGAAAAGATTTTACATTGCTGTTAGGACTATTTATATTCAATCGGGATATGAAGTAAGGCAGCAATGATGCTGCAGAAATCTGAGTTTCTTGTCGACTTCAATCCTAATTTCAGAGCCCTGTCATTAAGATTATGAAAGTCGGTGGATAACTATATAGTGTCTTGTACCAGAACGCTTAACCCTCAATATACAATAAATTACTTAGGAACCTTATGTCAATCAGCTGTTTTCTGCATTAACTGTGTTCCATGAACAACAATAAAACAAATAATTAGTTCATATGTTTTTGGTGAAGAATTGAAGAAGAAATATTTGTCTTGGACCCTGAAAAATGTTGCTGCCCTCTTTGTAAAGCACTATGAAATTTTCAAAATCCATCTGTACTGGTTGAATTTGTAACATTGATGTTAGGCTTAGACCCGCTGTTGTCTAGCAGAAAATGTTGGCAATTTGATTTATATTGCAAATGTTCCATATCTCCATGTCAACTACGCAAAGCCCATAACAGATGAAAGTATGGTTTGTAGTTCTTAGTCAACTGTGAGACCAAATGATGAACATGAAACTATGTAGAAAATTCCACTATGGTCTGAAAGATCCAACAATAGGAGTCCATTATCTTCAAGTTAATGTTGTCACATATTTCATAGAATCACAGAATCCCTAAATGTGGAAAGAGGCTACTTGGCCCATCATGCCTTTGAAGAGCATCCCATCTGGACGTAGCCCCTACCCTATCCCCATAACCTCACATTTATTTGGCTAATCCATCTAGCCTGCACATCCCTAGACATTGGGACAATTTAGCATGGCCAACTCACCTAACCTGCAAATCTTTGACATTTAACATCGACCAAAATTATACATATTAAACTGAATCTCTTCCCCTACTTATTGCTTACAACCAGTCATAACTATTGAATGAAATGTTTATTTACATACAATCACAGTAGTTAATTAAATTATGAGAATTGAACTTTACTGAATATTTTTGAGTACAAAAAAGGAGCTGAATAATAGCAACCAGAAAAGGCCCAATTTTGAATCCTGCTCCATGATATGTTATCTAATCTGGGTAAAACTAGGTCTTTCTATATTTTAGCAGTCTGATATGGTTGCAGTGAGACAACAGTGTTACAACATGCCATACATCAATATGACATTTTAAGTAAAATATCAATTTATTATAATACGTAAAGCGTAGAATAGATTAGAAGTATGAAACTCCAAGTAATAACCTAGTAACGTTTAAAAGCTAAGGACTAAACTACTTTCTTTTCTTCCTTTTGTAAAGCATGCCTTAGATACCACAAAGGCTTTGGGACAGGCTTCTCTGAAGCCATTCAAAATACCAGCAAGTTGAGAATATTGACAGGTACAATTCAAAGTTAGTTTGAAAGCTGAGTCAAACCCACATTTGTGTCTTTAATGGCAGAGGCCGAGATGATTATGATAAAAAAAATTTCTGTGCCTGCTCAAGCGCACTGAGGAAGACATGATACAATGTTCATGTATCTTTATAACAGCAAATAGATTTTACTTTGACATTTTAGTTTCAGGAGAAGAACTTGCAGGCTTACCTTAGAAACCCAAATGGATGGAATAGATTATATGATGGAATCTGCCTTGCGTGGTAGAAGCAAATTTTATGACACAGATGTTTTTGTTGCGTGCACTCCTTTCTTAGAAAAAATGACAAAACTTTCACAGCTAGTAACTCGATTTCACCTAGCTATCTTCAACCTCACTTTTCATTCAATTTTAACATTCACACCACTGGTTTTGGTTTTCAATCATAAAATTCACCAAAAAGATTTCATTTGCACAAGTATAATGTTATACCAAAAAATGAATTTCTGAGTGACTGACCATCTATTTCAATTTACGAGTCACAGATCTGTCAGCAATGTGCTTGGGTTCACTAAGTATTACAACTTACAATATATGTAATTCTAACCAATATGCACAGACAAACTCAAATGCATTTTCTTTCCACTCATTCTTCCCAAAGAATTTTACTACTATTTTAATGATGATAAAGTTTTTTTTGTCCTGACAGCAATGATTAGTTTTATTATGACATGAATTAACTTTTGTCATTAATTTTTCCTCAGTGTTATGGACCAGACCAGACCCCTTCAAAATGTTTTAAATTGGTAGCCTAGACCCTAACTTTTTCTTATTTTAAAGGTAGATGTGAAGTGCAAGTTCCAGATGTGATACAACCAGTCAAACTACTTGACATTAAGCAAAACACAAGTTATTTAAACACTATAGTTAAAGTACAAACAAAAGAAAGAGGAATTTACAATAATATAACTATTGGAAACCTTAACTGAATAGTAGATACAGTACCTATTACTAATTAATTGTTCCAATATAGTAACATTCCACAAACATACCTCTTGGCAAAAAGGTAAATTCAGATACAGATTTTTACATGCAGTTCTACAATTCGGGAGGAAACAACATCAGGAGAGATTTCAGAGAAAGTAGCAACTAGGAATCATTCACTGAAGCTTGAATGCTTCTAGGACCCCAAACAGCTTCAGACTGCTAAAGCTAAAAAAAACTAGAAAGCCTGGTCTGTGAGAACTGGCCACTCTCATTCAAGCTGCTTCCATTGTTCCAACCTTTTAAAACAAAACCTCAAGGCCTCCTAAGTTGTTTACTTAGGCCATCTCCTATAGCCATTTTTTACCTCTGCCTTTACAACTTCTGTTCAGAAACACCCAGGACAAAATAACCTTTTAAAGTTACAGCATCATCACACCAGTTACTCTTGATCATTGAACAACTTTCTTTTCCCCTATCTAACCCGAACCCTAACCCTAACTCTAACCTTCACTGTCTGCTTCTTTACTGTCACTAAATTGTCTGATCACTTGATCAACATTCAGTGCTAGATGAGAAAAAATTTGCTTCATTTAAATTTTGGTAAGTCTGAAACTATTGCCCCATATTTTCCACTTGGAAGGTTGTCCTTGCGGAGGCATACACTGGAGTTAAGCATTGACACCATGTGGAGGTTTCAATGCAGATGTCTCCGTGGAAATTGTGAGGGAATTTGAAAGTTCTGATAGTCAATTATCTAGTGTTTGGATCCATCTGCAAAATGTCCCCAACTCTGAGTTAAAACCTGAGACTTTGGGAAATTCAAATTTACCTCCTCCAAAAGTTAGCCAAGAAAAGTTAATTATTTAAAACCTGCTCTAACTCCTGACTACATATAAAACTGGAACCCTTGCCCAGACAAACTCACCATTGACCCCACCCTATCCCCATATGGATAACAGGCAGCCACTTTCCAGCACCACAATCCCAACAGTCTACACCCCAACCACCTAGTCTCACCATGGACCTGAATCCCTCACCCATCCCACCAACTTGTATGTCTGAAACCCACTACTGACTCCCACAAACCCCTGACATGATTGCCACTCACAAGCCAATTTGCTCCAATACTCGTCGATATTTTTCAATTTCCAAAACACCCAACTTACCCTAAATCCTCATCCTCCTACCTGATACCCTACAACCACCTACTATCCTCCTACAACCTGAACCTCTTGCCCACTTGCCAGCCTACTCATTATGCATATAACCTCTCTCGTTAGCTGTTAAAATGGTTTGGACCTTTAAATGCCATAAAAGATCACATCTTTTTATTTCTGGACTTTGGACTGAAAATGACTAAAATGGATACTACTTTTAAAAAGGGAGACTATGCAAGGAATTGTTTGAAACTTGGAAAAAACAACTAACACAGATGTCTTAGACAATATTACCTCTCGGGGTCTTTTGATTGCAGACAATTTGTGGTGTCATCTGTTGTCAGTTCAGGAGAGCTCAGCATTGTAACAACCCTCTGATTGGTCCAGCTGTAACTTAGCATTGATCCTCTGAGGAAGAAGCAAACCGAAGCGAGGAAGAGTCTCCAGAAGCTAGCTGTCTCTATCTCTGTAAAGTTGTTCATTCCAATTCGAAAGAGCAGGAAAACTACTTTCAGAGACACTAAAATAAATAATTTAAAAACTCATAGGAGAGACCCCAGGTCCAATCAGTCAACGAAAGACGTATCATTGCTCTGCAGATAACCTTATGGCATTATCAAAGAACTAAAGAATTGAGACAGATCTGTATGGTTTTATTATCTGGGCTGGTGATACAGAACTGTTTTCCTGACTATTCTTTTCTCTCTCCACGCCATAACATTTGTATCTTGTCTGCTTCTCTTTGTGTCTATTTGGGTGTGTGTGGGAATTTAAAAAAACTTAAGATTTAAGTTGTACAGTCATAAATTAACAACTAGTAGTTACTTTCTTTGAGTTATACAGCACAGAAACTGACCCTTTTGCCCAACTCGTCCCTGCGCACCAAGATTCCCAAACTAAACTTTCGTTTGGCCCATAAGTTAAAGGCAAATGTTACCATTTTTATAATAAACCACTTCACAAAAATGAAGCAAACACAGCAAAAAATTATCTAAGAGCCCTGTAAAGTGCTTATTACCCTTTATAGTGAATGCCGTAAAATCTGCATGAAGTTTGAATTCTATTGAGAGCGTCTTATAACTGACATTATGTTAACCCCCTTCCCCTCCCCCTTTTCTGATGGAGGGTCTAGGCCCGAAACGTCAGCCTCTCTGCTCCTAAGATGCTGCTTGGCCTGTTGTGTTCATCCAGCCCTGCACCTTGTTGTCTCTTATGTTAACTTATATTTATCACTGTTCATTGTATTTGGAAATAGTAAAATGTTGCAATACTCCTCCCTGCATTTTGGGTGTGAAAGTATTCTTGGGATTTTACAGGTAAGGAAGTTGTATAGTTTTGTGAAATTTTGATCTACTTTTCTATTACTACTGATGTCCCATAAACAGATTCTACACGCATAGAGATGAGCAAGTCAGTTTCGTAAATTTAAGGCGAGATTTTCATCCCAGAGGTACATAGTGGGAGTTGGAAAATTTCCTAACTGGTGGGCCCGTCTCAGGAGAAAAGAGCTGCAAGTTGGAATTTTTCTTCCAGTGAGGTGGATGGGTGCATGTGTGTGTGTGTGTGCCAACTGGAGTTGGAGCCAGCATTCCTGGAAGTTGTTTGGAGACAGCCACGCATTGTCAAGTGCCAAGATGGGCTCTTTAAAAGACTTGATTTGTCGATGTGGGACTTCATTCAAGTTACAATAAATCAATTTAAAAAATAAATCACTTATATTCCCTTAATTCCCACACATACTCCATGCCAATTTATGCCAAGCCTTGCTACATGTCTGACACAAACCCACATCCCATGACCCCTCATATCAAAAAAAAATGACAATAGGTCTGATTAACAGTTCTGTATCTTTAAACTGTTCTGGGTTGTGTTTATTTATACAAGATAAAGAGGTGTCAAGTACTTGCGGTTTCTACCGTTGAAACTTTAAAGTGTCGGGACGATTGACACTAGATGGAACTGTCATAAAGTAATTATTTTAATAGACTTACAAATGACTGTTTTTGCAAACATGCTACTGTTGTAATAGGGTTAGTTGGCTTTACCTGTTATATTTAAGTGGCAGTTGCAGTTTCTTGTTAATGAGAAAAAACTGGTATTTATTTTAACATGAATCAGAGAGTTAGGCAAATTAATATTTTGATGGTTTGATTAAACATTCACATTTGTAGCGACATGGGGAACAGTATGCTCAATACTCGTGCACAGTCCCAAAAGAGACGTGACAGCATATATAAATATCTGCTGCTGCAAAAGAGGCTGTGCTTTAAGGACACCTATTCTAATGCTGCATATGTCAGTTTTTGAACTGGACTCTGCTGCTTCAGTAGGTAAAATCCTGATCTGACAGTTCACCTGGAAAACACTTCCAAAGGTAAATAGCAACACTTTGTTTGATCTTGTTGGGAAATTGGGATTACAGTCTAGATGAGAAGTTTTGGGCCATGATCATTGGTCCCTGGCACAAGTTTCACTTGCTAGTCACTGACTCTAATTTGTTCCCTTGAAACTGTTTGAAACCAAACCATGTTTCTCTAAATTGTACCATATTTGACCCTAAGGTGAACTTCGAACTACACATGCGTGCCTTCATTAAAACTACCTTTTTCCACAATACCAGTTTTGTCCCCCAAATTTAAGTTTCAACCTGTTCTTTTTCAAGTGGGCAAAATATGACAACCAGGGGACTTAATAAGAGATAAAGCCACAGATTCCACAGTTTTGAACAAATAACAAGTAAACATTACTATTCAATTTTAGAACAATCAGACATTCTACAATACAGGTACAACTTGTTTTCTAATAACCAGAATGCATAATTGGTACGTGTTTTTTTTTATAGACTGTGGTTGAATACCTTATAGCACACATCAAATAGCAAATACAACCTCGAGAGATCCCATGGATTTCATAGCAATGTCCCCCCAGATGGTCATGGGTGGACAGTTAAGTCACCAAAGGACATTAAACATCATAAGGAACTATAATTGTTTCCCTTTGCCAATCTGGTCTTAACTTCCTCTCAAGAAGTTCTAAAATGATGGAGTGAGAGTAGCATGGATTTTTCAATTGCTCCTGAGATTCAGCCTTATTTCTAGATTTACTTCTTGATTTATTTCTAGATTTCTTACAGTTATTACATTTCAGTAGTATAAGATTTTTATTTTGATTCTTTTATAATCAAAAACACAAAAGCCTAAAAGTAAACCCCAAAAAAGTGCTCAATTCTTTTTTCAAACAGTTAGTTGTAGAGGTGTGCAGCGTGGAAACATACCCTTCAGACCAACTTGTCCATGCTGACCAGAAATCTTAAATTACTCTAGGCTCATTTGCCAGCAGTTGGCCCATATCTCTCTAAACCCTTCCAAGTCATATAACCCATCCAGCTGCCTATCAATTGTTGTAATTGTACCAGCCTCCACCACTTCCTCTGGTAGTTCATTCCATAACACACCACCCTCAGTGAAAATGTTGCCCTTGGGTCCCTTTTAAATCTTTCTCCTCATCTTTAAACCTATGACCTCTAGTATTGGACTCCCTTACCTTGGGGAAAAGACCTTGAGTATTTCACCCTATCTAGCCCCTCATGATTTTATAAACCTCTTTAAGGTCCTCCCTCAGCCTCTGATGCTCCAGGGAAAATATCTCCGGCCTATTCAGCTTGTCCCTATAGCTCAAAACCTCCACCCCCAGCAACGTCCTTGTAAATATTTTCCGAACCTTTTCAAGTTTAATAATATCTTTCCTATAACAAGGAGACTAGAATTGAACACAGTATTCCAAAAGTGGTTTAACCAATGTCCTGTACAGCCACAACATGACCTCCTAACTCCTATACTCGATGCACTGACCAATAAAGGCTAGTGTACCAAATGCGCTGTTAACAGACCTTTTGGAGAATCCTACATGTGGACGACTCAGTTTTTTTTTACTCTAAAATTATACACGTAGAAGAGTTCTTTTAACCTCACTGAAGAGATTTTTTAAAATCTCAAACAAGACTTCTTTAAAACAGGAATTGTATTTACGGAGGTTTTGGAGAAGCTTACACGTGGATGGCTCTGAAGTGAGTTTTTTTTTAATCAGAAGATTTAAAGTTGTCTGCTGGGCCACCTGAGGAGGAGTCATTTTCTAATTCAGTTGTTCATCTAAGTGGTTGATTTTATTTAAGATTTATGTCTTTGACTTTTTAAAAATTTC
This sequence comes from Rhincodon typus, assembly GCF_021869965.1. Taxonomy (NCBI): domain Eukaryota; kingdom Metazoa; phylum Chordata; class Chondrichthyes; order Orectolobiformes; family Rhincodontidae; genus Rhincodon; species Rhincodon typus. The sequence goes on from NC_063362.1 coordinate 28,027,260, forward strand.
TTATTTTTTGCATGCTTAATAATAATTCTTTTGGTAGGGAAAGGTAGTTTATTTTATATATAAGGTGCTATCGTAAACTTTTTTTCTGGGTTAATGTTATTGAGAGCATACAAGAGACACAGTTAGATGCCTAGTAGATTTAGAGAAGTGATTGCACAGCAGCATCAGTCAAATAGATGGGTGACTGTCGGGAAGGGTGAGAAGGTAGTTCAGAAGTCTCCAGCACTTTCTGTTTTCAGTTGGGTTTCACCTGTACCGGAAAGGGACCAATATCCAAGCAGGAAAATTAGCTCATTCTATGAAAGAAGACTATAAAATATTAGGGGTGGGGGGACGTGGAGGGATCCTAAGTAGCAGAGTAAATAGAAAGATAGATTAAGATGGTTTTGAATCTGAAAAGAACAACTGGAAAAGACAGATAAGAGTAAGTCAGAGAATGCTGTAACTCTGAAGAATTAAACTGCATTTATTTCAATGCAAGAGTCATACAGGTAAGGCTGATGAACTCAGGGCATGTTTGGGAACATGAAATTGGGACATCATAGCTATTACAGAAACTTGGCTGAGGGATGCAGAGGACTGGCAACTCAATGTTCTGAGTTTTAGTTGCTATAGGAAGGATAGAGAGGCAAAAGAGAAGGATGGGTGGCGTTTTTGATTAAAGAAAACATTACTACTGTAACTAGAGTAGATACTTCTGAAAAATCGTCCACTGAAAATATATGGGTTGAAATTAGAAATAAAAAAAAGGAATGATCACTTTGATGGTATTGAACTACAGACCTCCCAATATAAAAAAAAACACATACAAAAAAGCAAAGAGTAGTGTGAAACTAGTAGACTGGGAAATCTTTAAAGGCCAACAGAAAGCCACAAAAAAAGTTATAAAGAAAAGTAAGATAGATCATGAGAGTAAACTAGCTCAGAATATAAAAACAGGCAGCAAAAGTTTCTATAAATATATAAATCATAAAAGAGTGGCCAAGGTAAACATTGGTCCTTTAGAGGATGAGAAGGTCAATTTAATAACTGGGAATGAGGAAGTAGCTGAGACATTAAACACTTAGTTATTTTGTGTCGGTCTTCACAGTGGAACACACAAATAACGTGCCGAAAACTAATGGCAAGAAGGTTATAGCAGGTGAGGACCTAGAAACTATCATTATCACTAAGGAGGCAGTGCTGGGCAAGCTAATGGGGCTAAAGGTAGACAAGTCTCCTGGCCCTGATGAAATGCATCCCAGGGTATAAAAAGAGGTGATGGGGGAAATAGCAAACGCACTAGTAATTATTTACCAAAATTCACTGGACTCTGGGGTGGTTCCCGCAGACTGGAAAACAGCCAATGTGACGCCACTGTTTAAAAAAGGAAGTAGACAAAAAGCAGGTCACTATAGGCCAGAGATAGTAGGAACTGCAGATGCTGGAGAATCCGAGACAACAAGGTGCAGGGCTGGATGGACACAGCAGGCCAAGCAGCATCATAGGAGCAGAGAGGCTGACGTTTCGGGCCTAGACCCTTCATCAGAAAAGGGGGAGGGGAAGGGGGTTCTGAAATAAATAGGGAGAGAGTGGGAGGCGGATAGAAGAGGGATAGAGGAGAGGATAGGTGGAGAGGAAACAAACAGGTCGAAGAGGCGGGGATGGAGCCAGTAAAGGTGAGTGTAGGTAGGGAGTTAGGAAGGGGACAGGTCAGTCCAGGGAGGACGGACAGGTCAAGGGGGCAGGATGAGGTT
>NC_063362.1:28033995-28087978 GCF_021869965.1 Rhincodon typus
AACCTCATCCTGCCCCCTTGACCTGTCCGTCCTCCCTGGACTGACCTATCCCCTTCCTAACTCCCTACCTACACTCACCTTTACTGGCTCCATCCCCGCCTCTTCGACCTGTTTGTTTCCTCTCCACCTATCCTCTCCTCTATCCCTCTTCTATCCGCCTCCCACTCTCTCCCTATTTATTTCAAAACCCCCTTCCCCTCCCCCTTTTCTGATGAAGGGTCTAGGCCCGAAACGTCAGCCTCTCTGCTCCTATGATGCTGCTTGGCCTGCTGTGTGCATCCAGCCCTGCACCTTGTTGTCTCAGCAAGTAATATTACCTGGATTTAAGCATCATATAATTCATACATTTCAGCACTGATGCTTTTCACTCATCCTTTAAACAATGGACATAACATCAACAATTAGAGGGTTTTTCATGATTTTTAATGATTAACAAAGTGGACTGAAGATATATCAAAGATTTTTTCGTAAGCATTTGAACCAACTTCTACTTTTATTTGTACAATTGGCCTTGAACCTTTCTAGTGTAACTTCAAACTAATATAAAGGGTCCCCAATTTATGAATGCCTGACTTATGGATGCTCATATTTACGAACAAGGTCCCATACAGGGTTTCAATTTTAAAGCTCTGACATACACACATTTCTGTAATCACGAAGAGCTACTTTATATTATCCTACAATGTGTTCCAACTTGCGTACAAATTGACTTGCAAGCAGACTCAGGAATGGAACCTGTTCACAACCCAGGGATTGTCTCTCCTCTGGAAGAACACAGCAAGCCAGGCAGCATCTTGAGGAAAGGAGCAGTCAATGTTTCGGGTATTACCCTTCAGGACTGGATGTGGGGGTAGTGGGAGCTGCAGATAAGGGGGTGGTAGCAGAATGGTGGTGGTAGGTGAACAGCGGTAGTAGAAAGTTCTCCAATTTCAAGTAACCTTCCCACCCATCCCCCAGCTCCCTTTCCAGTCCCATCTCTTCCCTTCCATTCCACCTATTGACCCACCCTTCCTGCTACCAACCAGATTCATCCCTCCCATTGACCAACCGGGTTGTACCTACTACTGGTGTCCACCTATCACCACCATTCTGCTATCTCTCTTCCCCCCCCATTTTATCTGCAGATCCCCCTACCACCACATCTGGTCCTGAAGAAGAGTAATACCAGAAACGTTGACTTCTTTCCTCCAGATGCTGCCTGGCTTGCTGTGTTCTTCCAGCCTCCTGTTTGTCAACCTTGGATTCCAGCATCTGCAGTTTTTTTGTCTCTAATTGCCTATACTCTGGTGCGCTGACCTCTCTCCACTTATAGATGCATATCAGTCAAGCTATCTGATACAAATGAGTTTAACATGGGTTTCTCAACTTCAATACATGAGTTTTACCTTTCTTTCCTCAATTGATGGAAATGCCTTTTCACTGCTTTATATTTGCTATGGAAAACTTATGTTTATAATTGACAACAAGTTTTAAACTTAACTTCCTCAATCACTTTCCAAATGATAGATTTTGTTGTTATATGTGAATAAACCCGCACCGAGGGAGTTTTGTTCAGTTTACCGAAGCGATTTTCCAGTTTAGCCTTGCGATGTGCTACAGCCTTCTTTTCAAATTCATTTTATTTCCTTTGATACTTCGAAAACAGAGACTACATTTCCAGTTTATTCTCAATTTCCTCCAAACATTTGTTTAGCCTGTCTTTGCCCAATTGCTTTTCAGGTTGGTTTATCTTTTCATTCAATTTCACAGCTGCTCTGATCAATTCAGTTGCTTTTGTTTGCGAGTCATCTGTGGATGCCCTACACAGGTTTACTACATCATATGGGTATTCTGTTTATTTTTAAATGTCTCCTCCATAATTATGGACTACATCTTAAATTCTTCAAACTTGCTTATCAGCTCCTCCATTCTGTTCTTTAAAATTTGCTTGTAGAATGCCTGAAGAGTTGGGATCTGGTCTTCCATTCTGCACATTTGATTCTTATTCTCCAGGTTGCATTGGAGTTGAAAACTACAACTGATGATCTTAGTATGAAGTTCTAATAGTTCAAAATCCATGTTTTTAATTCATTCAACGAACTGTTCTGATTCATCAGCAATTCCTTCCATTTGAGACATTTTTAAACAATACTTAATAGTGTCTTCTGTTACTGGAAGTTCATCAAGATTTTTTTTCCTTTAATGTATCGCTTAAGTAATCAAGGACAAGGAGAACCACCACTTCGACTGGGACAACACCAAGATCCTGGGACAAGCTAGGCAGAGACAAGCACGAGAATTCCTGGAAGCATGGCACTCCACGAAGCATGCTATTAATAAACACATTGAACTCGACCCCATATATATTCCTCTACGGAGGAAACCCGGAAATGAGGCAATCCATTGCAACGGACCCCAGTGTTTAAAAACCAGGTGGGAAAACACACCGACGCTTCATCAGAAGCTGCACTGAGGATGTTACCAAGAACGGTAACGAAACGTCTGCGGAACAACAAACCAGCTCGGTGAGCCAACCAACCTCAACAGGTCTTTCTGTTCTACAACACTACCCAAGTGTCCTGACCTGAAACATCAACTTTCCTGCTCTTTTGATGCTGCCTGGCCTGCTGTGTTCCTCCAGCTCCACACTGTGTTATCTCTGAGTCCAGCATCGGCAGTTTTCACTATCTCTAAGATTTATTGTAGTTTTAAATTAGGTGTATACAAGTTCTTGGAGAAAGCGCGGGTGGTTAATTAATTGCTGGCTTAACCACTTTTTAAACGCTCAAATCATTGTTTTTGGCAAGTATAAATAGAGATCTCTATCAATGGTGCCTTGACTATCCTGAGTGCTGCTTTGGTTGTGCAGAGAGTAAAGTGAGTTTAATCAGTTAGAGATTTCTGTGAGGAGATAAAAGTTGTTCCTTTTTTTTTTGCAGCATCCTATTATTGGCTCTTCATCCACTACAGGGGAAGAAACTGATTTGGTGTGTGCTGGCAAGTTATTCTTCTATTCCAATTGAAAGAAACTGCTTTTAAAATTTAAGGGATGGCAAGTCAGCTTGAGAATGTGTAATGTACATTCCATGTGTGAGGCCATGGTCCACTGTGTGCCCCAGACGAACACATTTGCTAGTAGTTTTTTTCATTCATTCACGGGGTGAGGGTGTCGCTGGCTAGGCAGCATTTATTTCCGAACCCTAATTGCCCAGAGGGCAGTTTAGAGTCAAACATGTTGCTGTGGGCCTGGAGTCGCATGCAGGCCAGGCCAAGTAAGGATGGGAGTTTCCTTCCCTAAAGAACATTAGTGAATCAGATGGGTTTTTCCCAACGATCGACAATGGATTCACGATCATCATTAGATTCTTAATTCCAGATATTTATGGAATGCAAATTCCACCATCTGCCGTAGCCAGATTTGAACCCAGGTCCCCAGAATGTTGTCTGGTCTCTGGATTAACAGTCCAGCTATAATACCACTAGGCCATCACCTCCCCCTAAGTGTCACCAGCTGCACAAGCTGGATGTCTGGGTTTCAGAACTTGAACAATGGCTGGAGTTCATGTTGTGTATCTGATGCAGAGAACCAGATGGATAACACAATTAGGGAGGTAATCACCCTGTAGCTTAGAGGTGTAAGGGCATGTAGGGACTAGGTGACCACCAGGCAATCTAGGTAAAGTGGGCAATCCGGTATCTTGCTTGTTAACTTGTAAACATCTTGCATACTGGTGAGGGTGATGGCTGTTCAGAAGAGTGCAGACAGAGCCATTTGGTGGCACCAAGGATGGCTCACTGGAACCTGGAGAGGGTGGTGTTCAGGCAAGAAGAGTGGAAGAATAGTGATAGGAGATTTCATAGCCAGCCGATCAGACAGAGGTTTTGCAGCTGTCAGTGTGACCTTGGTGAAGGTAAGTTCCTTCACTGGTTCCATGGTAAAGGATAGTATGGGGCAACTGGAGGGCATTCTTCTGTGTTGGGTGATCAGCCAGAGGTTGTGGCCCATGTTGATACCAATGACCTAGGCAGGGATGGGAATGAGATTGTGAAGGCAGAATTCCAGGAGGTCTATTGGAGATAGAAAGGCAGGACCTCTAATCCAATAGACTCAGAGTTGTACAGCATGGAAACAGACCCTTCAGTCCAACTCGTCCATGCCAACCAGATATCCTAAATTGATCTAATCCCATTTGTCAGCATTTGGCCCAGATCCCTCTAAACTCTTCCTATTCATGAACCCATCCAGACGCCTCTTATATGATGTAATTATACCAGCCTCCACCACGTCCTCTGGCCGTTCATTCCATACAGACACCACCGTCTGTGTGAAAACGTTGACACTTAGGTCCCTTTTAAATCTTTGCCCTTTCACCTTTAAACCTATGCCCTCTAGTTTTGGACTCCCCTACCCTGGGGAAAAGATCTTGGCTTTTCACCCTATCCATACTCCTCATGATTTTATAAACACCTATAAGCCTCCGATGCTCTAGGGAAAATAGCCCCAGCCAATTCAGCCTCTCCCTATAGTTCAAACCTCTAACCCCAGCAATATCCTTTGTAGATCATTTATGAACCCTTTCAAGTTTAACAACATCTTTCCTATAGCAAAGAGACCAGAATTGAATGCAGCATTCCAAAAGTGGCCGACCAATGTCCTGTTCAGCCACAACATGACATCCCAACACCTATACTCAATGCACTGACCAATAAAGGCAAGCATACCAAATGCCTTTTTCACTACCCTGTCGACCTGCAATTCCACTTTCAAGGAGCTATGAACCTGCACCGGAAGGTCTAATTGTTTGGCAACACTCCCCAGGACCCTACTATTAGGTGTATAAGTCCTGCCCTAATTTGCTTTATTAAAATGCAACACTTCACATTTATCTAAATTAAACTCCCATTTGTCACTCCTCGGTTCATCTGATCAATGTCACGTTAACTCTGGGATAGCCTTCTTGACTGTCCACCACACCACTAGATTTGGTATCACTTGCAAACGTACTAACCATTCCTCCTACATTCATGTCCAAATCATTTATGTAAATGACAAAAAGCATTGGACCCAGCACCGATTCTTGTGGCACACTGCTGGTCACAGGCTTCCAGTCTGAAAAGCAGCTCTCCACCACCATCCTCTGTCTCCCACCTTCAAGCTAATTTTCTCTCCAAATGGCTAGATCTTCCTGTATTCCATGTGATTTAACCTTCCTAACCAGTCTACCACATGGAACCTTGTCGAAAGCCTTGCTAAAATCCATTAAGGCAACGTCCACCACTCTGCCTTCATCAATGTCCTTTGTCACTTGTTCAAAAAACTCAATTAAGTTAGTGAGACACGATTTCCCACACACAAAGCTATGCTGACTATCTGCAATTAATAGTTTCAAGAGTACTCCTAGTCCTGTATATTAGTTAGCATTGACAAAGGAGAATAGATTGTTTGAACACGTGGCTTAAAAGCTGGTGCGGGAGAGTAGGCATCGTATATTTGGGACATTCAGACAGGTTCTACAGGTGAGACCTGTACAAGCTAGATAGTCACGCCTAAACAGAACTGCAACAAATATCATTGTTGGAAGATTTTCTAATGTTTTTGGAGAGGGTTTAAACTAGAATGGAAGGGCATTGGGTGACTGTTGACAAATTCAGCTGAGGGAATGGGAGTTGGACATTTAGTGAGAACTCTAGAAGACAAAAAAAGTTTAAAAATGCACATTACAGGAATTTTACATTATTAAGAGGTATGTATGTAAACACAATGAGTTTTGCAAATAAAATCAATGAATTGAGGGCACAGATTGACATGTGGTAGCATGATGTAGTAATGATCCCAGCTTTGGGCAAGTCAGATCCTTGAACTTAGTTGATGTCATGGTCAGTCATTGAAACAGTCATACAAGCTGCAGAGTTTTTTAAACAACAGAACAGAAGTTTTATTATACAAAAATGAAAAAAAGAATAAGATATCTAGATATGTTAAACACTTTAGAAAAATCTTAAAACACACACCAAACAAAATTTTCAACCTATTTTTCAACATCATCAACTTACAGATTCAGGTCCAGAGAATTGACCTTCTTTATCAAATCTTAGCTGAGGGTTTGTGCATAGATGGAGCTTTGGTTGATTAAAAAAAAAATGGCAAATAGAATTCAGTTGGAGAAATGCAAGGTAAAGTATTTGGAAGAGCAAACAAAGCAAGAGAATACACAGAAGATATTAAATGGGGGAGAGGAAGTGCAGGTCTGCAAGTTCCTCAAGGTGGCAGGAAAACTAGATAAGTGGCAAAGCAGTCATATAGGTTACGTTCCTTCATTGGGTTAGGGTTAGGGGGAATTTTTTTTATTCACTCATAAGATGTAGGCATAGCTGGCTGACCAGCATTTATTGCCTGTCCCTCGTTATCTTGAGAAAGTGGTATTGAGTTGCCTTTTTGAATTGCTGCAGTACAACTGAGCGGCTTGCTAGGCCATTTCACAGGGCAGTCAAGAGTCAACCACATTGCTGTGGTCTGGACTCACATGTAGGCCAGAGCATGTGCGACTGGCAGATTTCATCCCTGAAGGACAATTGTGAACCAGATCGGTTTTTCCAACAATTAACAATGGTCATCCAGACTTATTTTCATTGCGTTCAAGCTCCACCATCCAGCATGGCAGGATTCAAATCCCGATTGCCAGAACATTTGCTGCGTTTCTGGATTAATAGTCTATTGATAATACCATAAGGCCATTGCCTCCTCAATGAATATAAGAATATATATAATATAATAATTAAGTCACATCTACAGTTTTGTGTAAAGGTTTGATCAGAATATTACAGGAAGGACGTAATTGCTGTAGATGAGAAGATTTACAAGAATGTTTTCATGGCTTGAAATTACATGGATGATGAAAGATTGTGCAGACTAGGGTGCTTTTTCTGTAGAATGGAGGAGGCTGTGGGTGACTTAATTGAGGTGTACAACGTAATGAGGGGCTCGGATAGAATGACCAGGGAAGACTGGTTTCCCCTAGTAAAGAGATCATGTACTAGGACCACAGATTCACGATGATTAGTAGAAGGATTAGAAGGAACATCAGAAGAAACCTTTTTACCCACAGGGTGGTGGTTATCTTGAATTTGCTGTTCAGTGTGGTACTGAGGCAGAAACCCACAATTTCTTTAAAAATGAACCCAGATCTGCATATGTAACCTAGTGCTGGAAAGTAAGAGTAGAATGAACACTAGTTTAATTCAGCCAATAAAGAGACATTAGGTTGAATGGCATCTTTCTCTGACATTACTTTTCTCTGGTTCTAGATTTTCATTGAAAAACTGTCTTTGATGAATTTGCTCCATAGGTTTATCATCTGGATGTTTCAAGTCTTCATTCAAGCTTTTTACTTCCTGTGACCAATGTTCTGAAATTAACTTATCTTGGTCTTGGCCTAGTTGTTTTTATATGTTGTCTTGCCTTTCTATCTTGAGTGAAAGCTACTACACAAGCAGGTGACAGGTCAGGATATAGCTCGTGCAAAGTCTCTTTATATCTCATCAACCATGTCTGTTAGATCTCTCAGAAATGCCAAGATTTTCATACCTGCAAAATCATAACCTAGTATAAAATTTATCTCAAAATTTCAACTTGTTTGGCTGTGTTGTTAGAGAAGTAAGGGAACACTTCCCCTTTAAAGATAAAAACTCTTTGACTTCTAATAATCCAGCTCACAGTGGTAGTATTCAAGGAAGAATTCCTTGACTCTCCTGAGCCACATCCTCCTTTCTGAGAAGTTTTAAGAAAACCTACTTCATGGTAATTGTTATCCTTCTTAACACCCATTTTCTTCCCCAGAGCTGTCTTTACTGAAGATTCATTTAAGTGTTCTTACTTCTCTCACTAGTTTACCACACCACTTCAAATAATTTATTTTTACAATCTTTCTCGTTTGGCAATGAAAATTTAATAGTTTTCTCAGATCGCTTTTATTCTTTATGTCATTTCTATTGACTGGACCAGTTTCTCTTAAACTATATAACTTAAATTTTTTCTTTATCAAGTTCATGCTTTTTGATTTCTTTGTCTCTTTGAAGTTATCTTTCTTTATCTCTTTCTTCGATTGCCAACTTCTGTCTCTGGAGTTCAAGTTCAAACTTTCTCAGTTATTTTCCCTGTTCTAGTTCATGCTGCTTCATCTGCAATTGACTTCTGGCCTGTTTGGCTTAGACTGTTCTTCCGCTCAAAGATGCTGTGCTACTGTTCCAACAAATTATATTGCTGACTTCCTCAATACAGAAATAAGATACAAATGGGGAATTTAATGATATTTTGAAAAAGTCACCTAATTTATCTCCTTTGCTGGTGAAACTCTCATGCCATTGTTAATTCTAGACTTTCCTAATGCAACCATGGTCAGCCTCACAAATTCTACCCTTTAGAAACTTCAGATTGTCTAAAATTCTACTGCCTATGTTCTGGATTGTAGGAAATTTGTTCACTCATTATCACCCACATTTACTTTGTTTGTTTGTTCACCAGCACTAGCACTCAGTTAAGTAATGGCATGATTTTAAAATCATCATTTTTGTTTTTCGAACCTCCGACCTTTTAAGCATCTTATTTTAATCATTCTACAATTATGATTGTGTATTAGTTGATTGGGCCTTAAACTTTGAGATTATCTCCTTCAAATATTCTATCTGTCAACATTGACACCTCGCTTTAACATATGCCTTGAAAAATGCCTATTTATCAATATCTCCTTTTGTGACTTCTATGGCTTAGATTATAGTACTTTATTTTTTATTCATACAGTGGGTATCGCTGGTTAGGTCAGAATTTATTGTCCATCCTTAATTGCCAGAGAGCAAGTAAGGTCAACCACATTGCTGTGGGTCTGGAGTCACATGTAGGTCAGACCAAGTAAGCATGATAGATTTTCTTTCCTAAAGGACATCCGTGAATTGGATGGGTTTTTACTGCAATTGACATTGGTCACCATTAGACTCTTAATTCCAGATTTTTTTTATTGAATTCAAATTCAAACATCTGTCCTGGCGGGATTCAAACTCTGATGCCCAGAACATTGCTTGGATCTCTGGATTAATAGTTCTAGTGATAATACAATGCAGCCATCACCTCCATTATTCCTGTTCCTATGAAGTGCCTGGTTTCTTGTATTTATATAGCGCCTTTAACAAATTAAAAGGACATGTCTTTTCAGATATTTGCTCATGCAAATTAGGTGTGATTCTACAATTGGACAATATTTGGTGAATAATCCTGTCTGTAATGAATACTGGTGACAACTAATTTAGGATTATAAATGGGGCTGACAGTGTGGTTCCACTTACATGAAGTGGAAGCTGTATATATTAATACTCTGAAGGTGTTCTTTGCAGACAGAAATAACGTGCACACACTGCACTTGTTTCAACTCAATATAATTTGTGACAGCCGTTTGTTTGCTCATTTCTCAAAGGAATGATTTAACCAATCTGCCTAGTTTAAACTGTAAACAAAATCTAGGAGTTACATTCCTCATTAACTGGTGCATTCTATTTGGAAATGCCTCAACTAATCAGTGTCTATTTTCTAACCAATCAGTACTGTCTTCTGACAAGGTATAAATGTTGGGTTTTCCCTTATCAAGACAATTCTCAAGAATGGCAATTTGAATGCAAGACAAAAAGGTTTTACAAAAATGTATTCTTCTTTCAACAGTAATAAATGTTGCTACAAAATCTCCCTGGATTTTAATTGCAATTTAGTTGTTGATTGGAGGTCTGTATCTCTAATTCCAGTACAGCTATCAGATCTGTGTCTACTCAACGTGGTTAAAAAAAAGTGCCTACTTGCGTCCTTTTCACATGATCCAAATATGGATGAAGGCGTTGAATTACAGGCATGGAGCAACAGTTGTTGAAATTAAGGCAGGATTTAACCAGGTGTACTCTTAGTCAACCTGGTGAGATTTAAAAGCAATGGGAAACCTTGAAGCAAACGTTTCACTCCTTGATCTCATACCCAAAACATAGGGTGATGATTGTAATCACTGGAAGTCAATCATCCCAGCCTCAATAAATCATTACAGGGTTCCTCAGCCAACAAGCTAGGCTTAACCATCTTCATTTACTTCACTTTGCCTCCTTCATAAGATCAAGAGTGGGAAATTCTTTGATCATTGCAGTTTTCAGTTTACTGTGATCCCAGCTGATGATAAAAGTGGACAAGTCAGATCCTAGTGTGTACCCTGATTTGATAAACCATAAGTTAGATTTTTGCGTGTGTATCTCCCATGGTGGTCAGTCACTGAGCACATTTACCATTGACTGTATGGTGCAGCTATAAGACCTATTTAAAAAAAGTAGGAATTCTGTGTTGAGTGACTTGCCTTTTCGTTTGCCAAAGCCTTTGCACAACTCACAAGACACATGTCAGCTCTGTGGTGGGATATGCCTTACTGGGCTAGATGAGTGCAACTCCAACAGCATTCAAGAACTTCAACATCATACTTGATCTACACTAACAATTTCTTCTACCACAGTTGCAGCATGTCTGCATGCCTACCATCCACAAGATGCACTGAGGCAACTTGCCAAGACTTCTTCAACAGCAGGTATCAACATTGACCATCACCTCCAAGAAAATCAAGGTTAGAAAGTGCATTAGAACACCAGCAGGTTGTTTTTCAAGCCCAACACTAAGTAGATATGAAAACAAAAAAAAAGCAGCATTATTTGACACGGGCCAAAATCGTGGAACTCCATGCTTAATAAAATTGTCAGAGCGCCTTCACTGCACAGGCTGAATGCTTCAAAAATGCTACAAAACCTCCATATACTCAAGGGCATTTGGGTATTATCAATAAATGACAATAGCTTCATCCAGGAATGAATTTTAATAATATGGCCCGAGTTTTGGTTTGATATTTTTGAATAATTTTGTGCTGCTGTGGCAGAAGATGTTGTTACACTGTATGATTCTAAGTACAGGTTCATGCTGGAGAGCTTCTATACTCTTAACGGTTTATCAGTATTCTCGGATGAACTGGTAGAAGACCATCATCAAAATTGACTGCAATGCAGTTGTGGGTACGGCCTACATCTTCCAAAGGCAGCATCCTTGTGGTGCAGTGGTATTGCCATCACCTCTGGCCAAAAGGCCTAGTTTCAGGTCTCATCTGCTCCAGTAGTGTGTATTAATGTCTCTGAACAGGTTGTTTAGAAAATATCTATACCCTGCAAAGGAAATAATTTCTAATCAATCCCCAGCTCCTGTTCATAACTTTTGACATTTCTATCACTTCTCCTTTTAATTGTTAACTTTAATGGTAGAAATATAGATTAAGAAGTTTATGTTTATAGTTTGTTTTTGTGTGGTTAACAAGAAGATCCATGTTCTTAACTCAGAGTTAGTAAGAACTGCCGATGCTGGAGTCAGAGATAGCAGTGTGGAGCTGGAGGAACACAGCAGGCCAGGCAGTATCAGAGGACTAGGAAAGTTGATGTTTCTGGTCGGGTCCCCTTCTGAAGAAGAAACGTCAACTTTCCTGAGCCTCTGATGCTGCCTGGCCTGCTGTGTTCCTCCAGCTCCACACTGTGTTATCCATGTTCTTAAGTAACATTTTTGTCCCCACTAATGTTAGAATACAGGACTTAGGGAGTTCTTTCAATGATGGCAATGCAATCCACTGCTCTTCCAAAGTTCAAACCTTCAAATGAGATGCAATACTTATGAAGTGCTGACAAAATTAAGCAAACTTCATTTTGTGAAATGAGGGCCATCATGTATGCGATGTTTTGAGCTCAATCTTATAGTATGAAGATCATATCACGAAGCCTGGCTTGGATGTGTAATCCTTCTACAGAGCCTTTAATGCAGGGAATTTGGAGACCAAGGGAATATGGTGCCATGAGAAAAAAACGTACTGTTCTAATATTTCTCAAAATGAAGAGAGAGCTGATCGAGGGAGCAAAGGCCAGGAGACCTGAAAGCTGAAATCTGCAGACGTTAATTAGTTGAAGAGATAGATGATTAATGAGTTTTATAATTTTTATCTCTTAAGATTATAAAAGTACAAGTGAATTTATAGCTTAACTAATTAAATTATTTCTAAAAAATGGTTTAGAGGTACTGAATAGTACCTGAATAGAGAAGAATTATAAGCATGATACCAGAAATGCCTGGATATACATAATGGGAATCGCTGAGCTTTCCAACACTGATGAAAGGCCATTGACCTGAAACCTTAGTTCTGTTTTTCACCGCAGATGCTGCCAGACCTACTTTTTATGCGCACAGTATTTTCGTTTTGTGTTGGTGATGATCAGACTGGGTCTCTTTTTTCCCCTTGAAAAGAGTTTGTGGCAGAACTAGCTTGAAATCATAAGACACACAGCGAAACATGACACATCCCACCTTTCACGAGAGTGGAATCAGGCTGGGTTTGCATATGTGTGTTTTGTGAAGGGCGATTGCAATTTAAGTCATCAACTGTCCCCATTGAAGCAGGAATTTGGCAGCCTGTAACATGTAACCAGAATGTGTACGTTAGACCAGCTGAAAGTAGCTATGAACTTTGAATTAATTTGAATAGTTAGGGTACCCTTTGAAGAGGTAAGGTACTCCTGTGAATATGGTTCTGGGGCAGGGCATCACTTGGAAGAAGGTGTTGTTAGGTATTCTGGGAAAACAGGGATGTGGAATCAGAGATCCTTTAGGTTTATTAGTAATAAAGAAGATCGAGTCTAAAAGTTACATAAACCTCTTGGAACTCTCAAGCTGTCAAAGGAATGTTGAACCTTTCAAGATAAGTTCAAAATGTGTTTTTATGAATGAATGCTTTTCTCAGTAGAGTATAGCCTACAGTATAGAACTATAACTAAAAGAACTTCATTTTTTTCTCCAGTGTGAATGGGTACTTGTGGATGCTATGTGAGTTGGCATAGTAGATGAATGTGGAATGGTTGGTGGGTGGAATTGTGTGTTAACACTAAATTGGCATTGGTGTATGAATGGGACAGGGATTCTTAGAGAGGCATAGGATGGCATGGGGGCATGAGGGCCAATGTAAGATGGGAAAAGGGCATTAGCTGATGTGGATTGTTATGAATCAGGCAGGGGGAATATTTGGGAATGAGGTGGTTGAGGGCTGAAGGAAAGTTTTATGTCTCATTCTTCCATTTTCATTTTGGACATGTTGCTGGAGCCTTGAGGTCGTTTACATCCCATCAGCCGCAGAACCAGCAGTCCTCTCAGCACTTACCAGGTTGCCTGGCCCAATTTCTAATCTACAATTCAGGTATGCAGGGTTGGGAGAATTCCAGGTTTACCCCTGTAACAGGAGAAGTGCACTAATAATTAAGGCCCACTATTCCACGGGCCCTAACAAAAGTGTAAATGGTTTATTGAATTGCAAATTTGGTCAGTTTGTTACTTTGTTTGTATTGCTATCCAGAATAAAAGAAATGCCTACTAGGCTTTGGTAATTGACTGAAAAATAACTAATTTATTAAAAGCAAATGTATTCTTACATGAAGTAACTAAACTGATTACCAATTAAGCTTTACTGTAGAATTTCTTTTCCAGCAATATAAACAATTCTTATACTATAATCTTGAATTAACAGACTGCAATAAAACAGTCCAGCATTATGAGTTTTAAATGTCTCTAGAAATGACCAAGAGATTATGGTCAGTGCATATTAGCATATTTTGTGGTCATTTTATGGTTCAAAGAGCTAATAACAATCCACTGTGGAATATTTGTTTTACTACAGACTTACAAAAGTGCCTACATGTTTCTCAATACCTGATTGATCATTTGCAATAAAGCCACATCCACCTGTAAATCTCTTGCATCAATCACATTTTAAATGGTTTCTTATTGTCAGGGGTAGCTGAAACCAGTTTATTTTTAGGGATTGCCTTCACTTTCTTCCAAACCAGCACTTTTTGACCATACTCCTTTGGCCTGTTTTTGTAAAAATCTGTTTATAGGTGCAGCTATAGCACTAATGTTTGTCACAAACTTTTGATAGAAGTCATATATCCCCAGTAACCTCATGATTTCCCATCTAGTTTTAGGTACCAAGAATTCTGTTAAAGTCTTTACTTTTGCTGTCCTTGACAATGCTTTCCCTTGACCTCTGATGTATCTTAATAAAGTTACCTTTACTTTTCTGAGTTCACTCTTTGCAAAATTTATTTCTAAATCAGCTAAAGTCAGGTAGGTCTTTAAAATATCATGAACTAGTGCAGAACATAATCAAGAAAGCTAACGGAATGCTGGCTTATATCTAGAGGACTGGAGCACAAGGATGCAGAAGTTATGTTGCAGTTTTACAAAATTCTGGTTAGACCCCATTTGGAATACTGAGAGGAACTGGACATCACACCTTAGGAAGGATATATTGGGCTTGTACAACAAAGGCTTACAAGAATGATACCGGGACTTCAGGGTTAAGTTATGAGGAGAGATTATATAAACTAGGTCTATCCACTTTTGAAGGATGATCTGATCAAAGTCTGCAAGGAAAAGATAAGATAGATAAAGATAAAGTATTTCCACTCGTTGGAAGCTTGGAGTCTTCGTCTGAGAATTGGGGCCAGACCATTCAGGAGAGATGTTAGGAGCACTTCTATGATAAAAGGTGGTAAGATGTTTGGAATTCTCTTCCACAAACTGTGGCAGATGCTGGATCAGTTGTTAATTGTAAATCTGAGATAGATAAATTTTTGTTAAGCAAGGGTTGTGGGCCAAAGACAGCCAAAGGGTTATGAAGTCATGAAAGATCAGCCATGGTCTTATCAAATGGTGGAACAGGCTTGAAGATTGAATGGCCTACACCTGTTCCTCTGTTCCAAACTGCAGTTGTTTAAATGCAGCTTCCAGTTATGTTACACGTTCTCCTCAGCTGTTGCAGTATATTAATGCATCACCCAAGTATACCACATAATTAAGTACACTAGTTACAACTTGATTCATAAGTCTTTGTAAGGTAGCTGGAGCATTTTTTATCCCAAACAGTAATATCTCAAAATTGATGCATTCCATTTGGTGTAACTAAATCTAATATCTGCTTAGCTCTTAATGTCAGTTATGTCTGCCAATAACCCCTTGGTAAATCATTTTGATACAAGCTTCTAGCAGAGGAATTGAATCTGCTAACAACCAACTTTGACAGCCCTCTGTGATGAAGAATTCCACAGATTCATTACCCTCAGGTTGAAATTCCATCTCATCTCTGTCTTAAATGTGTAGTACTTTATTCTGCGATTACACCCTCTCGTCCTAGGCAGTCTCACAATGGGAAACAGGTCTTTCTGTGTCTACCCCGTCAAGCCTCCTAAGAATCTTCTATGTTTCAATAAGGTCACCTGTCATTCTTCTTTTATCCAACCTACCCTACATCTCTTCAAAATACAGTCCCTCTTGAAATAGCTCCACAGCAGCCAGTATCCTGTCATCCAAGTCACCAATTATTTACACATGCATAGAACTTGACATTGGCTCTGAGGAAGCCAGACCAGCTCATAGAGTGAACAGAACCTTTGACACTCCTGTTTATATCTGTCAGCCAGGGCACACTGATCGGACCAGGTTAACAGCCCCATTCAGGGAACTCATATTCTATGGGTCCACCTGGCTGACCTTGTTACAATCACTGCATGCCTTCACCTCTAAGTCTAAAGGCGTAGGCCTGTTCTTTTTCTTGTACCCTCTCCTGGGGCGTTTTTGCATCGGGCCCAGTTCTCCAATTCAGCCTCGAATACAGGTGGTGTGAACTAGACCGTAACCCACCTCTTGCGACCAGATTGCCTTGGAAGAAATTCATCCTCTTCTACAGGTGGTAAAGACGTTGAGGCTGTGACATCCGCCATGTCCTTTGATGCTAGATGGAGGTGGAGAACCTATGGGTGCCGAGAGCCTTTCCGGCTTTTCTGAGGATCTGGGCACATTTTGCTCCTGCCCATTTGTGAGCTTACAGCTTTCATGTGGTCCACGTGTTATCTAATTCCTTCTGAAAATCCAAATATGTTACATCCACTGCTTCCCCTTTATTTATTAGAATCATAGAATCCCTACAGTGTGGAAACAGGCCCTTCGGCCCAACAAGTCCACACCGAACCTCAGAGCATCCCACCCAGACCCATCCCCGTATAACCCACCTAATCTACACCTCCCTGAACACTATGGGCAATTTAGCTTGGCCAATCCACCTAACCTGGACTGTGGGAGGAAACCAGAGCACCTGGAGGAAACCCACACAGACATGGGGAGAATGTGCAAACTCCACACAGATAGTCGCCCGAGGTTGGAATCGAACCCAGGTCCCTGGCCCTGTGAGGCAGCATTGCTAACCACTGTGCCACTGTGTCGCCCAATTATATTCTGTTGTTACCTCCTCAAAAGTTGCCTGGATTCTGTATAGATTCCAATCAGGTTTAGGAAATAATAACACTTGAGAATTCTAACTACTTTGACTAGGTTCAATCAAGTGATGTGTTGAACATCTCTTTTCATCTGAGCTTTTCTAATCTTGATCTATTGGAATGGTGGTTTATTGATATCGGTTGCCCTACATCCACGTTGTGTCCAGCTAAGTTTGCACACCTTTGTTTATCTCATGGAATTTAAGGAAATTGTAGTTATCTTAGCAGATCTTCTTTTTGTCCTTCTGAGTATGAGAATACGGTGTCTTTATACGGTTCCAGTACTTTAGTATTGAATAATTAGATACAAAAACAGAAGTTACTAGAAAAGTTCAGCAGGTCTGGCAGCACCTATGAAGAAAGAATCAGCGTTAACGTTTCAGGTTCGGTGACCTTTCTTCAGAACTCACCGGACCCGAAACGTTAACTCTGATTCTTTCTTCACAGATGCTGCCCGACCTGCTGAACTTTTCCAGCAACTTCTGTTTTTGTTCCTGATTTACAGCATCCACAGTTCTTTCGGTTTTGATTAATTATATAGTTGACTTATGTATTCATGTTTCAGTACAGACTCACAGGAGCATACAAAATAGCATAAGCGCATTTGAAAAAATTCATGAAGACCAAAGAATAGACAGATAAACATGCAGACATCAGAACATTTCAAACAGGAGACAAAGTGTCATTAGTTTTGCAAGAGGAACCTTTTGAAAATAAGATTCAGCAGCCTGTACATGGTAATTAAAAAGATCAGTAAAGTGAAGATCTGATCGACACTCCAGATCACAGAAAGAAACATGAGTTCTTTCATATTAGTGTGTTAAAACAAGACTATTATAGAAAGATAAACAGGAGCAAGTACATCAAGTGGTTAGAATTGTACAAGATGCCCAGGACAGTGAGGGTGATGTAGAAGGAGATGTAATATTTCCTTCATCAGTTTTAGTGGACTTCTTACACTATGACTACAGATTAGTTTAAATGAATGGAACCTATTTGTTCATTTAGGGAATCCCGAGCAGCAAATAATTGAACATCAGGACTTTTGTCCAAACGTGAGGATATTCATGACGTTATGCTTTACATGTTCTCTTGAATCTGATGGTATCTCTCTAAAGCTCCCTGAGTTTGTGGGTAATATGCTGTAGACTTCTACGCTATTAAACATAAGTTACTTACTTAGTTCTTGAAAATTTTTAGACATGACCATGGAAGCTTGAAATTAGAAATTGCTAACCCATGTTGAGTAAAGTAGCTATTCTTTTCGCCAGAACTTTAGTTGTAATTGTCCTCATGAAATATATTCTGGAAATTGAGTTACTGAAGTATTTGAACAGGAATAAAATCAAATAAGATCTGTAAAGTTGACTAATAAAAATGCCAGCCTCTCAGTGGTTGTGTTTTCCATGTTCCTACATATCCTACTATGTCCTATGTCCTTTAGAATACCTGAGTGCTAACATCATCCGATGACCAATCGTCCACTCTTTGTCTGTAGATCAGTTGTTGCCTAGAATTAACCCAACTCCATTCTTCAGTAATTTCTGAACACCTGTCCAACTGTCGCAGTTCCAATGATTAGATCATGTTCTAAATGCACTTTATATGAAGGAGCAGCTGTACATTTTCTACTGTTTTCATTTGTTAAAACTTCAACTTTCAGTGCAGGTAAGTATTATGCTGTTCTCTAAACAGGTGTGAGTCACAATTTGTAAAGCTGGATGAACACAGCAGGCCAAGCAGCATCAGAGGAGCAGGAAAGCTGACGTTTCGGGCCAGACCCTTCTTCAGAAATGGGGGAGGGGAAGGGGGTTCTGAAATAAGTAGGGAGAGAGGGGGAGGCGGATAGAAGATGGATAAAGGAGAAGATAGGTGGAGAGGAGTCAGTCAGGTCAAAGAGGCAGGGGTGGAGCCAGTAGAGGTGAGTGTAGAGTCGGGAGTTAAGGAGGGGATAGGTCAGTCCAGGGCTGATGGACAGGTCAAGGGGGCGGGATGAGGTTATTGGGTAGGAGATGGGGGTGGGGCTTGAGGTGGGAGGAGGGGATAGGTGGGAGGAAGGACAGGTTAGGGAGGCAGGGACAAGGTGGGCTGGTTTTGGGATACGGTAGGGGGAGGGGAGATTTTGAAGCTTGTGAAGTCCACATTGATACCATTGGGCTGCAGGGTTCCCAAGCGAAATATGAGGTGCTGTTCCTGCAATTTTCGGGTGGCATCGTTGTGGCAGTGCAGGAGGCCCAGGTCGTCTAAGGAGGAGGAGGGGGAGTTGAAATGGTTCGTGACTGGGAGGTGCAGTCGTTTGTCACGAACCGAGCGTAGGTGTTCCGCAAAGCGGTCCCCAAGCCGCCGCTTGGTTTCCCACGTAAAGGAGGCCACATCTGGAACAGAGGATACAGTATACCACATTAGCAGATATGCAGGTGAACATCTGCTTGATGTGGAAGGTCTTCTTGGGGCCTGGGGTGAGGGTGAAGGGGGAGTCCCTCACACCCTCTCCCCGTAATAACAACCAAAACAGAATACCCCTCGTCCTCATGTACCACCTCACCAACCTACGGATCCAACGCATCATCCTCCGACACTTCCGCCATCTGCAATCCGACCCCACCACAAAAGACATTTTTCCTCCCCCACCCTTATCTGCTTTACGGAGTGACCACTCTCTCCATGAATCCCTTGTCCACTCCACACTCCCCTCCAGCCCCACCACACCCAGCACTTTTCCTGCAACCGCAGGAAGTGCTACACCTGCCCCTACACATCCCCCCTCACCCCCATCCCAGGCCCCAAGAAGACTTTCTACATCAAGCAGATGTTCGCCTGCACATCTGCCAATGTGGTATACTGCATCCGCTGTTCCCGTTGTGGCCCCCTCTACATCAGGGAAACCAAGCGGCGGCTTGGGGACTGCTTTGCAGAACACCTACGCTCGGTTCCAGTAAACAACTGCACCTACCAGTCGCGAACCATTTCAACTCCCCCTCCCATTCCTCAGATGACGCGTCCATCCTCGGCCTCCTGCAGTGCCACAACGATGCCACCCGAAGGTTGCAGGAACAGCAACTCCTATTCTACTTGGGAACCCTGCAGCTCAATGGTATCAATGTGGACTTCACAAGCTTCAAAATCTCCCCTCCCCCTACTGCATCCCAAAACCAGCCCAGCTTGTTATCGTCTCCCTAACCTGTCCTTCCTCCCACCTATTCCCTCCTCCCACCTGAAGCCCCACCCCCATCTCCTACCTACTAGCCTCATACCACCCCCTTGACCTGTCCGTCCTCCCTGGACTGACCTATCCCCTCCCTAACTCCCCACCTACATTCACCTTTACTGGCTCCATCCCCGCCTCTTTGACCTGTCTGTCTCCTCTCCACCTATCTTCTCCTTTATCCATCTTCTATCCGCCTCCCCCCTCTCCCTATTTATTTCAGAACCCCCTTCCCCTCCCCCATTTCTGAAGAAGGGCCTAGGCCCGAAACGTCAGCTTTCCTGCTCTTCTGATGCTGCTTGGCCTGCTGTGTTCATCCAGCTCTACACCTTGTTATCTCAGATTCTCCAGCATCTGCAGTTCCTACTATCTCTGAGTCACATCTTTGTCCCTTTAATTGTAGTTATCTGTTTAGCCTGTCATGACAAATTTCATTATCTGCCGTGGGCAAACCTCAGGGCCCAGGCAAGGATAAGGTGAAGTATAATTCTAATTATATATTACAAGCTTCATTGCACTGGGGGCAAAAAAGTGGAAAAAATACATTTATTCATGAAAATTCATTTGTTATGTTGCTTTGATCCTTGGCCAGTCCACCAACTTTGTTACATTCTTATTGTGGGCCAATAAAGTTTATTTTTAACATGGATAGAAGGTGAGATCCAGAGGAACTACTAAGAAAATAAAGTCACAAGATACTATGCTTTTGAATAAACAACAATACTTTACTATGCACGTTAGAACATCTGTACAATCTACAGTACATTTTTGTCTTCTTTCTAATGCCCAAGGTTAACATGATAAACTATGCTTGAACATACCACAGCATCTATTAAGATATCAAATACAATCAAAACAGATTCTACGGATTTCTGAACAACTCTCCTCAGACGTTAGTGACACAGTAAATTATCAACACTTATTGTACTTCACAAGGGGTTAAAATTCTTCATTTTTGCCAATCTAGCCTTGAAATTCACTCTAATGATCCGTTCTGTTATGGATTGCCTTAACAACAACTGATGTATTTGGTCTATGCTTCTCTGAACTCTGAAAACTGTACTGCAGTCCTTATTGTGATGAAATAATCTGATTTACATCCAGTTTTGTTTTTACTGGACAAGCCAACAAAAAAAAGTAGATTGAAGTAGAAGATTTCATTAAACATTTTCATTCTTTTGACTGTATAACTGCTTATAACAGTAAACATTTTATTCAATTGTGCAATTCCTTATAACAACAACCATTGGAATTCAGACTCCAGCTTCAAATTAAAATGCTACTTAGAATGGTACACACCGTCGTTGATAATAGATTGTATATAATTAGTTGTACAGCAGCAGTCCAGTAATGCAAGTCATCGGGTTTATGTCAACAACCAAAGTGAAAAAGCAAGCTATGATTTTTAACATGCCAAACATTTTTGTTCAAATAGTTAAAGGGCAAGAATTTTAAATATTTGACCATTTCCTTTCATAATTGTCTTCTTGAAACTTTCAGGAGGTCCTCTTGATAGCTTCTCTTGATTTCCTTGACAGGTACTCTTCACAGACTGTCTCCTCTTGACACTTTTGATGGGCCCTTTTGTCAGTTACTTATGACAGCTTTGACAGTTGATTGACAGGCCTGTTAAAAGTTCCAATGCACCTGACAGCTCATGTGTTTATGCACTTTGCCCTTTGTACCCAGATCATGTGTCTGTCAGGGGAGGTGGTTGAAGCAGACACCATTGCAAGTTTGAAGAGACATTTAGAAGACAGACACATGAGCAAGCAGAGAATACAGGATTACGGACCATGTGCAGGCAGATGGGGTTACATTAGAATGGCATGGTGGTTGGCACAGACATGGTGGTCAAAGGGCCTGTTCCTCTACTGTACAACACATTCCCAGCACCAACAACCTTTGTTAAAAAGCTTGTTTTGCACATCTCCTTCAAACTTTTCCCCTCTCACCTTCTAACTTTCCTCCCTATTCATGCCTCTCATAAATTTTATATTATTCTATCAGGTCGCCCCTCATTCTCTGATGCTCTACCAAAAACAATCCAAATTTGTCCAACTTCTCCAAGCCAGGTACATCCTGGTAAACTTCCTTTGCACCGTCTCCAAGACCTCCACATCTTTCCGGAAGTGCGGTGACCACAACTGCATACAATACTTCAAATGTAGCGTAACTAAAATTTTACACAGTTGTAACATGACTTGCCAAGTTTTACACTCAAAGCTCCGACCAATGAAGGCAAGCATAATGTACAGTTTCTTTACCATTTTATTCACTTGTGTTGCAACTTTCAGGGAACTATAGACTTGCATCTCAAGATCCCTCTACATATCAATGCTCCTGATGGTCCTGCCATTTACTGTACACTTTCTTCTTGCATTTGACCTCCCAAAATGCAATACTTCACACTTGTCCGGATTAAACTCCATCTGCCATTTCTGTGTCCAACCCTGCTGTATCTTTTGATAAGCCTTTATTATTATCCACAACTGCACCAAATTTCCACGTCGTCTGCAAACTTACTAACCAGACCCCCTATGTTTTCATCCAAATCATTTATTTTTATATATATGTGTGTGTGTGTGTGTGTGTGTGTGTGTGTGTGTGTGTGTGTGCGTGCGCGTTTGTGTGTGTGTGTATGAAGGTCCTAGCACTGATCCTTGTGGAACACCATTGATTAGAGATTTCCCCTCTTGCCACTCAAAGATGGGAAATCTCAGGTTGAGATTCTCCATTCTCATTGTTTGTACTGTTCACAAGATAGTTGCTGGTAAAATTGTTAATTTTTCTGAAGATATCAAGCTAGATAATTCAGTGAATAAGTACTATATTGCAAGAATTTATGGAACAATTCAGCTCATATTCTAATTAGAGGCATAGAGATTTAATGGTAGGTAAACATTAGGCAATTAAACAGATTTACATTTATACAGTGGAAAGACAGCAGGCCAGGTAGCATCAGAAGAACATACGTCCAGATCCGAAACATCAGCTTTCCTGTTCCTCTGATACTGACTGGCCTGCTGTATTCCTCCAGTTCCACACTTTGTTACCTCGGACTCCAGCATCTGCAGTTCTTGTTATCTCTGCATTTATACAGTCCCTTTTTTAGTTTGGAACATCTCAAAGAACGTTACACAGTAGATCATTTTGAAATGTATTGTCTTGTGTACCATTAGAATGTTTTAGATAAGAAATTCTGAAGGTGGATTTTAGACCTGAAACTGTTTCTTTTGTTTCTGCAAGTAGGTGCATGATCTCAATATTTCCACCCTTCCTTTTGTTTTGTTGAGGAGGACTGATCTGCTTGTGATTCTTTCTTTTTCACTAAATATTTCTAGGCAAACCAAATCTGTAATCAGCAGATGAGCTTTTGATTATTAGGCAAATTTTGTGCCTTTGAACTCCTGTAGTGCTTCCTTCAACAAATTTATTGCAGAAAGACAAAAGATTTGAATGGACAAAAGAATGTCAGAGTATGTTTGACATATTGTAAGCTACACTGACAACTGCACCAGTTTTAGCAGCCTCGAATTGTAAGAAGCCATTTAAACTGACTGCTGAGTCCGTGACATTGGAGTATGTAGGGTGTTAGCGTGAAGTGTCATTTTCATAACAAAAAGATGAGATGGGCATATGGACCACCATCAGTTATTTTTCCAAAGAAGTTGAATGTATGTCAACTGAAATCTTCAGTGCCAGACAAAGAGACACTGAACTTGGTCATAGCTATACAGAATTTCAGTGCTTACACATCGAACAAGTCTGAAGAGACTATTACTGATAAAAATGCATTTTCTTGGAGACATTTTGTGACAAATATCTAAGACTGTTTTGCTGAGTTAAATGCTACAACCACACAATTTAAAAATCATTCGTGTTTCTGACTAGGACAGTCTTATGCTGAATGTAATTATCTTATTGCAGTCAATGTTATCGCAACTCACGAGAGTAGTGCGCTGAACATACAGCTACAATAATCCCAGGGTTGCCAGAAAAATGAAAATTTGATTTAAAAGTTGCCCAATTCTGCCCAACTGTCTAGTTCAGGTTAAAAGAATTTGCACACCATTATCAAGAAAATAATTATTTATTATAATCAAACTACTCTTGCCATTGCTTAAAAACAGACAGGTTGAATTGCTAATCTATAACTCTATAATTTAAACAATATATTTTTCAAATGGACCACTTTTTTGAGTCTTTATGCATGAGAAACAGTTGATAGGATAACTTTTCACCTTTTTCCTTGCACGTCAGTCAACCACAAAAAGGTTACAGAGATAGTAGGAACTGCCGATGCTGGAGAATCTGAGATAACAAGGTGTAGAGCTGGATGAACACAGAAGGCCAAGCAACATCAGAGGAACAGGAAAGCTGACGTTTCAGGTCGAGACCCTTCTTCAGAAATGGGGGAGGGGAAGGGAATTCTGAAATAAATAGGGAGAGAGGGGGAGGCGGATAGAAGATGGATAAAGGAGAAGATCGGTGGAGAGGAGACAGACAGGTCAAAGAGGCGGGGATGGAGCCAGTAAAGGTGAATGTAGGTGGGGAGTTAGGGAGGGGATAGGTCGGTCCAGGGAGGACGGACAGGTCAAGGAGCTGGGCTGAGGTTAGTGGGTAGGAGATGGGGGTGGGGCTTGAGGTGGGAGGAATGGTTAGGGAGGCGGGGACGAGCTGGGCTGGTTTTGGGATGCGGTCGGGGGAGGGAAGATTTTGAAGCTTGTGAAGTCCACATTGATACCCTTGGGCTGCAGGGTTCCCAAGCAAAATATGAGATACTGCTCCTGCAGCTTTTGGGTGGCCTCATTGTGGCAATGCAGGAGGCCCAGGATGGACATGTCGTCCAAGGAGTGGGAGGGGGAGTTGAAATGGTTCGCGACTGGGAGGTGTGTTTTTAGTATCCAATAAAGCCGCGTAGAATTATGAGTTCAAATTGTGGATCCTACGAAGAATTAAAAACAGGAGCGGTCCTTTGCAGCCCTGGGAGAGGGAGGCTCTGAGCTGGGGTAGGCTTAATTGTAGTACAGTAGATACCGGCGCATTGCAGCGAGTGTATATTTCAGGAGTCACAGGGAGAAATGCTTTTGAAGGATATTGTTTTTAGTGTCCATCTCCTACCCACTAACCTCATCCCGCCTCCTTGACCTGTCCGTCCTCCCTGGACCGACCTATCCCCTCCCTAACTCCCCACCTACATTCACCTTTACTGGCTCCAACCCCGCCTCTTTGACCTCTCCACCTATCTTCTCCTTTATCCATCTTCTATCTGCCTCCCTCTCTCTCCCTGTTTAGTTCAGAATCCCCTTCCCCTCCCCCATTTCTGAAGAAGGGTCTCGACCCAAAACGTCAGCTTTCCTGCTTCTCTGATGCTGCTTGGCCTGCTGTGTTCATCCAGCTCTACACCTTGTTAACCACAATAAGGTGCATTTTTTGAAGAAATGCGCTAAAGCCATTTGAGTGTTGTGACTTTAAACATAAAATAGGCTTTCTGACAAGTTTAATTCAAAAGAAAATATCAATATTTATTCATACATCACCCAAAATTAAATCAATGAAAGCATTCACTCCCTCAAGCACACAGACATATACAAATTTTAAAAAGTTCTAAAGATGACACATGCTTAGATTATTCACAGAAAAGTAAGAAACAAATCACATGATTTAAATTAGCCCTTTAAGATGGGAAGTATTGCAAGCCTGATGAGTTCCTCCTTTTGCTTCTCTGAAAATAGAGGTTGCAGGTATCGAGACTTTCACAGGAAATCATAACTGAGCTTCTGAGAGATGCTTACAGGTCAAGTCAAATTTGCTGTCTCCCACTGCCTGACCAACTGTGTCATGCAGTGTTCCTATTTTCTTGCTGGAGTATGGTGCTCCTTGTCCTGTTGGTCTCCAGACTGACTTGCCCCTTGCTGGCATCAAATTGCTACAAAAAAGATATTTAATGCGGCAAAGATTGTTGCGGCAAGGACAGCACAATGTCTATTATTCCATGCTCTGATATTTATTTTGTAAAATGCAGAGCTAAATTTTATACCATTTTGGCTATGTGCCAGTTGCATTGCATTTTCTTTGGAGGGTTTTCTTTGCTCTGAGACCTCATGTCCTTTCTCACAATATCTTACCAAACTCACCAGATTAACTACCTACCCTACTCCAATGGCATCCCGCTATCCCCATCTTATCATGCGCCATGCACAGAATAGCTCACCACTCAGTGGATATATACAGAAAGATTGGAATTCCTTGCACTCTCACCATCTTTAAAAGGCCGCTGTGCAATCGACATTGCCTCTCTCTGGCAACCTAATGGCATAGCAGTCACAACGCCACAAAGCCACATAGCACATGCACGTAGCCACATGACTGATACTCCTTTAAATATATAATTCTATTAGTTTCAAAATGGTTATAGAAAAGGATGAGCCTTCCATAAAAGTTAAAGTTTTTAATTGGAGTAAGTCAAATTTTAATGGTATGAGACAAGAACTTTCAAAAGTTGATTGGAGTAGACTGTTTGCAGGTAAAAGGATGTCTGGCCAGTGGGAGGCGTTCAAGAGTGTGATGACGAGAGTTCAGAGGTATTTTGTTCCTGTTCGAGTCGAGGGAAGGTTGGTAAGATTAAGGAACAATGGATGAATAAAGATATTGAGGTTCTAGTCAAGAATAAAAGAGAATCTTATTTTAGATATAGACAACTTGGTTCAATTGAATCTCTTAATCAATATAAAGAGTGTAGGACATTCTTGAGAGAAATCAGGAAGGCAAAGAGCGGAAATAAGATAGCATTGGCAGATAAGATTAAGGATAATCCAACGAGATTCTACAAATACATTAAGAACAAGAGGGTAACTAGAGAGAGAGTAGAGCCTCTTAAAGATCAAGGAGGTCATCTTCGTGTTGAACGCCAGGAGATGGGATAGAAACTAAATGAATATTTCACATCAGTTTTTACTGTGGAGAAACATATAGCGTCTGGAGAATGCAGAGAAATAAACTTTGATGTTTTAGAAACATCAATGCTCACATTACAGAAGAGCAAGTTCGGGAGGTCTTCGAGAATATGAAAGTGGATAAATCTCCGGGACCTGATCTAATGTATTCCAGAACATTGTAGGAAGTAAAGGAGGAAATTGCAAGACCACTTGCAGAAATATTTGCATTATCTATAACTGCAAGTGAGGTGCTGATGACTGGAGGGTGGCTAATGTTGTACCTTTGTTTAAGAAAGGTTGTAAGGAGAAACTAGGGAACTATAGACCTGTGAGTCTGCCATCTGTTGTGGAAAATTATTGGAAGTAATTATAAAAGATAATATTTATGGACATTTAGAGATGCAAAAATTGATTAGGGATAGTCAGCATGGTTTTGTGCGAGGAAAATTGTATCTCACAAACTTGATTGAGTTCTTTGAAGAAGTTACCAAAAAGATTGATGGCAGAGCAGTAGACTTTGTTTGTTTGGATTTTAGTAAAGCCTTTGACAAGGTTCTACATGGTAAACTAATTAGTAAAGTTAGGTCACATGGGATTCAGGGTGACCTTGCCAATTCGATTCATAATCGGCTTAACAGCAGGAGACAGAAAGTAATGGTGGACTGTTACTTTTCAGACTGGATGCTTGTGACAATGTTGTTCCACAGAGATCAGTTCTAGGTCCTCTTTTGTTTGTCATTTATATAAGTGACTTAGAATAGAGTATAGAAGGCATGATTAGTAAATTTGTGGAGGATACCAACATTGGTGGCATAGTAGAAAGCGAAGAAGGTTTTCTAAGATTACAGAGGGATCTTGATCAAATGGATCAATGGGCTGAAAAATGGCAGATGGAGTTCAATCTGGATAAATGCAAGGTATTGCATTTTGGTATGACAAACAAGGGTAGGGCTTATACAATTAATGGTAGGGCCTTGGGTAGTGTTGTAGAACAGAGGGACCCAGGGGTTCAGGTACATAATTCTTTGAAGTTTGCGTCACATATGGGGTGCTTAAAAAGGCATTTGGCATGCTTGCCTTCATTGCTCAGTCCTTATAGTGTTGGAGTTGGGAAGTCATGTTGAGGTTATACAGGATATTGGTGAGATCTCTTCTGGAATACAGTGTCCAGTTCTGGTTGCCTAGTTATAGGAAGGATATTATCAAGCTGGAGAGGGTTCAGAAGACATTTACCAGGACGTTGCCACGTATGGAAGGTTTGAGTTATAACGAAAGGCTGGACAGGCTGGGACTTTTTATCACTGAAGCGTAGGAGGTTGAGAGCCGACTTGAATTGAAGTTTATAAAATAATGAGAGGTATAGATAGGGTTAATAGTATTTGTCTTTTCCCTAAGATGGGAGATTCTAAGACTGGGGGGTGCATTTTTAAGGTGAGAGGAGAGAGATTTAAGTCATAAGAGGCAAATTTTTTTCCAGGTAGGGTGGTTTGCATGTGGAATGAACCTCCTGAGGAAGTGTTGGACGCCAGTTCAATTACAACATTTAAAAGACATTTGGATAGATACATGAACAGGAAAGGTTTGGACGGATATGGGCCCGGAGCAAGCAGGTGGGACCAATTTAGTTTGGGATTATGTGTGGTGCAGACTGGTTTGACTGAAGGGTCTGTTTTCATGTTGTATGACTCTATGGCTGTATATAACCCCATTCTCTCACCCTAATCGCTGTTTAACCACCAGGCCATGCAGTTTGCCTGTCCTTAGCTACATCCCAACTAAACACCCTCTCTATGTTGCTGCTACTGTGTTCTCAATGCGCACTGGACACCCACAGCCTGTCATTACCAGTAGCAGAACATCCTGTACAGGAAATCAATTAGACAGTTTTAAACATGAACTTTGATTTATAGCTAACGAAAGTGAACACAAATGAAAGGTGACAGTATTCTCCTACAGCCCGAATAGAGGCTGCACTTTGCCTCACAATGCAAATTAAATGCTGGCGCCATGGCCAACAATGAGTCAACGGTCCATAATTGTCTACTGCACCCAGTTCTCATACAACTGGTTGTCAGTCAGGTCCCATTTGACTTACAGTGCCTGACATACATTAGCTCTCTCTGTACAAGGAGACCCTCCTCTTCCTCCCCAATGTCCTTGTCCTCCATTTCAGAAGACTGCTACCGCTCCTCCAGTTCCTCAGTATCTATTGCATCACCTCTTTGCTTGTTCCAGTTATGTAGAGCGCAGTATTCTAAGATGATGAAGCTCATGCTATCCAGACCATACTGAGGAAATCTCTAGACAAGTCCAAGCAGCAGAAGTGCATTTTCAAAACACAGTCATGTGCGGGACCAAGGCCCTAGTTACAGTAGGTGCACCAACTTGTTGAAGGTCTCACGCCAGCTAAATGAGTGACACATTACGTTAAAAGGGAGTCCCTGCTGTGCTCTGACCCACTTTCCATTACAGATGCAGAACCATCATTCAAGGTTGCATTGCATTCTAGAGAGTCAATCGTCATGCATACTAGCTTACATGATGTATGATGAAGTGATGTTCCAATCTTCCACAGCATCCTTGGATACACCAGTTTCAAAAATAGTGAGAGGTTTTTTAGCCAGCATTTGCCTCTTGTTAAATCATTCCCACTAACTTCTGCATCATTGACGTGCCTCTGTTAGATTTCCAAGCGCCAACTGAGTGGTTAATTTCATCTTTGACCAACATTTAAATCCTAAGCATGTTCACTCTGCATGCATTGCAAATCAGTGAAGGAGTAATTGCGAATCAAGTACAACCATAGTTTGTAAATAAAGTTTCATGTATCTGCACCTTCAGTGTACCATCTAACAGTCTTGGATCCTGTGCTTTCATTCATCAGACTGACACTGACTCCACCCACCCTGGATGTTGTCCCAGCCACTTTCCAGGTTTTCACATCTAGAGAACGGCATGTGATGGCGGGGAACGCAGTTCACGGCAGGCACCATCAGCACCAGGCTCTTGCTGGTCACCAGGTGCCTCCAAAGTCGCCATGACCCCTTTTTACTTTGCACTACCCTGACTGTCCACTGCTACCTATCACCCCATGAATGTACCCACAAAATTGAACTTTGTCACCAACTGTCCTCCCTGTTCTTGAACTCTGACATTCCACCTTAATGATGTTCACCCAGGTCCTCTATGCTATGCCTGTGGAGGTAATGCTGATAGTTAATGTCAGTAACTGTCCCTTGCTTCGCCTACCATGTTGTCCAATGCTATTCCACCTATCCATCATATACCTTGAGTTTCCTGTCAACATTCTTGTTACCACGCTGACACATGTATCTGCTTTCACCCTCTAACCAGATGTCCCAATCCTCCTGTCAGTATTCCTTCTGCTGCCCTGACAGTCCTTCCACGCAGCCCCTCAATGCACAATAGTCTGATCCCCAGGAATGTAATCAGTTTAGATCTCCAACTGACTTTGATGAATAATGATCAGACCATCGACTGCTGTGATTGCAGCTACCCAATTGAACAATGTGATTCCACTGACTAAGTGTGATAACCCTACAGGGCTGACCATAGCCCACTCTTCAGCCTTTAGTTGGACATATCCTTGACTCTGTGTGGCCCAAGCAGATGACTGACCATAACCATGTCCCTGGACTCTGTGTAGTTGTGTCCATGACTGACAGTACCAGGACCACCTGACAGAAAGTGGCTCCACCCAGTTTCTGACATGGCCATTTGGTTGAATAAATGTGCAACAGATTTTGCCATGCAGACAGATGACGCATGCTGTAGATTATAGATTGACGCAATCTCTGATGTACAGCAAAATGTCTCTCCTCTACTGGACAGGCCCCTACTGACATATATTGAAACAGCTTTATTGTGTGCCTGTGCAAAAGAGCACATTAATATGGCAATACTGATAACCTTTGGCTCTGGCTAAACACCATCTCATCTAACAGATGTAGTATGGCATGACAAGATGTGGTAC
The DNA here is from genome assembly GCF_021869965.1 of Rhincodon typus. Lineage (NCBI taxonomy): Eukaryota > Metazoa > Chordata > Chondrichthyes > Orectolobiformes > Rhincodontidae > Rhincodon > Rhincodon typus. Next base: position 28,064,534 of record NC_063362.1, read on the forward strand.
AGATGCTGCAAGCATGCAGGTAGATGTTAAGCAACCATATGCTAAGAGAGCAAATGAGCAGAACTGAGATGTGGCCTGGTCCAATCTGTTGAGGTTGGTTGGCTCGCCGAGCTGGATTGTTGTTTCGCAGACGTTTCATTACCCTGTTGGGTAACATCATCAGTGCAGCCTCCTATGAAGCGCCGGTGTGTTTTCCCGCCTGGTTTTTAAATTCAGGAGTCCGTTGAGCTGGATTGCCTCACTTCCGGTTTTCCTTCGTAGTGGAGTGTATATGGAGTCGAGTTCTATGTGTTTATTGATGGCTTTCTTCGTGGAGTACCAGGCATCTAGGAATTCCCATGCCTGTCTCTACTTAGCTTGTCCCAGGGATTTTGGTATTGTCCCAGTCAAATTGGTGGTCCTCCTTATCCATGTGGATTGAGATGAGTGAATATTGGTCGTGTCTTTCTGTAGCCAGTTGGTGTTTGTGTACCTTTGTTGTTAGTTTCCTTCCTGTTTGTCTGATGTAGTGTTTCTCACAGTCTCTGCAGGGGATCTTATAGGTGACATTGGTCCTATCCGTGGTGGGGAGTGGGTCTTTAGTTTGGGTGAGCAGTTGTCGTAGGGTTGATGTGGGCTTGTGTGCTACTCTGATGCCCAGCGGTCGTAGGAGTCTTGTGGTTAGTTCTGATGTGTTCCTGATATAGGGTAGTGTGATGAGTGTGTCGGGGTGTGTAGTATCTTCCTGATGTTGTTCGTGTAGGCATCTTCTGACCCAGTTTTTTAGATATCCGTTATCCTTGAAAACCTGGAAGAGGTATCCTTCCTCCTCTTGGCGTAGTTCTGTGTTGCTGCGGTGTGTTGTTGCCCATTTAAATAGTGTTCGCATGCAGCTTCGTTTGTGTGTGTTGGGATGGTTACTGTTGAAGTTCAGTACCTGGTCCGTGTGTGTGACTTTTCTGTGTACTTTCATTTGGAGTACCCCATTTGTCTTGCGCTCCACCATAATGTCCAGGAATGGGAGCTGTTTGTTCTTCTTCTCCTCTCTGGTCCAATCTGTGAGCTGGATGCCTGTCCCTGTGTACAATGCGTCCTTGGAGCATGCTATCAATGGTAGCTGCTGGTGCGCCCTACAGTGCAGGTCTCTGTGTCCCAACTGTCCTGCCAACAGATTGGAGTGATGTCATGGTGGTCACAAGGGATTGGCAAATGTCAGATGCCAGTATCCTTGGGCAAGTAGTCCATGCAACTGGTACCCATGGATCGAGCTCCGTGATACTGTTAATGCTGAGCAACATGAAGGATCTTTGCAGTAAGCAGCAAGCTGAAATCACCAAGTTATTTGATTTATATGTTGCAAATTTTTGACATCTAGCATTTGGTAAGATAGGAAGGTGAATATTAATTGAATTAAATGAATTGTGGTGTTAGTAAGGCACTTTACAAGATATAATCCCTCTTGCCTCACCGTCTGGCAGATGTATAAAAGGTGCAGCTACCTGCTCCCGATATCGAGATAGGTTTCATCTGACTTTTCGTGCAATCTGCCACAAATATTGCCATAGCCTATGTCTTTCAGGTCCCTGTAAGATTCCATTCAGAGTCCATTGACTAATTGCGAGGATGAGATGACTGTCGCAGGGACCAAAGATAAGGTGTGCATGTGTTGAAAATTCACCTATGATTTGTAATTTTAATAAAAGCATCCTTGTGACCTTGCCGAACGAATCCTTGATCCCAATGAATGAGGGGTGAAAGGAAAATTCACAGAAGTTAAATGAAATAAATAGTGAGTCTTATAATGGGATTGCTGGCCACACTGAAAAGAAGAAAAGCAGAGGTTAGGAGAATGAAGGATAGGTATGGCAAGTTACTTGAACCTTGGATAACCAGGGATGTTATGACCTGGGACATAGAAAAAGGAAGCATAGGTAAGTCTAGGAGGATGGGAACAATGAAGCCCTTGAAGTATATAAGGAAAGTAGGAAAGAACTTAAACAAGGAATTGATGGGCTAAAAGGGGTCATGAAAAGTCATTAGCAAACAGGATTAAGGAGAATCCTCCCCCAAGGCTTTTTATACATATATAAAAACTAAGTGGGTAGGCAGGGAGAGAGTTGGCCGACTCAAGGACAAAGAAAGGAATCTATGTGTGGAGCCAGAAGAGGTAGGTGAGATCCTAAATGAATACTTTGTGTCGGTATTCACCAAAGAGAAGGAATTGGTAGAGAATGATCTTGGGGAAGGGAGTGTCGAGTGTCTAAACCAAGTTGCTATTAAAAAGGAAGAGATGTTGTGCATTTTAAAATTTTTAAGGTAGATATGTGTGTGGATCCTGATGGGATCTATTCCAGAATATTGAGCGAGGCAAGAGAACAAATTGCTGGAGCATTGACAGACATCTTTGTATCCGCTTTGGCTGTAGGTGAGGTCCCAAAGGACTGGAGAATAGCCAACATTGTCCCATTGTTTAAGAAGGGTAGCAGGGATAATCTTGGAAATTACAGACCTGTGTGCCTCATGTCGGTGGTAAGAAAATTATTGGAAAAGAATCTTAGGGACAAGATCTAAACGCATTTAGAGGCAAATGGACCTATTAGCAATAGAGAGCATGGTTTTGTGTGGGGGAGGTTGTGTCTAACTAACTTGGTTGAGTTTTTTGTGGAGGTGATGAAGATGATTGCTGAGGGAAAAGTGGTTGATGTTGTCTACATGGACTTCAGTAAAGCCTTTGATAAGGTCCCTAGTGGCAAACTGGTAGAAAAGGTAAAGTCACATGGTATCAGCTCTGGCTGGCAAGATGGATACAGAATTGGCGTAGTCATAGGAGATAGAGGGTAGCAGTGGAAGGATGCTTTTCGGAATGGAGGGCTGTAACAAGTGGAGTCCACAGGGATCAGTGCTGGGACCTCTGCTGTTTGTGATCTACATAAATGATTTGGTGGAAAACATAGCTGGTCTAATTAGTACATTTGCGGATGATACAAAGATTGGTAGAGTTACAGATAGTGAGGAGGATTGTCAGAGTATGCAGCAGGATGTTGATCAGTTGGAGGAATGGGCAGAAAAATGGCAGCTGCAGTTTAATATGGACAAATGTGAGGCGATGCATTTTGGAAGGTCAAGTACGGGTGGAAATTATACAGTAAATGGCAGAACCCTTAGGAGTATTTATATGCAGAGGGATCTGGGTGTGCAAATCTACAGATCACTGAAGGTGGCAGTGCAGCTAGATAAGGTATTAAAAAAGGCTTATGGCATGCTTGCCTTCATTGGAAGGGGCATTGAGTATAAGGATAGACAAGTTATGCTATAGCTTTATTGAACTTTAAACTTGGAATATTGCATACGGTTCTGGTCAACACACTACAAGAAGGATGTCGATGTTTTGGGGAAGGTACAGAAAAAAGTTTACCAGGATGTTGTCTGGTGTGGGGGATTTTAGCTATGATAAGAGGTTGGATAACCTGGTTTTGTTTTCATGAGAATGCAGGAAGTTGAGGGCCGACCTAATAGAAGTTTTTAAGTTTGTGAATGGCATGGATAGAGTGGAAAGTATGAGGCTTTTTCCCAGGATAGAGTAGTCAGTTACTTGGGGACACCGATTTAAGGTGCGAGGGGTAGGGTAGGGGAAGTTTAAAAGAGATGTGCGAGGCAAGTTTTTCACACAAAGGATGTTGAGTGCCTGGAATGCATTGCCAGAGGAGATGGTGGAAGCAGACACATTAGTATTCAAGAAGCACCTGGACGAATACATGAATAAGAAGGGAATAGAGGGATATAGATCCTGTAAGAGAAGGGCAAAATGTGGCAGCACAGGCTTGGAGGACCAAAGGACCCGTTCCTGTGTTGTATTGTTCTTTGGATAGAGAAAAAAGTAGTTGAGGATTTAAATTGGTTTTACAATTAGGAACATTTAAAATTGTTTGTTCCTGATGAACATCAAGTACTGCACTTTGGTGGAAAAAAATGTACAGCATGTGAATGAGAGAATTAATAAAATACAACATTGACCTGAACGTAAAAATAACAGTATCAATTTCAAAATCCAAAGAAAATAATAAAACAATTACATATTTAACAAAATGGTGAAGTGTATAATCATACTAGCTGAGGAATGAAAGAGCGTCGACCTAAATAGCAACTGCAATGACCTCAGAATTTCACAAATGGCTTTATAACCAATGGACCTTTTTTTTTCTCTCTAGTAATGTCACTTTAGAAAAAAGAGGCAGCCAGTTTGCGTACAACAAAGTCCCAAAAACAACAGTGAGGTAAGGACCAGATAGTACATTTTAGTGACATTAAGGGATAGATTATTTGGCAATTTTTATGCTGAACTTCATAACCCAAAAGAAACAAAAATCATTCGGGGCAGAGGAAGGGAGCAATAGCACATGTAAATGAGAATGATTGTGAGAATTGCTCAGGACATCACTGGACTTCAAAGGGATCTCAAGCTGTACATCATTAAAAATGTACAGAGAATGTGATCAGTAGGTGACTGAAATTAAATTGGGGAATACTGATAGATATAGGATATTACTGAAAAGAACATTTAAAATAGATATTAGTTTTTAAAAAAAAATTAATCCATATGAAAGGTTTGGAGTAATGTTCTGAGGGTAGGAGGAACAAAGCACTGAGGATTTCAGATTGCTGATAATTGTTATAATGTGAGCATGAGTTGCAATGTGAGTTGCAATGAGAGTGTCTTTTTTTGTCCTTCACTTTTATTCAGTTTTTAAGTGATTCACCATTTGAATTAATGCGTTTTAAAGCACTTTTGATTAACTGGTTTAAATTACATTCCTCTTGCCTCTTTCAGATGACAACATTTCTGTGAGATTCAAACCCTCCACCTTTGAGATTTCAAGATCTTCAAAATACTATTATTCTGTCCTTCCTACTTCATTCATTTTCCTAGTAATCTATACACCCCTTCCAATAGAGCAAATATTTGTTCATTTAGTGGCCATAGATATCAAGAACATAATGATCAAAAAAATTCTAAATGTTCAAAACTCCAGTTGTGCATTCTTTTCTATCTATTATTTTTGAGAGGCTTGCACTGATACTGCTATATTTGATGTTGTGGACCAATATAATATCGATTGTTGTTTTAAAATGTGATTGCTTAGTGAGTGTTTGTATACTTTTGTGTGTGTTAATTTTTTTTGAGAAATATCTAGACAGACTCTGGGCTGGGCCACCCTAGTTTGCAATAACGTTCAAGTCAGACAATTGTCATAATTTTACTGATGATAGTTCCTCATAGCAACCAAACTTAATACAGACTAATAGTCATAAAATCTGTAAAACTATAGGTGCAAGAATTTTCAAAACAAAAATGAATTAAAAATTCATTGCATAAATGTTTTTAACTGAAGTTAAAAATGTTGCAATTGAATTATATACACAAATTTGAGTCAGGAATTATGAAATGGAAAGGGACAACTCATCCGCACGTTTGAGGCATGATCAATTTCCAAAATTATTGTATGCCTTAGGAATCCCAAGCCATCTATGCAACTGTATTTTAAAAAAAACATGCGCTCTCATTAGAGAAAAAGGCCCGCTTGTGGGTTAACCTGCGGGTCACCACAGCTCAGGCAAGGGAAGAGGTTTTGAAGGAAATTCCTTCATGGTAACCTTAGCCGGTGCGAGAATTGAACCAATGCCACTAGCATCACTCTACACTTCAAACTAGCCATCCGTGCAAGTGACCTAACTAACCCTTGCCACTGTATTAGATGTGGAGTAAAGATAATTCATTCTAATCAACATCATGACTAATACTCTTGATCCCAAATTTTACTACACTCATACCCCTCTGATTTGAAACCCACCCACCCCACCTATTGAACCTGATTTCCCCAGCCCTCTCCAACCTTAACTAAACACTTATCTGACCCTTACACTCTGGCACTTTAACTGGCACCCTACCATTTCCCCAGCTGGCATGCTACCCAGCTGACCACCTAGTCCCCACCCCAGCTCACATCCTAATTAGCTGGCCCCCTACCCATCTGGCACCCTCCCATCACACTTTTATAGATGCTTTCTACTCCACTTGCTCAGGTTATTACATACGTCCGTAGCAGGTGAGACTTAAACTTGGCCTTCCTGGTTCAGAGATAAAACACTCACACTGCACCACAACAACACCCACCCTTATCTTATGTACCTAACCTTCGACAATACTCTGAAGTGGCTGTCAGAATCTCATGAGATTTATATTTCAAAATACAGCAGTCAGTACAGTGAAAAGGGAGCATGGCTTCCCTTCCTCTGACAGTTTTATGCTGTGAAAGAACTATCAGAATGAAATTTGGCCTTTGTATTTCTGAAGGAGACCCGAATAGGATCTCTTCTCAAAAATGTAGAGCTCTTTCTTTTTTTTGTCACACCCTGGAAACCTGGCCAAAATTGTTTCAAATTCCTCTTCACCAATATCAAGCGCCTTAAAACGATGATAGAAATAACTTAATTCTCAACAAGAAGTCTGACCATGTTGAATTTTGCCCACTGGCTACGACTTTTCACTAAGTGTTCTGAGATAATTTTGTGATTGCAATGGGGAATGTTTGTGATGATATAAAGAAAAGGCCATAGTGTCTACTCTAACTGAGCAACAGCTGTGTTGTTGGTGATATCCGTACTATCAATGCCCAACAGGAGCCCCACTGAAAACAGAAAATTACATCCTCTGTTTATATTCAAGTCAGTGTTGTCAGAGATGAACCTTATCTTGAAGGTAGGGATTGATTTATCATTACGCATTACCAATTACAACCAAGATGAACTGATCAATTTTTTAAAGCTTGTCAGAGCATAGATTAATCAATGAGTTTATTGATGCCAACAATCTGTGCTGATTGAGAACAACAGCTGTTGTAATATATTGTGATTAACAGGTGTTAACTTTGTAAATGAGGTGTCATTCTGTACAGATGTCTGTAGTAGGAGACAACTGAAAATTTGTCCAGAGTTAAGAGCCCAATGATTATAAATCCTAATAAATAATAATATGTCTCATTATTGCTCTGCATATTTCCTTCCATGTATTTATTATTTTCTTTGTTTTGAAGAGGAATTTCCTAACAATTTCCACTGACAATTTAAATCTGCATTTTGTTGAGCTACTGCTGCATTATCACTTGAAGTATTCCAATTTTTTTTTGCGCACATGGGATTCTGTATCTCCTTTGAGGCTAATGTCCAATTCAATTAGTTACGCATGCGGTAAGTCAGTTATTTCGAACCACTGCTCAAAATGAAAATCTCAAATTCCTGGCAGGCAGATCCTCCCCTAAAAAGTTTCCAAACAGTCTGCAAGAATGTACCTGCATGGGTAAAAAGTCACCCTGGGAACAAAAGGGAAGGAAACGGTCACTAGTGGGCCAATTAGAAGCAAACATGGGACAGAAACAGCCTGTGATTGGAGGAGCAGCAAGCAGTTAGGAAAGTCAGTGTTGGCATTGAGGGTGTTGTTGGGGGAGGACCTTTTGCCAGGAGCCGGCAGCGTGGAGGGGTTGGATTCTGTGAACTGCCGTTGACCAATATGGGGAAGTTGAGCAGTGTGCCAGGAGCCAATATCTGAAGGGTGAGGGCTTGGTGTAGCTGAGAGCAGCAGGTGTGGTGCAGCTTTCAGCAGTGTAGGGGATGGGAGCTGTGTGTAAGCACCAAGAACTACAATTAACTGGGATGTGGGGCCTTTTACTAAGGTAGGTAGGGCCTTTTGTTGGATTCAGGAGTTCTGTCTGCTGGGTCCAAAGAGGGGTATTATCCAGAGGATGGCAGGGTTGTGAGGTGGAGACTTTCACAGGAGGTGTTGGGGTGAAATACGGTGGTTACAAGGGAGGGTTGGAGGAAGGTGCAAGATAACTGAGTGGCAGAAGGAGGCTACAAGAGTTGTGAGAGGGAAAAAAAGCTGCAAAGATGGTTGGGGAGGGAGAAGAAGGCAGCAACAGGTATGAATGTGGAGAAGGAGGTTGCAGGAGGATGAGTGGGAGTGGGGGGTGCAAGGGGTATGAACGGTAGAAGGAGGCTGCAAGAGATGTGAATGGTAGATGGAAGTTTCAACAGGCGTGAAGGGTGGGTTGAGTAAATGAAGGGGCTACAAGTGAAATATTGGAGGAGAAGGATGCTACAACAATGGTGTGCAGAATAGGGAGGTTGCAAAGATGGGAATGAGGAGAGGCTGTAAGGGAGACAGACAGAGTTTTAAACCTGTCAAAAAGAAGTACTCCTCAAACTGAAAGCCATGAAAACTTCAAGTCACTGAGGTAATGAATTCCTCACAAGAGTGTGGAATATTTAGTTTAGGAGTTAGTATACTTAAAAAAAAACTTGTTGGTTCCTACAAGAATGAACACTTACAATTTTAAATTTAAATTTGAAATTGAGATCCAGATGCTGTAAATAACCTTACAACTGCCTGGATAAAATGTTTCAGCTTTTGTGCACATGCAATGAAATGCATAAACTGTCATCCCATCGGTCTGTAGAAGATGTGTTTAGGGTGATGTCTTTTCATGTGTAGAAGTACTTTTTGTGTCTTTTGAGGAAAAAACATTAATTAAGCAATGCCTGTTATCTTGTACAACTTCAAATACTTCGGTATATAGGAAGTTGATGCTTCCCTTGTGAGTGTTATGTTGTATATTTAATAGAGAATTGATAATTATTAAGGATATTTTTGCACGTAATTCCAAATACCTCTTATGCAGAAGGTATTGTTACTACTTAAAAGCATTAACTAAAAAATTTAGTCAGTAGGAATGAAGATATATCTCTTCATAATCAAGAAGTGGCCCTTAAGTAAGGGCATGCCAATTGCACAGTACTTCAGCAGAATGAGATGAATGCTGAGTGAGTATAGTGTTGTGTTGGGATCCTCGCTGATTTTTCATTATTTTTATTTTATTCTTTATTCAATTTTCGTTTGGAGCTGTGAACTGTGAGCTGAAGATGACCTTTCAGCTGTGAGCAGCAGTTTGTGTTTGAAAAAAAAAGGGACAAACAAACTAAATAAAAACCAAAAGAATTGCGGATGCTGTAAATCGGGAACACAAAGTTGCTGGAAGAGCTCAGCAGGTCTGGCAGCATCTGTGAAATAGAAAACAGAGTTAACGTTTCGGGTCCAGTGACCCTTCCTCAGAACTGATGGTGGCTGGGAAAACGTCAGTTTATATGCAGAAAATAGGGAGGTGGGTTGGGTAGGGAGTAAATGATAGGAAAGAGCCCAAAGAGAGAGAAAGACAGTTGGACAGACAAAGGAGTTGCTAACGATCAGGCTGGGAGGGTGAATAGTTATTAAAGGGGACTGTTAGTGACTAACAATGTGTGTAATGGCAGGCTATATGGTAATAAGGCCTGGTGTGTGGGGTAGGGGGCTGGGACATGGGAAAGTTTAGGCCCTAAAATTATTGAACTCAATATTGAGTCCAGAGGGCTGTAGGGTCCCCAAGCGGAAAATGAGGTGTTGTTCCTTCAGCTTGCGTTGGGCTTCACTGGAACACTGCAGCAAGCCAGAGACAGAGATGTTGGCCAGGGAGCAGGGTGGTGCGTTGAAGTGGCAGGCAACAGGTAGTTCAGGGTCTTTTTTGCAAGCAGAACATAGATGTCCTGCGAAGCGGTTGCCAAGTCTACACTTCGTTCCCCCAGTGTTGAGGAGACTACATTGTGAGCAGCAAATGCAGTAGACTAGATTCTGGGAAGTGCAGATGACGTGTTGCTTCACCTGGAAGGTATGTTTGGGCCCTTGGATACTGGGGAGGGAGGAGGTAAATGGGCAGGTGTTGCAACCTCGCTGGTTATGGGGGAGGTGCCTTAGGGCTGTGAGGAGGTGTTGGGGGTGAAGGAAGCGTGGACCAGGGTGTCCCGGAGGGAACAGTCCCTGCGGAAGGCGGACAAGGGAAGGGAGGGGAGTATGTGTCTGGTGGTGGCATCTCGCTGGAGGTGGTGGAAATGGCGTCTGATGATCTTCTGGATGTGGATGCTGATGGGATGGTAGGTGAGGATAAGGGGAACCCTGTCGCTGTTGCGGGAGGGAAGAGGAGTGAGGACGGAAGTGCAGGAGATGGGTTGGACCTGGGTTGGACAAACAAGCTGTTGTTTACTTGGGGCCAGGCCTGAAAATTAATTACAGATTGGTTCTTTATTAAAATGCTCCAAAGACACTTCAACACCAGGGAGAGCAGTATGTCTAACCAGAAAGCAGATGGTTAGCCATTAGTGATGTCAGTACCTGGGAATTAGTGCCGTCAAGTCTGGGAGAGAACATGACGGGTCAAGCAGAGGGAGGGGTGAGAGAGTTTAAACTTTTTTTGAAGATAGTGGGAACGACCGATGCTGGAGTCTGAGATAACAAGGTGTGGAGCTGGAGGAACACAGTAGGCTAGGCAGCATCAGAGGAGCAGGAAAGCTGACGTTTCGGGAAAGGTCCCAACCCGAAACATCAGCTTTAGAAGGGTCCCGACCCGAAAAGTAAACCTTTTTTGGACTGTGTTTTTGAGACAAGGAGTTTGGTTGTTAATGCTGCAGCATGAAGATTTGAAATCTCCCTGCCTAACCTGCAGTAGGTTATTAACTGCCATTGGAAATTAGAGAATAGCAAATAAGGTATAAGTATTGCTGAAACTTTCTCAGATGAACTGAAAATGTGGCCTTGATTGACATTTTCAGAAAATCAACCAAAAAAAATCATATTTCATGCGACACATCCTGAAAACCGCTAAGGTAATCCAGCCAGTTCTGTTTTTTTAATCCTTTAACTATGTGTTTGTTTGTCTCTGTCTTTTGTGTCAATGGGACAAAAAACAAAATGTTATTGCATTTAAATCATAGACATTAATGAGATTTCTTTGTTTAATTGTGCTCTGCTCAAGTTACTGCATTATTAATAAATATTTAAGTCTTTTGTTTAAGCTATAAACCCAGTGTCTAGAATTGATTATTCAGAGATGGGATTGGTCATTCAAAAATCCTGGTTAAGAATCATTGGGGTCAATTTTGAGGGTCTTTGAAGGTTTTAACTTTATTATGTTGTAAATGCAGAGGTAGGAAGGCTAATTTGATTTGGCTGTCTGCCTCCATGTCATAACAGTTGGAAATTTAGTTCAAAGTGGGAATTTTGTATAAGCGGGTACACAGGTGCTTTAACTAAGCTTTACTGCAATAAGTAAACTTTCCAGAGTGAGATATGTGTGGGAGAGGATAAAAGGCATGGATTGAGAGGCCTATCTGCAGTAAAACCACTAATGGATTGTCATCACAAATCATGACATGTTGTGAGTGCAGGGAAAGAAACCAATTAGTGAGTAGATTGATGAATATTTATAGCCTTTAAAGTAAAAGTAAGGTTTTCAGTTTGTGTTTGGGCCTCCAGCGACGGTCCCCATCATGTGAGATATCAGTCTTCAGCTAATTAGTTTCACTCCACTTGATTTCAAGAAACAGTTGGAGGCACTGGATACCGCAAAAGCTATGCGCCCTGACAACATTTCACTAATACTACGAACAACTTGTGTGCCAGAACTTGCCACTCCCCTAGCCAAGTACTTCCAGTACAGTTAAAACACTGACATCAACAGTATGGAAAATTGCCTAGATATGTCCAGTACACAAAAAGCAGGATAAATTCAGCCCAGCCAGTTATGGCACTCCTTCGTCTACTCTCAACCATCAGTAAAGCGGTGGAAGATGTCATTATCAGTGCTATCCAGCAGCAGTAGCTCAGTAATACCATGCTTAGTGACGCCCAGTTTAGGTTCTACAAGACCATTCAGCTCCTGACCTCATTACAGCCTTGGTTCAAACATGGACAAAAGAGCTGAATTCCAGAAGGTGAGAGTGACAGCCCTTGACATCAAGATCACATTCGAACAAGTGTGGCATAAAGGAGCCCTAGCAAAACTGGAATCAATGGATAGTAGAGGGCAAACTCTCCCATTAGTTGGAGGCACACCTGGCAAATACGAAGATGATCATGGTTGTTGGAGGTCAGTCATTTCAGCTCACCAATCACTCACCATCTTGACTTGGAAATATATCTCTGTTCCTTCACTGTCGCTGGATCAAATCCTGGAATTCCCTCCCTAAGAACATTGTGGGTTAACTTACAACATGTGGACTGAAGCAGTTCAAAAAGGCAGCTCATCAACACCTTCTCAAGGGCAACTAGGACCAGGCATTAAATACTGGTCAGCCAGTGACGCTCATGTTTCACAAGTGAATTTTAAAAAAAGCTAATAGTATTAAAGACTGATTAAGTCCCCTGGACCCAATGCGACACATCCTAAGATATTAAACAAAGTGACTTCAGAAGTACCAGTGGATGCGTCTTAATACTTTTATTTAAAAAAAGGAAGAAGGCAGAAAACAGGTAACTATAGCCAGTTTCCTTCAAGGTCTGTTATTAGGAAAATGTTAGAGTTCTATAATAAAGGAGTTAATATTAGTGCATTAGTAAATACATATGATCAAGCAAAGTCAGCATGGGTTCATGAAGGGGAATTCATGCCTAACAAATTTATTAGAATTCTCTGAGGAGGTAAAAAGCAGAACAGATAAAGGGGAAGCACTGGATGTAATTTATTTGGATTTTCAGGAGGCATTTGTTAAGGGTACCACATGTTAAGCTATTTAATAAAACAAGAGCTCATGGTGTTGATGGATCATACAATGGATAGAAGATTGGCTTTTAATAGAAAACAGAGATTTGGGATGGGGGGGCATTGGATGATGAAAGTGAATGTATTATAACCAAATTTGCAAATGACACCAAAATAGGAAGGTGAGCAAGTGGTGAGAGTGACTTAGAATCTGCACAGGGATATAGCTAGGTTAAGCAAGTGGCCAAAAAGATAGCAGATGGAATATATTTGTGGAAAAATGTGAGATTATGCCCTTTGGCAAGAATACTAGAGGAGTGGAATATTATTTAAGTGGAGAAAGACTGCAGAAAGCTATAGCACAGATGGAGTTTGGAGCCTTTTAGCATAAATCGTGAAAATGCAAATTCAGCAGGTAATGGGAAAGGCAAATGGAATGTTGACCTTTATTTCAAAGGGAATGCAGAATAAAAATGAGCAAGTCTTGATAAAACTGTATGAGGTACTAGTCAGACCACAATTAAAATTCTAGAAGCAGTTTTAGGGCCCTTATCTAAGGAAAGATATACTAGCATGAGAGACAGTCAAAAGAAGGCTCAATAGGCTGGTCTGAGTATGGAGCGTACTGTCTTATGAGCAGAGATTGAGTAGTTTGTGCTTGTATTTGCTGGAGTTTGGAAGTGTGAGAGGTGACCATATTGAGACATATAAGATTCTTAGGGGACATTGGCAGGGTGGATGTGGAATGGTTGTTTTCCCTTATGGGAGAGCCTAGGATCAGAGGGCGTAATCTCAGAACAAAGGGCTGCCCATTTAAGACAGAGATGCAGAGGAATTTCTTATCTGCGAGGACAATAAATTTATGGAATTGTTTACTGCAGAGGGCTGTTGAAGGTGAGTTGTTAAATATATATAAGGCTGAGGTCGACCGATTTTTAATCAGTAAGGGAATCGTGTTATGGGCAAAAGGTGGGAAAGCGGAGTTGAGAATTACCAGATCAGTCATGATCTAATTGAATAACGGGGCAGACTCAATAGACTGAATAGCCCGTTGCTGCTTCTATGTCTTATGACTTTAAATCTCAGGAGGAACCCTTGAAAAATAAAACATATTTTAACTCCTGGTTCAAATATTGTTTGAAAATATTTAGGTGATAAATTTCATTATGAAATTTTGAGATACAAGATGCACTATTTTTCGAAAGTGCTTATGAAGGCATGTATGTAACTTATTTAGTCTGAATTCTTGAACTGCAAATATGTAGAAATCAGCAGTTTATTGTTAAAAACTGGAAGGACTTTGGATACTGGAAATCAGAAACAAAAACAAATTGCTGGAAAAGCTCAGCAGATCTGGCAACATCTGTGGAGAGAAATCAGAGTTAACGTTTCGGGTCCAGTGACCCTTTCTCAGCACTTTATTGTGGCTTGTTTCATTCAAACTTGAAGGGCTAAGGTATAGGTTCACGGGCTAGCCTCAAACCCTGAAGTAAATTGGATTAGTACTTAAAACTATGATGTTGTTACTAGTACAGAGACTTGGTTAAGGGAGGGACAGGATTGGCAGCTTAACGTTCCAAGGTACAGATGTTTCAGGTGGGATAGAGGGGGATATAAAAGGGGTGGGGGAGTTGCACTACTTGTTAAGGAGAATATCACAGGACACCTCGGATGGCTCATACTGCGAAGCAATATAGGTAGAGCTCAGGAACAGGAAGGGTGCAATCACAATGTTTGGGGTTTACTATAGGCCTTCCATCAGCCAGCAGGAGATAGAAGAGCAAATATCTGGGCAGATGTTGGCAATATGCAATATGTAAAACAACAGGGTTGTTGTCGTGGGTGATTTTAACTTCCCATATATTGACTGGGACTCACTTAGTGCTTGGGGCTCAGATGGGGCAGAGTTTGTAAGGAGCAGCAAGGAGGGCTTCTTGAAACAGTATGTAGGTAGTCCAATTAGGAAAGGGGCTGCACTGGACCGAGTATTGGGGAATGAGCCTGGCCAGGTGGTCGACGTCTCCATAGGAGAGCAGCTCAAGAACAGTGATCACAATTCAGTAAGCTTTAAAGTACTGATGGATAAAGATAGATATAGTTGTCAGGTGAAGGTGCTAAATTGGTGGAAAGCTAATTACAACAATATTTGGCAGGAACTGAAGAATGTAGATTGGAGGCAGATATTTGAGGGCAAATCAACATATGGTATGTGGGAGGCTTTCAAGTGTAAGTTGCTGGGAACTCAGGACCGGCGTGTTCCTTTAAGGATGAAGGATAAGAATGGCAAGTTTAGGGAACCTTGGATAACGAGAGATATTGTGAGCCTAATCAAAAAGAAAAAGGAAGCATTTATCAAGGCTATGAGGTTGGGAACACAAGAAGCAGGGGTGGAATACAAGGAAAGTCAAAAGAAACTTAAACAAGGAGTCAGAAGGGCTAAAAGGGGTCATGAAAAGTCATTGGCCAACAGGATTAAGGAAAATCCCAAGGCTTTTTATACATATATAAAGAGCAAGAGGATAACCAGGGAGAGGGTTGGCCCACTCGAGGACAGGGAAGGGAATTTATGTGTGGAGCCAGAGGAAATGGGCAAGGTATTACATGAATACTTTGTGTCAGTATTCACCATAGCGAAGGACTTGATGGATGATGAGTCTGAGGAAGGGTGTGTAGATAGTTTGGGTCATGTGGAGGTCAAATGGGAGGAGGTATTGGGGGTCTTGAAAAACATTCAGGTAGACATGTCCCCAGGGCCTGATAGGATATACCCCAGAATATTGAAAGATGCAAGGGAGGAAATTGCTGGGGCCTTGGGGAAATCTTTGTATCCTGACTGGCTACAGGGGAGGTCCCAGAGGATTGGAGAATAGCCAATGTTGTTCCTTTGTTTAAGAAGGGTGGCAAGGATAATCCAGCTAATTACAAGCCAGTGAACCTTACGTCAGTGGTAGGGAAATTATTGGAGGGGATTCTTTGAGACAAGATTTACTCCCACCTGGAAATCAGTAGGCATATTAGCGAGAGGCTACATGGTTTTGTGAAGGCGAGGTGGTGTCTCACTAACTTGTTGAGTTTTTTGATGAAGTGATGAAGATGATCAATGAGGGTAGGGCAGTGGATGTTGTCTACATGGGCTTCAGTAAGGTCTTTGACAAGGTCCCTCATGGCAGGCTGATACAGAAGGTAAAGTCGCACGGGGTCAGAGGTGCGCTTGCAAGATGGATTTAAAACTGGCTCGGTCATAGCAATGGAAGGGTGCGTTTCTGAATGGAGGGCTGTGACTAGTGGCGTACCTCAGGGATCAGTATTGGGACCTTTGCTATTTGTAATATGTATAAATGATGATTTATATATGATTTATGAGGAGAATGTAACTGGTCTGATTAGTAAGTTTGCCGATGACACAAAGGTTAGTGGAATTGCAGATAACGATGAGGCCCATCAAAGGATACAGCTGGATATAGATCAGTTGGTGACTTGGGCAGAGAAATGGCAGATGGAGTTTAGTCCGGAAAAATGTGAGGTAATCATTTTGGAAGGTCTAATCCAGATGGAAAATATACAGTAAATGGCAGAACCCTTAAGAGTACTGATAGGCAGAGGGATCTGGTGTACAGGTACACAGGTCACTGAAAGTGGCAACGCAGGTAGGAAAAGTAGTCAGAGGCATATGGCGTGCTTGCCTTCATTGGCTGGGGCATTGAGTTTAAAAATTGGTGGGTAATGTTGCAGCTTTATAGAACCTTAGTTAGGCTGCATTTGGAATATTGTGTTCAATTCTGGTCACCACACTACCAGAAGGATGTGGTGGTTTTGGAGATGGTACAGAAAAGATTTACCAGGATGTTGCCTGGTATGGAGGGCATTAGCTATGAGGAGAGGTTGGAGAGACTTGGGTTGTTCTCACTGGAACGACGGAGATTGAGGGGTGACCTGATAGAGGTCTACAAGATTATGAAGGGCATGGACAGAGTGGACAGTCAGAAGCTTTTTCCTAGGGTGGAAGAGTTAGTTACCAGGGGCCATGGGTTTAAGGTGCGAGGGGCAAGGTTTAAAGGTGATGTACAAGGCCAGTTTTTTACACAGAGGGTGGTGGGTGCCTGGAACTCGTTGCTGGAGGAGGTAGTGGAAGCAGATACTATAGTGACTTTTAAAGGGTGTCTTGACAAATACATGAATAGGATGGGAATAGAGGGATACTGTCGCCAGAAGGGTAGGGGTTTTAGTTGTGATGGGCAGCATGTCGGTGCAGGCTTGGAGGGCCGAAGGGCCTGTTCCTGTACTGTAATTTTCTTTGTTCTTTGTTTGTTCTTAAATAAGTTAATTGAAGAATGGTATAAAAGCAACTTGACTGCTTCTGTACTTGTCACTATCATGCAGTATGTTAAAATAATATATGATATTTTCCGATGATCATTTCTGGTACCTTATGATATTTGCCACCTTTACAAGTACGTGGTTCTGGATTCAGCTTGATTGAGGTACAGTAAAGCCATAAATCCTCCTTTATCTTCGATTTGTCATTGGCCAATCTAGTGTTTAGTGTAGAGGATACATTACAGTAGAACATCTACAGAAGCAGCACTGTTCTTCGGTTCGTAACAAGATCAGGTGATCAGGCCCAATTGCTATCCCCTCCGAAAAGTAGAGTAGCTTTTTTTTGTTTCCATCCATGGACTGTTCGACAGCAATAAAATAGACATAGTCAATGCAACATGAACATTAACCACTTCAGAACCTTACAACACAATATTTCTAGATTAAGAATCCAAGCAGTAAGAATTCATATGTTAACATCACAATAAAAAGCATGTTGCCAACAGCTGAGGCCCACATTGATTTTTGTTTTAATGTGTCCTGAATATAATGATCTATTGAAGTTAAATAACGATTGAATGAAAGCAATGAGTATCCTCTAATTTACAGTCGTTGGATATGTATATTATTTAGTTATACCACAGAAGCAGATAAATCTGAAACTGGTTAAAATTCATTTCAGTTTTTTAAATCTATTTTGTGCTCTAATATTCATTGCAATTGTTTAATTTACATATCATAAATTCTTGTTATTTTCCCATGATGTTGTGTCCAAATGTTTTAATAGACAGATGGACGTGGATCTGAACATTGAAGCTGGAATCCCATAAGTGAATGTGCATCCTGGAAGTGAAAATTCATGAAAGTACCAACTTTACATTAACCAGTTAGTTCTGGGTATTCCGTACCTGATCAAAGAGATGCAAAGTGCCCCGTGTTGGTTTGAAGTGTCTCTTTATTCACCATAATTACAGAAGTTTAATTATGATATCCCCACTACTTATTTCATTGCTGGTGAGATTTATAAAAATATATCTGCTAAGTTTCTTGCAGGATTGCATTTGAAACTAGAAGGCACAATTTTGAATGAAGGAATTCCAAATTACTACTGATTGAAGGTATATTCTTTGCCCTCTGTTAAGCAATCCCACTGTGAGATGATTCTATGGCCTGTGTTCCAAATATAGCCCACCAGTGGGTGTGTCTATAATTTTTATGCCCCTCTGCGTCTGTTAGTCACAACTGTGCAGCTTTGGAGAGTGAGCAGATTCTCCAATTAGGCCTTGGGAACTAATGTTTTAGCCAGAATCCAAAATGATAAACGCAATTGATGAGGATTGCACAAAATCAAAACTTAAAAATCCATATCAATTGCTCAATCATTGGCAAGAGTTAATTACTCATTTAATAATTGCCAGAGAAAGCAAATTTGAACCACAGTTCTATAACATGAGAGCACAAAGTGGTAAAAGATCTGCACATAAAGAAAAGAAAGACTTGCTTGCATAAGGCCTTTCATGGCCTCAAATGTCCCAAAGAAATACTTTTGAAGTGAAACCAGTATCGCCAGTTTGTGCACAGCAGTTCCCACAAAAAGCAATGCAATATTGAGTAGATAATTTTTTTTTTAATATATTGACTGAGGATTAATTATTGACTAGTATACTATGGATAACTCCCCTGTTATTTTTTAAAATAGTGCTATGGGATGTTGTTATGCCTACCCAAAAAAGCAGACTGTGCATCATTTTTGTGAGGCTAGGGTCCTTTATCTAAATGAAGGAATCAATGATGATATCATGTGTGAGTTGGCTATAATAAATTGGGAAGCATTACTTAGAAGGATGACAATGATCGACAATGACAAACATTTAAAGAGCACGTGGATAATTGCAACAATTGTGCATTCCTGTGTGGCCCAAAAATAAA
Organism: Rhincodon typus; assembly: GCF_021869965.1. Lineage (NCBI taxonomy): Eukaryota > Metazoa > Chordata > Chondrichthyes > Orectolobiformes > Rhincodontidae > Rhincodon > Rhincodon typus. The sequence continues at coordinate 28,083,376 of NC_063362.1, forward strand.
ATAGGAAATGTGGCTTGACAATGGCTAGCGAGGGAAGTAAGAGATAGAGATAGTATTAGATCCAAGTAAGGAGTATACAAATTTGTCAAAAAAGGGAGCAAACCTGAGGATTGGAAGTAGTTTAGATTTTTACAAAGGAAGACAAAGGAATTGATTAAGAAGGAGAGAATAGGGTGAGCTTGTGTGAAACATATAAACTCGTATAGGTACATGAAGAAAACAAAAGTGAAGACAAATGTAGGTGTCTGATAGTCAGAGGCAGGGGAAGTGATAAAGGGATACAAAGTGATGGCAGACCACTTAAATACATACTTTGGTTTTGTATTGTTAGTAACATGTTCAGTCAGGTGGACTTCATAGAATATGAGTTCCCTGATTGGGGTTATTAACCTGGCCCAATTAATACAGACTGGGGTGTGTCCTCCACCCTGCTTCCTGATGTTGATGAACAGCTCCTTCATTTTGCTATATTGAGGAAGAGATTGTTATCTTTACATCATGCCACTAAGCTGTCTGTCTCTTTCCTGTACTTTGTTATTGCTTGAGATCCAACCCACGACAGAGGTGTCATCAGCAAATTTTGTATATGGAGTTAGAGCTGTTTGTTCTGTTTGTTCATCTTAAATTCACTAAGTTTTGATCAAGATCTTGTTAAATTCTTCTTACCATTATCTTGTGTTGATGTTGCTGTTCTCTGCCTGGGCTTCACCAATCCCATAAACTCTACATCAACACGAGGACAGAAAGGCAAGTAATGACGTAAGTTTCCATCTCCAGAGAGAAGGTAGAGGAGAGACACATTGCAAAATAATGAAACTCAAAATGAGGACTTGAATGCTCAGCCCTGCGTAGAGTCAGTCACCCTGGGAGAAACTGCACAGTTAATAAATGGAATAAGTATTGTTTCCAGCAAGGTAATCCATTCTGATCTGAAAGAAAACAGAGCCCCCAAATGTATCTCTAAGCATCTGTCATCTTGGTATTTTTCAAAGCTCTTTACAGCCAGTGAAATATCATACATAGCAAACGGGCACCATTCTGCTTACAGGGAAATCCCACAGTCAACAGTTTGATAATGCCCAGATAACACATTAAACATTAAAGATAACATAAGAGCGAAAACTAAATCATGTTGTATTGCAGAGGTCAGTGGCAAACTGGAGGATTGGGAAACTTTTAAAGACCAACAAACAATCAGTTTAAAAAAAAGGTAATAGAAAAAGGAAAGATTAATTATCAAGGAAAACTGGCAAAAAATATAAAAATGAATAGGTACAGTTTCTTTAAGTACATAAAAAGGAAGAAAGTAGTTGAAAGGTGGCCCCTTCAAGGATGACACTGAGGAGTTGACAGCGAGGAACATAAATGTCAGATGCACTAAATCAGTATGTTGCCTGAGTTTCCACAGTAGGGGACACTGAAACAATGCCAAGAGTAATCGGTAATGTAGATTATAGAAAAGGAAGAACTTAAAACAATTACCATCACTAGGGGAAAATATACAGAAGAAGGTATTGGTATTAAAGGCAGACAAGTTTCCAGAGTGTGGTGGCCTACATCTTAGTGTCTTAAAGAAGTGGCGATACAGATAGTGGACACATTGGTGAAAATATTCCAAAATTCACTGTATTCTGGAAAGGTTCCAGTAGATTGGAAAATTCAAGTATAACATCCTTACTCAAAAAGGGAGGCAGACAGAAATTATAGACTCGTTAGTTTAATGTCTGTCATTGAGAAATTGTTGGAATCCATTACTAAGGAAGTAGTAATGAGACCTTTGGAAAGTCAAAATGCAGTCCATCAGAGTCAATATGGTTTTAGGAAGTGTAAATCATGTTTGACTAATTTGCTAGAATTCATCAAAGAGATGCTCCAAGCAAAGTTGATAATGGGAGTCCTGTAGATATAGTACCTGTAATCCTGCTTTAGCATGTGTTTCATTAACACAAATTAGCTGTAACGTGATTGATGAATAGTGGACGCTGTTTGAATAACATGAACTTTCTGCTGTACAGGTATAGTGATTTTTCTATAGCCATTTCCCTATAACATGATTTTCTATGGCGATTTTCTAGAATGCGAGGTCACATAAGAACGCAACTATTGCGTTATAGAAGAACTACCTGTATATCTAGATTTCCAGAAAGCATTTGATAAGGTGCCGCACAAAAGGTTAATACACAAGGTAAAGTCATTAGATGATAAGGGTAATTTATTAACTTGAATAGAGGCATGGCCAACCAGCAGAAAGCAGAGAGTTAGGATAAATATCCCTTTCTGTTTGTCAGGATTTAACTAATGGGATGCCATGGGGTTTGATCCTTAGGCCCTAACCATTTACAATCTATTTTAATAACTTGGATGCAGGGATAGAAGATACCATAGCCAAATTTGCAGATGACACTAAAATAGATAGGAAAGTAAGTTACAATGAAGAAATGAGAGATTTACAAATGCATGTAGATAGCTTAGGTGAAAAGGCCAAAATTTGGCAGGTGGAGTTTAACAGGGATAAGTGTGAAGTTATCATTTTGATCAAAAGAATAAGAAGGTAACTTGTTATCTAAATAGAGAGAAACTTAAAAATGCTTTGGTGCAGAGGAATCTGGGTGTCCTCATGCATAGGTTGCAGAAAGCTTGTATGCAGGTAGAGCAGTTATATGGAGGGCAAATAGAGTTTTGGCAGTTATGGCTGAAGGAATCAAGTATCAAAGTAGGAATTGTTGTTGCACTTGAACAAGACATTGGTGAGTCTGCAACTGGAGTTCAACATAGATTCTAAAAGGCAGGTGTACAATGAATGCTTCCCCTTTATAGGGCAATCTAGAATGAGGTCTAGGCTAAGAGGTGGCAGATTTAAGAGAGATGAGGAGGAATTACTTCTGTCAAACAGTTGTGAATCTGTGAAATTCAGTACTACAGAGTTTGGTGCACACTGTCATACTGAATAACTTTGAAGAGAGAGATTTTTAATTCCTAATAGGTTAGGGAGAGCAGGCAGGAAAATGGAGTTGAGGCCAAGATGTGATGAGCCATGATTAAGTTGAATGTGGAGCAGACTTGATGGGCTTGATTGCCTACTCCTGTTCCAAATTTTAATGTTCTTATGGTCTCATGACATGAAATTCCAAGTTGAGACAGACCACCAGCCTTTGGTAACAATTTCTGGATCAAAGGAAATCCCAGAAACGTGTCAATATATGAAGATTCAGGAGTAGTTGATGAGATATGACTATGCCATTGTCTGTGTTCTAGAGAAGGTGCAAGTAACAGCATATGCGGTCTGAAGAGCAGTTGTGGATCAAGTAGAAAAAGATCTTTTTCTGGTCTAAGTAGTGACTTATCCTACAATGACTGACACGTCACTAGCAACTGAAGGAAAACTCGGGCAAATTTATGCAGCTGAAATATCTGATGACAGGTGCATAGAGTTCAGATAACTATGTTTGCAAGAGAGCTCAAAACATAGTCCAGCACCCCAAAGTGCTTAAAAAGCTACCACAAGAAATAACAGCATTTGTAATTGAGCCCTGATGAAGGGTGTAAACCCGAAACATCAACTTTCCTGCTCCTATGATGCTGCCTGACCTGCTGTGTTCCTCCAGCTCTACACTGTACTGACAGCATTTGTCAATATTATTAGATTATATTTGGGAATGTTATTAATGTATGATGATAGAATTGTTATTTCAAAGTTGATAAAAAGAGAAATTCCATAAAAATATCATTGGGTATATCTAGTTATTGCAAAGTAAGAGCAAGAGTAAAGTAATCAGTGTGGTGGCCAGGCATTTTGAAAGACATACAGGTTTACAATTAGTTGTGCCAGAATGTGTGGTATGCAGAGCCAAGTGCCTACAGAGCTATTGATTACAACAAGATTTCCAGACAGGTCATGGGAAAAGCTGACAACAGATTTGTTTAATTTCAAAGGGAAGATGTATTTAGTCCTTGTCGACAATTATTTAAGATGGATTGAAGTGACAGTATACGAGGAGCAAGAGTATGTTAACTCCGCCCTTTGAGCCTGTTTCGCCATTCATTAAGATCATGGCTGATCTGATTTTAACCTCAATTCTACATTTCTGCATATTTTCAATAATCTTTCATCTGCTTTTGTAATCAGCAATATTTCTACCTCTGCCTTAAGTATATTTAAAGATTTTTGCATCCACTGCCTTAGGAGGAAACATCTTTTCGACAATTACCCGGTCAAGTCCCTTCAAGATCTTGTGTGTATCAATTAAGTCACCTCCGACTTTTTTAAACTCCAGAGGATATAGGCCTAGTTGTTTAGCCTTTCCTCATAAATAAATCCACTCATTCCAGGTATTCATCTGATAAACCTTCTCTGAACTGTTTTCAATGCATTAACAACCTTCTATAAGTGTGGTGACCAATACTGTATACAGTACTCTAGATGCAGTCTCACCAATTCCCTTTAAAGTTGAACATAACCTCATGGCTCTTACGTTCAATTCCCCTCTATAAAACATAACATTCTATTAACTTTGTATCAGAGATAGTAGGAACTGCAGATGCTGGAGAATCTGAGATAACAAGGTGTAGAGCTGGATGAACACAGCAGGCCAAGCAGCATCAT
>NC_063362.1:28088378-28175863 GCF_021869965.1 Rhincodon typus
TGCTTGGCCTGCTGTGTTCATCCAGCTCTACACCTTGTATTCTATTAACTTTCTTGATTACTTGTTGGACCTGCATACTAACCTTCTGCGATTCATGCACTAGGACACCCAGGGCCCTCTGCACACACAGTGGTTAGAGCACTGTAAAGATTCTTTATGATACATAGTTTCCATGAAGAATTAGCATCAGACAATGAACCTCATTTCATGAATTAGTGTTTCAAGCAATGTTGAAGGCAGGCATCAAGTAAGTGACAAGTTCTCCATTCCAACCCTGGTCGAAGAAAATGGCAGAAAGGACAGTTAAGACTTCAAAGTCTCTGATGCATTAGTGTGCTGACTGAGAATTATCTCTGCACTTTGCACTTTTCCAGATCAACGCCATTTGATAATGCTGAAATGTTAAAGGGACGGAGATTTATATATGGATGTTTCTGTTTTAGAACACAATCCCAAGCCAAAAGTTGTCTTTTAAGATGACAAGAAGGTAAAACAAACTGAGAAAAGCTACAGCAAAGAGCAACAGAACTGAGACATCTCTTGACATAAAACAATTACTTGGTCAGCCTTAAAGCCAGGCCTCAAATCTGGTTAAGGATCAGGAAGCCAGGAGCCAAAGTCATCAGATAAACAGTTCAACTGTGATCTTATATTGTCAGAATACCTGAAGGGGAATTCGAGAAGAACAGGAAGGTATTGACCGCACTTGAACCAGAAAGTGAGACCGAGTATGATTATCATAGTGTGTGGGATAGATATACTGATACTGTACCATATAGTGTACAGAGGGATACCACAGTACCAGAAATGGTGTAACACCATCACCCGAGTGTAAAAATCAAGCAAATCAGATCAGGATATCCTGTCAGAGTTCAAGATCTCTTAAGCTAGGAGATTCTGACATTGGATGGTGAAAATTATGTTAATAATTATGCTAATGATGACAAATGCTATGTAAATAAGTTAATGTAAACTATGGGGTAATTTACACCAAATTTTGGGAAGAGAAATTGAGAGAAATTTTGGGGGGAGTGTGCGTGTGCATGTAGTATAATGAGAGCTATCTTAATGACGATGTAATTGATGATGATGAGTCTGACATCAGTAAGATTGAAGATATCAGACTGGTATCAGCATGTAGAGAAAGAACTCTTAGATACTACATCAGCGATGTGCATTTATTAAACCGCAGTGTACAGATGTAAATAAAGGAGTGTTACAGTACATCAAGAGTACAAGAGCCTTACTTCGAGATAAGAAGCAATGAGCCTTGTGGATAGCGTACGTATAGACGCAAACAGCTCTGAGATACATCAAACTAGTGTTCCAATGTGCATATAAGAGTATTAGTTTAAAGCACCAGACAAAGCTCCTGTGGACTCTAAAGGCAATGCTGTGGGAAAGGGAAGAAAAAAACATTGCACATGATTCCCTGGCCTTGTGTATGGATAGATAAGAATAAGCTTGGTGAGAACAGACCCACACAATTGAATGATAGTGGAGAGGCATTCAGAATGATGGTGACTGCACTATTACTGAGAATGATGAGCACTGAAGATAGATTTTTTTTTTGTACTGCGTCCAGGTAAAAACCAGATTGGAGAGAGACAAAACAGTAGCTCTAGGTGAACTACTTGGGCAGGTAGTGCAGGATTTCCCTGTGGCTATTCCCCTCTCAAACAGGTATACCATTTTAAGCAGTAGTAATAGGGGACTCAGGTGATACAGGTGTTTCTCTGGCCACAAGCGAGACTCCAGGATGTGTGTTGCCTCCTTGGTGTTAGGGTCAAAAATGTCTCTGACTGGGCACAGGATATTCTGAAGGGAGAGGGTGAGGAACCAGAGGTTGTGGTCCATGCTGGTGATGCTTCATGCTGTAACAGTGCCATTCAGGACCTTCTAAAGGGCATCTAGGAATGGGCAATAAATGATGGCCCAGTGAGCAATGCCCACAGTCCATGAGTACATAATAAAACAAACGCAGCAATGGAAGTTATCCAGTGAAAAAGGCATAAATCTTTCATTTTAGCTGCAAATAGGTGGGAATTTCCAATTTGGCCACATGGGAAAGCCCAATATAGCAGCACTGACGTTATTACAAATTAAAAGTATTTTAAGCAAAGTAGATAATCAAATCAGGAAGGCATGGCATCAGAAATAATATTGCCAGGAAGATTTAATTTCACATGTGGGCCAGTTGGAACTTAACATGCAGAATGGTTTCCAAATTAGATACTAAATCAGAAACTGAACAAGTAAATTGTCTTCTGTATACAATTGGAAGCATAGCTGATGATTCTACCTCCCTAAGGTATGAAAAAAAAGCAGCAGAGACTTTTGAAGAAGTGCTGAAATTGTTTAACAATTGCTTTAATCTCAAACCGACAAAATTCTTGAAAGTGCAAGTTTTAGTAGAAGGAGTCACCACCAAGCAGAGTCCATGGATAATTACATCAATGGTCTTGACAGATTTGTCAAAAAATACAATGCTTGTGATTTAGAGTCAGAATTCAGAAAAGACAATATATTTGTTGAAGTTACTGGTGAATATTTGCCGAGTTTATTGCATTCAGAAGAAGATTTGACTTTTGAGGAAGCCAATCAGTGTGAGTGAAACTGAAGTCTAGATACAGCACATATCAGTCCTGAGAGGAGATGACAAATAGTTGTCAACCTATACATACATCACAATCCAGAATTCTCACTGTTCAGTATGAGTGCATACCCTCCTTTAGTTTTCTTCAAATGGCAGAAAAGTTAACTAGTCACTTCAAGGAACAACAAAAACATGACCAGCCAGTCAAGGAACAACAGGCTAAGAAACAGTTGATTAAGGAACAACTGGTCATGGAACAATTGGACAAGAGTTAACTGACAAATGATTTAAGGTGCTTCCTAAACTCGTGGAGGACTCAAATAGAAGGCAGAATCAATTGAGATTAGCTATGTTGCCATGAGAAATTTATTTCATACTGTCAGGAAGATGGAAACCTGCTTTTTTATACTGGTTTGGCGGGAATGTTTTCTACTACCATCAAAAATGAAGAAATTTAAGACTGAAAGAATCAACAAAGTTTGTGAGGAAACATAACTATGTCTATCAGTGTGACAGTAGGGGGCTATAGCTTGTGTTTAAATAATAAATATTAAGGAGATTGCCTTGTTGTTTATCCACATTCTACTAAAGTTACATTATTAATAATTTGTTAATTTCTGTTTAAATTATAAACTTGGTGATATCTGTTAATCTTAACGTCTGGTTAGGAACAGTCGAGCAATTTTGAGGGTCATGGAGTCATAGAGATGTACAGCATGCAAACAGACCCTTTGGTCCAACTCATCCATACCAACCAGATATCGTACATTAAGCTAGTCCCATTTGCCAGCATTTAGCCCATATAACTCTAAACCCTTCCAATTCAATACCTATCCAGATGCCTTTTAAATGTTGTAATTGTACCACCCTCCACCACCACCTCTGATAACTCATTATGCACCATACATGCCCCACCCTCTGCATGAAAAAAATTGCCCCTTAGGTCCTTTTTAAATCTTTCCCCTCTTACCTTAAACCTATACCCTCTAGTTTTGGACTCCCTTACCCTGGGGAAAAGACCTTGGCTGTTCACTCTATCCATGCCCCTCATAATTTTATAAACGTCTATAAGATCACCACTCAGCCTCCAATGCTCCAGGGAAAATAGCCCCAGCCTATTCAGCCTCTCGCTATAGGTCAAGCTCTCCAACCCTGGTAACATGCTTGTAAACCTTTTCTGAACCCTTTCGAGTTTTGCAGCATTTTTCCTGTAGCAGGGAGACCCGAACTGAATGCAATATTCCAAAAATGGCCTAACCAATGTCCTGTACAGCCATAATGTGCCCTCCCAACTCTTATACGCAATGAAGACCGAAAGAACTGCGGATGCTATAAATCAGGAACAAAAATAGAAGTTGCTGGAAAAGCTCAGCAGGTCTGGCAGCATCTGTGAAGAAAATCAGAGTTAATGTTTTGTGTCCGGTGACCCTTCGTCAGAACTCTGTCTCTGGGTTGTGACAATTTACAGTCACTGTATCCAAAATAGTTAACAGAATGAAGCTCTTTACGTCATTTCTGGGAAAGAGGTGCTTACGAAGCATCTTTTCAATGAATTTAATATCCAGAATTTGATGCAAAAATAAAAGTTTGTATGATTTTATGAGGGGCAATTTCTCATTTTTGGTAGAGTTATCTGAAGTTTGTAATGTTCTTAAAAAACGTAATTTTACACAGCTGATCTGTTTTCAAATTCCATTGTAAACTTGCAGCCTTGAGGGCTCTCTGCACACAACATGAGTAAAAGAAACTGTGAAAACGCCAGCTGTTTCAAGCAGCCCTGAGTTGATCTGAGCTGCATGACATAAGTGTAAATACAACATCAGAATGTTGCAGGCTAGGTTTCTAAAATCTGTTTCTTCTTTATTAATTAAAAGATGTTGGACTGCTGGCCTTGTCAATAATCTTAAATCATAAAATGTATTGTGACTCCTAATGTCAAGAGATGTAGAGGATCACAGAATCCCTACAGTGTGAAAATGGGCCATTCAGCCCATTGAGTCCACACCAACCCTGCAAAGAGCATCCCACCCAGACCTACCCCCTTACCTGTCCTTATAACCCTACATTTCCCATGGCTAACCCACCTAGCCGGCGCATCCCTGGACACTATGGGCAATTTAGCATGGCCGATCCACCTAACCTGCACATCTTTGGACTGTTGGAGGAAACCAGAGCACCCGCAGAAAACCCATGTAGACAGGGGGAGAATGTGCAAACTCCACACAGACAATCACCAGAGGGTGATATTGAACCCAGGTCCCTGGTGCTGTGAGGCAGCAGTATTAACCACTGAGCCACTGTGCCGCCCCTGTGATGTACTCCTGTAACGTACTGTCATGTGACATCCTTGACTATAATTTCTTTGCATAGAGCTACCGTATCTAGAAATTTAGAATAAACTTCTTTATTCAGAAACTGGGAACATTGAGAAATCTAAATTGACAGTGGTTGACCAAAGGCCAAGGTGCTGTGTACAGGGATCTCATCAGATTATATTTTTGAGATTTTTTTTGGTCCTGTGCTTCTATCCTTTTATTTGATTCAGTCCCAAATAAGCATTGATCTCCTGCCTTCAAAAGAAATAGTACTGATTATTTTGAATGGGTATTGATATATCAAGATATTTTCTAGTAAAAATCATTCAAGTGAAGAAAAGTGCATTGTTCACAACAATTGATTTAAGAAAGCAGGTTTTCTAAAGCATAAAATAAGTATGGATTACGCAAAAATAAATTGATCCAATGTGCTTCCCCTTTTAAGTTATTTTTTGCAGTTTGTGACTTGATGTGAAATTGTAAATCTGACACGCCCCCAGTACCTATATGTTTAGGTTATCACTCATGCAGAGGTCACCAAGCACAAAAGGCCTTTACATGGAAATATTTATTAGAGTTAATTGGCTGGCATTAGTGAGAGACCACTGAAAGGTGAACATGATGCAGAAAGACTGAGGCAAAGCAGATGCAGGAAAGAACTTGGGAATTCTCTTGGGAATATGGCATTGCAGGATCTTGTTGGTTATTAAGTGGAGCATGCTTCAGTGGGAGAGCATTTTGGAAAGAGTTATCATAACATCGTTAGATTGAGGATTGTTATGCAATCAAACATAAAAACATATCACGAGTAGAGGGATAGCTTTAATGGATCGTGGAGGGACTTGGCTCAGATGGATTGAAAGCAAAAAAATTGCTTGGCAAAACTGTAACTGAACAATAGGAAGCCTTCAAACAGGAGATGGTTTGAGTAGAGAATAGAAGCAGCCTAATAAGCAGGAAGGAAGTCATTTAGAGTCACAGCTACCTGGGTGGCCATAGAAGTTGAATAAAAAGTCGTTACAAGGTTCATAGTACAGTAGAGAACTGAGCTGACTATGGAAAGAACAAAAGAACTTTCACTGAAGCAGAGAATGCTGTCATTCTAGCTGCAAAGCAGGAGTGGTGGCAATGTTTGATAACATAAAATAAGATTAAGTGGAACAAAAACAGACTGCAGGAGAAACTCAGCAGCTCTGGCAGCAGATGTGGAGAGAAACTAAAGCTCATGTTTTGTGTCCAGTACTGGGCACTGGATTTGAAGCATCAACTCTGTCTCTTTGCTCCGTGGTTGCTATCAGACCTGCTGAGTTTTTCCAGCACTTTCTGTTTTTGTTTAAAATCTCCAGCATCTACAGTTCTTTGTTCTATTACAGATTAAGTGGATATAGTTCAGAGGTTGGCAGTCTTCAAATAAAAAAAAAGACACTTTGTTTGAATGAAATGCTTCCCATTTAACTGAGGGAAGTAATGGGTAGAGTGAGGTGTAATGGTGGGAAGTGATGTTGTGGAGTCCCCGTTCCTCATTCTTGCGTATGGGTATGTTATATTGGCATCAGAATTGACATTTACAACAGAATTTCTAACAATTTGAACAAATTTAGAATAGAATGTTCTAAATGAATGAAAGCATTAAGTTGTTCAAGTAAATCCTGTTTGTCTCACATGGCCAAGTGGTTTGATGAAGTCACATTGATGACGCAAGAACCGAGTGGTAATGGATAACAGCGAAACAGGTGATAGGTGTTAATTGGTTCGTTATTTATATGTTTATGGTGTCCCTACTTCTGAGCTAGTAGACCCAGGTTCAAGTCATAATGCTCCAGAGGTATATAATAATATCTTTCAATAGATTGATTAGAAAAGATCTTGTCTGTTTTATAGTGTCCTCACCTCTGAGCCAGAAAGCCTGGGTTCAAGCCCCACCTGCTCCAGATATGCGTAGTAACATCTTTGAACAGATTGATTAGAAAATATCCATAAAAAGGAAGTGTTGAAGTAGTAGTGCCCCTCTGGGTTTGCATCCTACCTGCTGTAGAGGTATGTCACAAAATGTTTAAACAGTTTGATTAAAAGTATGTCATTTTTTTGGAAAGGGAACAGCTGGGAGTAGGTGGCCGGGGAATTTGCAACTTTGTTTTACTTAATAAACTATGATTCTAAGGGAAAGCCTAGAGTTTTTGCTTCAAATTCACCTTCTAGTTTGAATTCCGTTAGTTGATGAAAATGATGCAGTTGATGTCAATATATACTTCTAAAAGAGATTTGTCACAGTACCACATCAGGCTTGTTAACATGGGATTAAAGGGACAGGAGCAATAGGAATACAAAACTGAAGGATAAAAGCAAAGATAAAAGGTGAATGATTGCTTTTGAGTCTAAAAATAAATATACTTATTGTTTCCCAGGGATTGCTAGTGGGACCATTGTTGTTTTTAATATATATTAAAAACATGGATTTTGGTCTACAGACTTTGTTTCCTACATTTTGAGTTTTGTATTATCTACAATGAGGAGGATAATAGATCTCGGGGGATATAGACTGGTGATATGAGCAGACATCTGTTGGATAAAGTTTAACATAGCAAATTTGGGAAGTCAAACAATTTGGTAGGAAAATTGAACAAATGCAATATGAACCAAATGGTGCAATTTAAAACCTGTGATGTTTCTGAACAGAAATCTTAACAGGTAGCAGGTAAAATTGAGAAGCTGTTCACAAAGTATGTGGAACCTTTTGACTTTATTAATAGAGGAATAGAATACAAAAGCCAGAAAATTATGCTAAACCTTTATAAAATAGAGGTTAGGCCTTACCTGGAGCATGAAAACCAAAAGAACTGCGGATGCTGAAAATCAGAAACAAAAACAGAAATTGCTGGAAAACTCAGCAGGTCTGGCAGCATCTGTGCAGAGAAAGCAGAGTTAACATTTCGGGTCTAGTGACCCTTCTTTAGAACTTGAAGCATCATGTCCAATTCTGGGCACCACACTTTAAAAACAATGTTAACTCAGCTTTGAAAAGTTTGCAGAAGAAATTTATTCAGATGGTACCACGGATGCTATGTGGAATGTCCAGCAAACAGGGCCCAGTCTGTTTAGAGCTGCGTGTTTTGATAGAAATGTTCAAAAGCATGAATAGGTTTATTAGAACACATGACAAGAAATTGCCTTTGTTGCAGAATGATTGATAACCAAGGACATAGGTTTAAGGTGATTAGGAAAGGAACCAGAGCTTATGAGAAGAAACATCTCTTGACATGGTGAGTTGTGATTGGAAATATTATCTGAAAGATTGGTGGAAGCAGATTTAATAGTAATTATTTGATTCTAAGGGAATCAGACCCGTGAGCGGGACAATTATGATAAAAATAAGACTGAAGATGACTCGTGACCTCGGGAACTGAACAATCAGAATGGGTGGTACGCCATCATATGGCAAGTAACTTGGTACAGTGTCTGCACTTTGGTTGCATTCACAGACGTGAATGTGATTCTGATTTTTAAAAAAAAGCAAATTAAATAATTCATCCAATTTAGCTTCCTCAAGATTGCTGATATTTACTGTTGAACAAATGTGCTTTCTTTTGCTTTGCAAAGTATGAGCCAGGGATCCAGAAAATCAAATAAACTAAACAAGGCAAGGACAATGCATGTAACCCATCCCCGATCTTGCCATCTGTGGTCTGCTAGTAATGATGAGAAAAAATGTCATTTAATAGCTTTCTCGTCAGCACTCGAGAGAGAGGTTGCTGTCTCAACTTCATCTAGACACTTAACAGATTTACTTTCCAATGATATCATTTAAAGTCGCTTGACTTAGAATATAATACAAAGATCTCATTCTTGTGGAAAGACAATAATTTATATATCTCACTTAAAACAGTGGATTCATTTTGCTATGCACTGAGTGGGTTGACATACTAAAGTGTATTTTTATACTTCGTTTAAATTCAAGCTGAATCAAAGCACAAGTGGCATGCACTTTGATTCTGATGTGCAATAACATTGGAGCTGCGCTGATTGAATTACAGTAGCTCATCTTGTATCTATTTCCTTTTGTAACAATCCCTGAAAGGCTTCTGATATCTACAGATCCAAACAAAATTGTCTGAATTCCAGTTAGCATCGTAAGCATTTTTGGATATTTTGAGGGCTACAAATTCTTTCCTGGTTCTAAAAACATAGGGATAAAATGTAACATTTGAAAAGAAAAGGCTTGTATTTCTATACAAACACATTACCACATTCCAAATAGTTTTATAAGTGGTGAAATATTGTTGAAGTGCGGTAACACTTGTCTGAAATACAATAACTAATATCTGAACAGTAAGCTCCCACAATCAGCAATATCATAATGTCTAGATAATCTTGTAATTATGTTTTTTTTTGTCAAGTAAGCCTACCCTAATAATGAAGGGTTGCCATAACATCCCAGCAATATACTGCTGGATAAATATGCAGTTCAAATGCTTATGTGGGGTATGTGTTAATAAATGGCCGATTTATTAATGTAATCATAGAATTTTGAGATGGTAACAAAGGGAATTTGATCTGTAAAGTCCTTTTTACGTTGCAAAGTATTTCACAGCCTATGAAATACTTTTGAAGTGTTTTACTGTTATCATGTAGACTGACAACAGACAATTTGTGTAAGAACCCATAAACAGTTATAAATGATAGCATAGTTTGATTTTGATGTTGGCTGAGACATAAATGTCGGTCAGGACACATAAAAAGTTTCCCTGCTTGTTGAGTGGTGATAAGAAATCAATGGATTGTCTTTTTTTAACCTCTGTTATGCACGACCTCTTTATTTTATTGTGTGATACCTTTTTTATTGTGCAGCATTATGTTTGTGGTATCTTAAAGAGGAAAGCCTGTTAGCTGCCACATGTTACCTCAGCGTTGTTGCAAAACCTGCTGAAATGCAACTTACAGGGAATATTGCATGGTATCCTTTATGCTCAGGTTGAGAGCTCAAATGGGTCATTTAATTTGAAGGACCCCATGTTGACAGTGTAACACTTCGTTAGTACTACAGTGAATTGTCGGCCTAGATTCATGACCTCAAGTGCCTGGAATGGGATTTGAATGCACAGAAAGAATGACTCAGAAGTATGAGTATATGAATCTACAAACAAGAACAAACGTAGAGGCCACTCAGCCCTTCGAGACTGTTCTGCCATTCAATAAGATCATGGCTAATTTGATTTTAACCTCAACTCTATATTCTTGCGTATCCCCGATTAGTCTTTCATTCCCTTCATAATCAAGATCCTATCTACTTCTGCCTTAAAGATATTTAAAGATTCTACATAGATGTATTTTGAGGAAAAGAATTACAAAGACTCAAAGTCTGAGAGAAAAATGTTTCCTCATCTCTGTCTTCAATAAGCGACCACTTATTTTTAAATTATGACCCCTAGTTCCAGACTTTCCCACAAGCTGAAACATCCTTTCATCATCCACCTGATCAAGTCCCCTCAGGATCTTATCTGTTTCAACTCAGTCACATCTGGCTCTTCTGAACTCAAGAAGATACAGACCTAACCCCTCTAGGCATTCCTCACAATTCAGCCATTCCATATATCAATCTAGTGAACTTCCTCTGAGCTGCTCCCAACATATTACTATCCTTCCATAAGTACAAAGATCAGTACTGTACACAGTACTCCAGATGCCATCCCACCAATGCCCTGTATAACTGAAATATAACCACTCTACTCTTGCATTCAATTCCCCTTGCCATAAAACATAGCTTTCCAGATTACTGGCTGTATCTGCATACTAACCTTCTGCAATTCATACACTAGGACATCCAGATCTCTCTGCATCTCAGAGCACTGCAACTTTTCACCATTTAGATAATTTGCTTTTTCACACTTTCTGTCAAAATAAACAATTTCACACTTTCCCACATCATACTTTATTTGTCAAATCTTTGCCATCACTTAATCTATTCCACTTTGCAGGCTGATTGGGTCCTCTTTGCGACTGATTTTCCTACCTATCTTTGTGTCATCAACAAATTTGGCTACCATGCCTTTGGCCCTCATTATCCAAATCATTTATGTAAAGTATATACATTTGATGCCCCAACAGCCAACTCTATGACACACCATTTGTAACATCCTACCAATCTGAAAAGGTCCCATTTATTCTATTCTATGCTTCCCATTAGTCAACCAATCTTCTATCCATGCCTATATCTTTCCCTTTACACCGTGAGCATTTATATTCCGCAATATGAGGGTCAAGATAGGTAATGAATTCTGTCAATAAGAGAGGCCAAAGGAAAATCTGATTTTTTTTAATTCAAAATTTCTTGACGTGGAAAAAGTGTAAGTGTTGAGTTTATCTTGGAGGTTCATGTCAACTCTTCCAACTGAAGCTCAGTGCATTCACATTTTTTTGGAAGTGTAGGTGACAGTGAGCCATAATTTTGATGTCAAAATAATAGTGAGATAAATGGCACTTGCCATTACCTATGTCATAACAGTAGACCAATTTCTGCCAAAGGACAGGCACACAGTTAAATGTCACAATTATATTCAAACTCTGACTTCAGTAGTACATTCCAAATCTCTCAAATTTGGTGTAAGAGGAAAGCAGTTCTCCAGTTTTCTCAAAAATATCTCTTGCATTTGACCATAAATCTTTGTTCCCTTTGTTCTGTACCCCTCAACCTCTGGAAACAGTCTTCATCTATTATCCCTCAACAGCTCGTTTTTAATTTTTTCAATTCAATCAAATGACTGTAATCTCCCCATTTTTAATGAAAACATGCCTAAATTTAGAGGTCTCCTGGTATTTATGTGTACTTATTTCAAGGCAGTATTCTAGTGAGTATGTGCTGTATTTTCTCTCTTGGCTCAACATTCTTTCTGTCTTGAAGAGGCCACAACTGCACATAGTACTTCAGGTCTGGTCTGTGTAATGTTTTATATACATTCGCAATTACACCTCAATTTTACATATTGTGTTCTTGCCTTAAACTGAAAATCTGTATTTGTTTTCTAATTATGTTACATTTTGTGGCATTGCATTTAATCTCCTGAGAGTCTGAACCCTAACATATATCTCCTCTTCCACATTGCTTGCACATTCTCATTCAGTTTTCATTAAACTGTACCACTGCCTATCTTATTGCGTTAAATTCCATTTGCCACAGTATTCCCCATCCAACAATATTTCTAATATCTCTTTGTGGCTTTGTTTGGCTCTCAAAATTATTTACCATATATATTTTATATTTTTTTGAAGGTCACATTTATTCAGCTCTTTGCACTTGTTTGTCCTGTGATATAGTTTATGTAAGGGCTTTGGGACCCTGGAGCAAACTTACAATGATGTCAGAGAAATGCACATCACTGAGCATGAACAACAAAGGTGTGGGTGAACATCCTTTGAACACAGGCAGTACTCCTCTATAGTCAAGGAATTGCATGTTTTTGATAATCAACTGGTAATTCCCTAAAATTACCAAAATGACATTCTTCAGATGATTGACTGAGGACACGAAGGCAAATGTAAGTGTAGAACAAGAGTAGAAGGGACTTGTTTAGTGGTCAGGGATCTTGAAGCAGTTAAAGAATCTCATCATCATCAATTAGAATACATGTGCTTATCAGACCCAAGGATTGCTTTCTCAATAGAGAGAGGATGACTGGTAGTGGTTTAACCTGAAGGTCACCACATCTCAGGGGAGCTGGTGCAGGAATTGATTCCATTCTATTGGCATCACTCTGCATCACAAACCAACTGTCCAGCCAACTGAGCTAACTGAGCAATGACAGGAACTCTCATATCTACAGAACTTCCTGAAAGACCCTGGGCCCTTTTGGGTATGGACTTATCATGAATGCCATTCTTACCTCATAATGGTAGAATATTATTCAAGATTTATTGAGGTTAAAAAACTTGACACCAATGACCACTGTTGTGAGAACCCCATGGAAGATGTTTGTCGCTTACGGTATTCCAGATGTTGTTTTCAGTAACAACCCACAGTTTGCTAATGAAATGTTCAACGTGCTTGCAATGACAGTGAGCATTCAATGTGTCTCAAATTCTCCAAAATGCCCTGATTACAATGAGAGCCAGAACAAGTGGCTCAGACACAAAAAATATGAAGAAAATCCAGATATGTTTGCTGCCCTGCTCATTTACAGCTTCACCCTGCTCGTCTCAGAGCTGTCTGTGCCAGAACTGCCCATATAGTGCTGATTTAAAAATTCAACTCACAACATGGCTAAATAGCTTGGTTCTATGAAATAAAAGTGGGGCAATTTAGATTGCTTCCCAGAGTAAACACCAATTCAAGCATAGACAGATGCAGTTCAAAATAACCATTACTGCAAAAAAAATGTTGCCTACCAAAAGATATGGGTAGCTGGTCTGGATAAGGGACCATTTCAAGAAGGGTATGGTTAGAGAGCAACTGCTGGGCAGTTGTAATAGGGCCTTTAATTGCATCAAAAAGTACAATCAGTTGCAACCACTGTCACCTCTGCTCATTATTGCAGCCTAACCAGTCACATTTTTGACTGCAGGAACCACCCACTCAACTGGAACAAAATCAGACGTTACCAACATTGTGCCACAAAGTGCCAGTTCATTCAACTGATCCCTTGGTTTGTATTATTTACTCTGGACGCAGTCAGGTTGCCAAATCTTCGAATCGCTGTTATAACAGAAACTAGCAGAGAAAATTCAAGATTACCAACTTTACTTGCTGTTTCTGGTCATATAAACATGCCTGATCTTCCCAAGAGAGGGCCTGTTGAAAGCGCACGATTAGTAAGGTTCGCACGGTCAGGAAGGAAAGATCACATCCAGAGTGAGACGCAGCAAGTGAGTATGTAGTTCGGGGAAGTTGGTGGCAGAATGGGAATGCAGTGCAATGGGGAAGAGGTGCTTTTTGCTTGTTTTTTTTTCACTTCATTGTTTGTGATAGTCTTTTAACAGGATAAATTGAAGCCCAGGATCAGGAACCCAGGACAAATGAGTGATATCACAGATAAACCATAAGTTCATGGTTAGTTATAGTTATGAATCTATTAGAGGTTACTTTCAGAGTGAAGATAAATAGGGGAAATATTTACAGGCTACAAACTAAAAAACGACTGGAACTCTTTAAAAGTCAAATTAAGAACCAAGTAAATAAAATAGAGATGCTGGTCCTGGCAATATGTTGCACATGTATGATGTGGGAGCTAATGAACCGTAATGTAGTTAATAGTGACCACATCTGTAGCAAGTGTTGATTGCTTGAGGAATTCTGGCTCAAAGTTGATGAGCTGGAGTCTGAGCTTTGAATACTGCAATGCATCAGGACGGTGGGAGAAGTTATCTGGATGCTGTGTTTCAGAAGGCAGTCATTTCCCTCAGATTAACTGCCCTGAATTCGGTTATTAAAGTTTGCAAAATAAGTAATAGGACAGAGAGTGTGGAAAGGGTCATGAATCTATCTTCAGGCACAGCAGATAAGGTGACAACTATGAAAAAGGAGGTGGTCAACACAAGATTGAGGGTGTTGTACTTAAGTACAAGGAAACAAGGTAAATGAGCTTGTAGTACAGATTGAAATTGGCAGCTGTGATGTTATGTGTATCACAGAGACATGGCTGTAGGGGGATCATGTCTGGAAACTAAATATCCAAGGATACATGTCCTATTGAAAGGACAGGCAGGTGACCAAAGAGGGGGTGGGCTGGCTTGTTAGTAAGAAATGAAAGTAAATCAATTGCAAAAAAGTGGTATAGAGTTGGAAGGTGTAGCATCTGTGTGGGTTCAATTGAGGAACCGCAGAGCAAAAAAAGAAATTATGAACAGGCCTTCTCACAGTAGTCGGGATGTGAACAAGAGAATAAATCAGGAGATAGAAAAGGCACTATTAAAATAATGACAGGGGATTTCAATAGGCTGGCATACTGAGAAAATCAGATTGGTAGCAGATCTCAATAACAGGAATTTGTCAATGTCTACGAGATGGTTTTTGGGGCAGCTTGAGGTAGAGCCTGCTAGGGAACTGGCATTTCTAGATTTGGTGATGTGTAATGAGGCAGACTTGATTAGAGAGCTTAACGTGAAGGAACCCTAGGGTGCAGGTACTACATTCAAGTGGTATGCTCCACCTCTAACATGTGGTTGTTCTTGAATGCTGATTGCATCGATGAGCAACACGTGCAGGAGGTACTGTCCGTACCTCCGACGCGATCGCCGGGTTATGGAGCTTGAGCGAGATCTGGAGGCACTGAGGTGCATCTAGGAGAGTGAAAGTTATGTGGGTAGCACGTACAAGGTGGTGGTCACCCCACAGAGTGAAAGTGTGCAGGAGGAAAGGGAATGGGGACCATTGCACGCAAGTATAACGCGAGGCAGGTAGTGCAGGAGTACCCTAAGGCCATCCCAGTAGCCAACTGGTACTCTGTGCTGAGTTCTGGCCACGGTGATAATGCCTCTGGGAATTGCAGCCAAAGCAAAACCTACAGCACCGCAGGTGGCTCAGCTGTAAAGTGATTGGAGAAGAAGGCAGTTAGGACTGTAGTAATTGGAGACCCAAATTGTTAGGGGAACAGGGAGGTGCTTTTCAACCGCTCTAGTGACAACAGAATGGTGTGGTGCCTCCCTGGTGCAAGGGTCCTGCAGGTTACTGAGTCGGGCAGAGAGCCAGGCAGTGGTTATGGTACACTTTGGTACCAGTGACATAGGTAGGAAGAGGAATGAGGTTCTGAAGGTTGAATTTTAGGGAGTTAGGAGCCAGATTGAAAACCAAGACATGAAAGGTAGTAATCTCCAGATTATTATGCCATGTGCTAGTGAGGCTAGGAATTAGCAGGTTAAGCAGTTTATTACATGGCTGGGGGAGTGGTGTAGGAGGGTGGGCTTTAGATTTTTGAATATCTGGACTGTTTCTGGGGAAGGTGGGACGTGTTCAAGAGGAACAGTCTTCACCCAAACAATGATGAGACCAATATTCTTGTGGGTGGTTTTACTCGCACTGTTGGGTGGACTTTAAACTAATTTGGCAAGGGGATGGGAACCTAAGGGGAGGCTCTAAGTTAGCTAGAGTGGGTGAGGGCTGAAGGAAAAAGAGAATCAAGGCAGTAAATAAAAAGCAAGAAACAGCTGAGCAGTGTCGCACTAAGATGAGTGGAAACCGGGTAGTGACAGAAACAGTGAGAATGTTTGAAAACAGAAGTTCTTCTAGTGAGGGTGTGAGGATTCAAAAAGAAGGTATAAAAACTAGCATAAGGACACTTTACCTGAATGCTCGCAGCATTCGAAAGAAGGTAAATGAGTTGATGGCACAAATCATCACGCATAGGTATGATTTAGTGGCCATTACAGAGACATAGTTGCAGGATGGTCACGACTGGGAGTTAAATATCCAGGGGTGTCAGACTATTCAGAAGGACAATCAGGAAGGAAAGTGGGGGGTGGTGTAGCTCTGATATTTAAGGATGACATCAGATGACAGTGAGAAATGATATTGGTTATATGGAGAAAAAGGTTGAATCAGTGTGGGTGGAAATTAGAAATAGTAACAGGAAAAAGTCACTGATAGTCATAGTCTATAGGCCACCAAATAATAACATCGTGGTGGTGCAGGCAATAAACAAAGAACTAACTGATGCATGTAAAAATGGTACAGCAATTATCATGGGGGATTTTAATCTACATATTGATTGGTCAAATCAAGTCAATCAAGCCAGTCTTGAGGAGGAGTTCTTAGAATATATCCATGATCGTTTCCTCGAACACTATGTGATGGAACCTACGAAGGAGCGAGCTATCCTAGATCTGGTCCTGTATAATGAGGCAGAAATAATTAATTATCTCATAGTTAGGGATCCTTTCAGAAGGAGCAGTCACAGTATGGTTGAATTTAAAATACAGATGGAGGGTGAGAAGATAAAATCCAATACCAGTGTCTTGTGCTTAAACAAAGGAAACTACAATAGGATGAGGAAGAATTTGGCTAAGGTCAACTGGGAGCAAAGACTATATGTGGGATAATTGAGGAAAAGTGGAGGACATTCAAAGTGATTTTTCACAGTGGTCAGCAAAAGTATACACCAGTGAAAAAGAACGACTGGAGGAAAAGGGACAATCACCCATGGATAACTCAGGAAATAAAGGAGGATATCAAATTGAAAGCAAATGCAAACAATGTGGCAAAGATTAGTGGGAAACCAGGGGATTGGGAAATCTTTAAAGGTCAACAGAAAGCTACAAAGAAAGCTAAAAAGAAAAGTAAGATGGATTATGAGTATAAACTAGTTCAGAATATAAAAACAGACAGCAAAAGTTTCTACAAATATATAAAATGAACAAGAATGGCTGAAGTACAGTAGTGGACCTTTATAGATGAGAAGGGGGATTTAATAATGGGAAATGAGGAAATGCTGAGGTATTCAACAAGTATTTTGTGTTGGTCTTCACAGTGGAAGACACAAATAATATGCTAATAATTGATGACAAGGAAGCTATGGCAGGTGAGGACCTAGAAATGATCATTATCACTAAAGAGGTAGTGTTGATTAAGCTTTTGGCGCTAAAGATAGACCCATCTCCTGGCCCTGATGGAATGAGTCCCAGGGTACTAAAAGACGATGGGGATGTAGCAAACGTGCTCGTGGTAATTTATCAAAATTCGCTTGAAATTGGGTCGGTTCCAAGAGATTTGAAAACAACAAGTGTGATGCCACTGTTTAAAAAAGGAGATAAACAAAAGTTGCGTAATTATAGGCCCATTAGCGTAACATCTGTAGTGGGGGAAAATACTTGAATCTATAATCAAGGAAGAAATAGCGAGACATCTGGTTAGAAATTGTCCCATTGGATAGATGTAGCATCAGTTCATTAAAGGCAGGTCATGTTTAACTAATTTACTGGAATTCTTTGAGGACATTACAAGCACGTTGGACAGAGGGAAACCGGTGGATGTGGTATAACTGGATTTCCAGATGGCATTCAGCAAGGCACAGCACGGCACAAAAGGCTGCTGCCTAAGATAAAGGTGCACAGCATTATGGGTAATATATTAGCATGGATAGAAAATTGGTTAACTAACAGGAAGCAAAGAGTGGGGATAAATGGTGTTTTTCAGGATTGGCGATCAGTGGCGAGTGGTGTGCCTGAGGAATCAGTGTTGGCACCACAATTGTTTACAATTTACGTAGATGATTTAGAGTTGGGAACCACGTGTAGTGCGTCAAAGTTCACAGATGACACTAAAATGAATGGTAGAGCAAAGTGGGTAGAGGACAATAAAAGGCTGCAGAGGGATAGAGATAGGTTAAGTAAGTGGGCAAGGGTTTGGCAGATTGAATACAATGTTGGTAAATGTGACGTCATCCATTTTGGTAGGAGTAACAGCAAAATGGACTGTTATTTAAATGGTGAAAAATTGCAGCATGCTGCTATGCAGAGGGACCTGGGTGTCCTTGTGCCTGAATCTCAAAAAATTGGTTTGCAGGTGCAGCAAGTAAATGGAATGTTGTTCTCCATTGCTCGAGGGATGGAGTTTAAAAGCAGGGAGGTTATGCTGCAGCTGTATAGGGTGCTGGTGAGGTCACACCTGGAGTACTGTGTACAGTTTTGTTCTCCTTACTTGAGAAAGGATGTACTCGCACTGGAGGAGGTGCAGAGGAATTTCACTAGGTTGATTCCAGAGTTAAGAGGGTTGGCTTATAAGGAGAGATTGAATAGACTGGGACTATACTCATTGGAATTTAGAAGAATGTCGGGGTATCTTATAGAAACATATAAAATTGTCAAGGGAATAGATAAGATAGAAGCAGGGAGGTTGTTTCCACTGGCAAGTGAAACTAGAACTAGGGGAGTAGATTTAGGACTGAGTTGAGGAGGAACTTCTTCACCTAAAGAGTTGTGAATATGTGGAATTCCCTGCCCAGTGAAACAATTGAGGCTACCGCGTTGAATGTTTTTAAGTAAAAGATAGATAAGGTTGTAGACATGCTTGCCGAGCTGGTGGGTTTGGTTGCAAACGTTTCATCATCCTGCTCGGTAACATCAAGAATGCGCATCTGGTGAAGCGTCGGTGTTCTGTCCGGCTTGTTATTTATATGCCTCGGTTTGTTGTGGTGGTTGGTATTACTTCCGGTTCTGTTTTTCAGTGGTTTGAACACAGAGTTTAACTCAATGTGATTGTTGATGGAGCTCTGGTTGGAATACCAGGCCTGCAGGAATTCCCTGGTGTGTCTCTGTTTGGCTTGTGTGATTATGGATGTGTTTGATGTCCTTCATGTACAGTCGGGTGATTAGTGAGTCTGGTCATATTGTGTCTTCCTGTTGTGGTCTGTCTCGGAGGTAACAGCGGATTGTGCTTTTTGGGTATCCATTACTTTTGAAGACACTGCATAGGTGTTCCTGTTCTGCTTTGCGTGGTTCCGGGTTGCTGCAATGTGTTGTGGCTGGTTTAAATTGTGCCGTGATGCAGCTGTTTGTGAGCATTGGGGTGGTTGCTAGAGTAATTGAGTATCTGGTCTGTATGTATGGCCTTTCTATATACGCTAGTTTGGAGTTCCCCGTTGGTTTTCTGTTCTACCATTATGTCCAGGAAGGGTAGTCAGTTGTCGTTCTCTTCTTCTTTCGTGAATTTTATCCCAGTAAGGATGTTGTTCATGTGTTGGTAGGTTTCTTTTAGTTTCGAGCGTTTAATAATCACAAAGGTGTCATCTACATATCTGAGCCAAAGTTTGGGTTGTAGAGCGGGGAGCACTGTCCATTCTAACCTTTGCATTACTGCTTCGGCAATCAGTCCTGATATTGGGAATCCCACTGGTGTTCCATTGATTTGTTTGTATATGTTGTCATTGATGGTGAAGTAGATTGTGAGGTGCAGATCAAGTAGTTTATTGGTGGTGTCCTTACTAATGTTGGTGTCCTGGGTTGCCTGCCGACTTGATTCGTCCAGTAGTGTGGCAATTGTGTCTTTGGCTAGGCCGATTGTTTATGGATGTAAATAGTGCTGTCACGTCGAATGATATCCTCACCTCATCCTCTTCTATCCTGGTGTCCTTGATGATGATGACGAATTCTTGGGATGAGTGGATGGAGTGGGTAGTGTTGTCCACTAAGTATTTCAGTTTTTGTTGTAATTCTTTGGCAAGTCTATATGTTGGTGTTCCTCGTAGTGAGACAGTGGGTCTGAGGGGGACCCCTGGTTTGTGTAAATTGGGGAGTCCGTAGAATCCAGGTGTGTTGGATCCCTCTGGCTTCATTTTTTGGTAGTGTCTCTTGTTGATGTCTCCTGAATTGTGTAATTTCTTCAGGGTGATTGTAATCTGGTTCCCTAAGTAACTGTGGTGTCAGGTCTTTCGTCATCTGTTGGTAGTTGTTGGTGTCTGCTAGTAGTGCATTTGCTTTCTCAATGTATTGGGCTCTATTGAGGATTACTGTCATGTATCCTTTGTCGGCTGGTAAGATTACAATGTTCCTGTCTTTCTTGAGTCTTTCCAGGGCTTTCCTCTCTTCTGTGTTGAATGTGTCCCACTTACTTTCTTTTGCTCAGTGTTGGGACTATCATCTGTCTGATGGTCTGTTGTACTTCTTCCGTTAGCCTATTGTTTTTTAGTGTCTTCCAGCGCAGCCAGGAAGTCAGTCTTTTTGGCATCTCTGTAGTTATAATTCAGTCCGCGTACTAGGACGATCTTCTTTGTCTGTAAGTGGTCTGTCCAAGATGTTTTTAATCCATGAATCTGTGTTGTCCATCTCATTGATGTGGGTGATTTTGGACAGTTTTTCTTGAAGGGCTATTCTTTTCTTTGTTCTGGTCTTTTGTTGTTCTATGCTGATGGCTTGTTCCAATGTGGATGTCCATTCCTGATCGGTTGCATTGGAGTACGGAGTGTTTTGGTATGCACTTTCCCACACACATTTGTGGAAGCGGTTGTGGTCATTGTTGATCATACCCCTTATCATTCTGTGGCCATTCTGTTCAGCTGTCCTCTGTGCCTGTGAATTTTGGCAGGTATTTTATACATTAAGCTTTGTGGTAGTACCTGCTTTCTGAGGCATATGTGCAGGAAGTATAGTTGTTCTCAGGTCGTGCACAGTCAGACGGCACTTGTTTCCCATCTGCAGTCCAGTTTGAGGGTATTGCGCCTGTAGATGTTTAAGGTTTTTGAGCAGATTTGTAGCTTGGATTGTGGATGAGGTTGTAGACATGTTTGCTGAGCTGGTGGGTTTGGTTGCAAATGCTTCGTCACCCTGCTAGGTACCAGCGTCAGTGCGCCTCTGGTGAAGCATCGGTGTTCTGTCCCGCTCGTTACCTATATGCCTCGGTTTGCTGGGGTGGTTGGTATTAATTCCGGTTCTGTTTCTCAGTGGTTTGTAAGGCAAAGGTAGATTTTTGACAGTAAAGGAATTAAGAGTTATGGTTAGCAGGTGGTTAATTGGCCATGAAAAGATCAGCCGTGATCTTATTCAATGGCGGAGCAGGCTGGAGGGACCAGATGGCCTAGTTCTGCTCCCATTTCTTATGGTCTCTGCATAAAAACATAAGAACATAAAATAATATAGGTAGTTCTCCTATAATGCGATAGTTGTATTCTTGTATGACTTCGTGCTAAAGAAAATCATTGTAGAAAATTACATTATAGGGAAATCGCTATAGAAAATCGCTATACCAGTACAGCAGAAAGTTCACGTTATCCAGACAGTGTTCACTATTCATCAATTGCGTTACAGCCAATTCGCATTAATGAACATGCATTATAGCAGAACTATCTGTGGAATTCACCCAGCAGGGAGGAGCTGGAATCAGATGTAACGGTATTACGTTTGAGTAAAGATAATTACAAAGACATGAGGGATTGGAAGGGGAGCCTAACTTGGAAGACAGGGGAGCAGCAATGGCATGAGTTATTGGGGTAATTTGGGAGGGATAGCAGAGATTCATCCCAAGGAGGAAGAAACATACTGGGAGGGAGGATGAAGCAGCCATGGCTGGCAAGGGACATCAGGAAGGGCATAAAAGCAAAAGAAAATGTATACAAAATGGTGAAGATTGGTGGGAAGCCAGAGAATTGGGATGCCTTTAAAATCCAGCAAAGAATAACTAAAAAACAATTGACAGGGAAGATGATGAAATATGAGAGTATGCGAGTTAGTAATATAAAAGAAGATTGCAAGAGTATTCTGTAAATATATACAAGGTAAGATAGAGCCAAGAGTGGACATTGGACCGCTAGAAAATGAGGCTAGATAAGTAGTAATGGGGAACAAAGGAATGGCGAAGGAACCGAATAGGTACCTTACATCAGTTTTCACAGTGGTAGACACTATCAGCATACCAGAACTTCAAGAGAGTCCGGGAGCAAGGGTGAGTGTAGTGGCCATTACTAAGGTGAAGGTGCTGGGGAAGCTGAAAGGACTGAAGGTGGATAAGTCAGCCTGATCAGATGGACTACACTCTAGACTTCTGAAGAAGAAAGCTGAGGAGATTGTGGAGGAAATAGTGGTGATCTTTCAGGAATCATTGGCATCAGGGAGGGTCCCAGAAGATTGTAAAATGGCTAATGTAACACCCAAGTTTGAGAAGGGAGGGACACAGAAGACAGGAAATTATAGGCATTAACTTGACCTCAGTTGTTGGTAAGATTTTAGAGACCATTATTAAGGATGATATTGCGGAAAACTTGTAAAATAGTGCTGAGTCAGCATAGTTTCACCATGGGAAGGTCACAACTGAAAAATCTCATGGAATTCTTCGAGGGGGTAAAAAGCAAGTTAGACAAAGGAGAGCTAGAGGGTGTTTGTGGAATGAACTGCCAGAGGAAGTGGTAGATGCAGGTACAGTTACAACATTTAAAAGACATTTGAACAGGTACATGAATAAGAGAGGTTTCGAAGGAAATGGTCCAAACACAGGTAAATGGGACTAGTTTAGTTTGGGAAACGTGGTCAGCATGGACGAGCTGGACCGAAGGGTCTGTTTCCATGATATATGACGCTAACAAAACACTGCAGATCGGTGAGTCCTAAGGAAGGGTCACTGAACCTAAACATTAACTCTGATTTCTCTCTACAGATGCTGCCAGTTCTGCTGAGCTTTTCCAGCAATTTCTGTTTTTGTGTATGACTCTATGACCTATTGGGATATCCAGAAGGCCCTTGACAATGTGCCACACAGGAAGCTGCTAAATAAGATAAGACCCCATGGTGTTAGGTCAAGCTGTTAGCAGGGATAGAGGATTGGCTGACTGGCAGAAGGCAGAGAGTGGGGATAAAAGGGTCTTTTTCAGGATGGCAACCGGTGACTAGTAGAGTTCCACACGGGTCAGTGTTGGGACCATAACTATTCACGTTATACATTAACAATTAGGTTGAAGGAACTAAGGGCATTGTGCTAAGTTTGTAGATGACACAAAGATCGATGGAGGGGCAGGTAGTGTTGAAGAAGTGGGGAGGATGCAGAAAGACTTAGACACACTAGAAGAGTGGGTAAAGAAGTGGCAGATGGAATACAATGTGAAAAAGTGTGAGGTTATGTACTTTGGTAGGAAGAATAGAGGCGTAGACTATTTTATAAATGGGGAAAGGCTTCAGAAATCTGAAGCGCAAAGGGACTTGGGAGTCCTAGTTCAGGTTTCTGTCAAGGTTAACATGCAGTTTCAGTTGGCAGTTAGGAAGGCAAACGCAGAATTAGGATTCATTTCAAGATGGCTGGAATGCAAGAGCAAGGATAAACTGCTGATTCTGTATAAGGCTCTGGTCAGACCACATTTGAAATATTGTGTGTAATTTTCGGCCCCATATCTAAGGAATGATCAGCTGATATTGGAGGGGATCCAGAGGAAGTTTACAAGAATGATCCTAGGAATGAAAAGTTTGTCATATGAGGAGTGGATGAGGACTCTGGGTCAGTACTTGATAAGTTTAGAATGATGAGGAGAGATGCCATTGAAACTTGCAGAGTACTGAGGAACTTCGATAGAGTGGACTTGGAGAAGATGTTTCCATTAGTAGAAGAGACTAAGACCAGAGGTCACAGCCTCAGAGTGAAAGGATGACTCTGTAGAACTGAGATGAGGAGGAATTTCTTCAGCAAGAGGGTGGTGAATCTGTGGAACTCATTGCTGCAGAAGGCAGTAGAGGCCAAGTCATTGAGTGTATTTAAGACAGAGATATGTTCTTGATTGGTCAGGGGATCAAGACCTTGCAGCTAACATTCATGACCCCAGAAATCCAATTGCTCTGGGACTCTGGACATATTTCTTGGCACAAACAAGATGACTTCATGCTCTGGAAGAGTTTGTGTAGTTTGTCATTCAATACAGATGTAACATTTGACAAAATTGGTAAAGGATTCTAATTGTTACAGAAAATAAACACATTAAAAAGTTTAGATTTTGTATTTTGTTTGCTCTTTTGTTTGCTGTTTTATTTTCTCATCTGTTCAATTGTGCAAACCTTTCTTTGGCTGCATTCATGTAGTACTTTAAATGTTTTATGTCCCCATTAATCAACTTCTATTATTTCATCTATACAAGACAGCTCCCCATCTTATTTAGTTACACCAGCGCAGTGAGTGTTAGCCCTTAGCATAAGATTAAAAAAAAATTGCTGGAAAAGCTCAGCAGGTCTGGCAGCATCTGTGGAGAGAAAGCAGAGTTAATGCTTCTGGTCCAGCAACCCTTCTTCAGAATTTTGATGCTGCCAGACCTGCTGAGCTTTTCCAACAATTTTTGGGCTTTTTTGATTTCCAGCATGTGCAGTTCTCTGTTTTATTGGCTTAGCATGAGATTGTTACTTGAGATAACAGATACCAATGAACTCGCATGTTACATAATAAAGAATAAACACATTTTTCTGAGTTTGGAAGTGTTAAACTATTCAGCTTTCTGCCACTCAAGATTCATCAGCCTACTATCAAATTCAGTTTTAAGTATTTATACGGCACAAAGCTGATAATGATTTTCATGGGGTACCAATGCCAATGGGACCTACAAGGCTCAATTACTATGGAAACAGTCATTGTATAGTGCTCTGATCCACAGTACATAAAAACTAAACCCCAAGGCCTTAATCTCAAGTTGATGATTTTCTGGTTGATAAATTTGAAATGCATGGTTGGAATTTTGTAACAAAATGCCTTCTTGAGTAAAAAGCAGAAAAATAAGTTGTTCATGCCTAACTACTCTAAGTGGACATCTATATCATAGGCAGACATTGGCACATTATTCTACGGATGGATCTCTAAAGTATTGATGGTGGAGATGTTCAGCAATACAGTGCTTCAATTGTTAGAACTGCTACCAGGGAGTGCTGTTCAGGAAATGATCTCCAACTCCCCAAGATGGGCTTTCCACAAGCAGAACTGCCAACTTGGAGCCTCAGATTACGTAAAATGCCTTTCATATATTTAGTTACCACAAAACACAGCAGTGATTAACATCCTGACCCTTAATGCTATGTACCATTATTAACAGAGTACTAAAAAATAGATTTTGTACTTAATATAAAATGAAGTGGACATCAAACATAGAAAATAGGAGTAGGCCTTTCAGCCCCTTGAGCTGCTCATTCAGTATATTCATGACTGATCATCCAACTCAGTACTCTGTTTCCACTTTCTCCCCATACCCTTTGATCCCTTTAGTCCTAAGAGCTATATCTAACTCCTCCTTGAAAACGTTCAATGTTTCGGCCTCCTCTGCTTTCTGTGACAGAAAATTATGTAGGGTCACCACTCTCTTGGGAAAGAGATTTCTCCCCATCTCAGTCCTAAATGGCCTACCCGTATCCTTAAATATTGACCCCTGGTTCTGGACTGTTCAGTCATGAGGAACATTTTCCTTTGTTTACTCTGTCTAGACCTGTTAGAATTTTATCGGTTTCTATGAGATATCCCCACAACCCTGCTCATTTTCTCATCTCCTCCTGTGAATATAGTCCTAACTTATCTGGTTTCTCTTCATACATCTGTCCTGTTGTTCACTCTCTTTATAGCCAGAATATTCTTCTTCAGATAAAGAGAACTGCACACAATGGCCCTGCTCAATTGCAGCAAGACATCCCTGCCCATGTACTCAAATCCTCTTGCTTGAAGGCCAACATACCATTTGTCTTCTTCATTGCCTGCTGCACCTGCGTGCTTACTTTCAGCAACTGGTGTACAAGGATACCTAGGTCTCTGTGCAATTCCCACTTTCCCAATCTGTCACTATCCAGATAATAATCTGCCTACTTATTTTTGCTACTAAAGTTGATAACCTCATACTTATCCGCATTATTCATCTGCCCACTGTCTCAATTTGTCCAAATCTCACTACTGCATCTCTGCATCCTCCTCGCAGCTCATTCTCCCACTCAGCTTTGTGCTGTCTGCAAATCTCAGGATATTACATTTGTTCCCTCATCTGAATTATTAATGTGTATTGTGAATAGCTGGCATTCAAGCACAAGAACCCCACTATTCACTCTTTACCGCTCAGATAAAAAACAGTTTACATGTACTCTTCATTTTCTGTCTGCCAATTAGTTCTGTATCCATGTCAATACACTTTCTCCAATCTCATATTAATGCTAATCTCTTATCTGGGACCTTATTAAAAGTTTTCTGGAAGTCCGAGAGTGAACTACATCCACTGGTTTCCCCTCATCTCTATTAGTTACGTCCTTGAAAAATTCCACTGGATTTGTCAAATGTGATTTTCCTCTTGTATACTTGTGCTGACTCTGTCCGATCCTGTCACTGTTCAAGGATAGGAAAGCTCTTGGCTTTTCAGATGATGCCATGACAGCAAAAAATACCACATAAAGTCTATGCAGTCAGTTTGATCCATGATCCCACAATGCTGTTTACTTTTTGTTTAAGGATGAGTTGAGTTAGGGTTTTCAACCAGGTGTTAATATGTATGCTAATTGTGTATATTTGTAAGTGACTTTGTGTCCACTTATATGTAGTTATTTTGTATTAAATTCAATCAGTGGAATGCATGGTTCATTTAAAGCTGATCAAAATCATATGCCCTTGGTATGTATAGTAAGATTATTTAATTTTTCTGTTAAAGATGTCACTCTGTATCACGTAATATTTACAATGTTATAAAGAAAATGTATCACTGTGTGATTGTGCAATCAATGCATTGTGTTCCTAAATTACTTCCAGTGTTACGTTCTAGCAAGAGTATAAGTAGCAGGGATAAATACATGACTGGAGAAAAGGTGTAGAAGGGAGTGATTCAGATTCTGGGGAAGGTGGGACTCTGGTACAAGCAGATGGGTTGCATCTGGCTAGATAACAAACATTGTCCTCAGACTGCTGTTTGATTGTGCTGTCAGAGAGGGTTTAAACTGGAATGGCAGGGGAATGGGAATCTAAACAGGGAGTCAACAAGGGGAGATAGTAGGAACTGCCGATGCTGGAGAATCTGAGATAACAAGGTGTAGAGCTGGATGAACACAGCAGGTCAAGCAGCATCAGAGGAGCAGGAAAGCTGACGTTTCAGGTCGAGACCCTTCTTCAGAAATGGGGGAGGGGAAGGGGATTCTGAAATAAATAGGGAGAGAGGGGGAGGCGGATAGAAGATGAATAAAGGAGAAGATAGGTGGAGAGGAGCCAGACAGGTCAAAGAAGCGGGGTTGGAGCCAGTAAAGGTGAATGTAGGTGGGGAGTTAGGGAGGGGATAGTCGAGAGGGGGAACCAAGGATAGAAAGAAAAGACAGAAAAGTAAGAAGCAAATATTGAAGGCAGAAAAAATACATGGGTGAAAAGCGGATAGGACCATCGTGAAAAATAAAGATGACTAACAAGGTTAAAAGACAATTCAGAAGGTTTTGTCTTAATGGGCAGAGCATATACAATACGGTAGATGAATTAGCAGTGCAAAAAAATATGAATGGTTATGATATAGTTATGATTGCAAAGACATGCCTGATGGTTGACCAAAGATGGGAACTGAATATCCAGGGGTATTCATTATTTAGGAAAGATGGCCAAAAAAACAAAAGAAGTAGATAAGTATTATGTATGAAGGAGTAAATCAATGCAACAGTGCAGCAAGATATGGCTTGGAAAATCATGATATGAAATCTGTATGGGTCGGCATAAAAAGCACCAAGGGCAGAAAATGTTGTTGGGTGTTGTCTATAGGCTGCCAAACATTAGTGGAGATGTAAGGAAAGACCTTAAACAAGAAATCAGAGATGCAATAAGGGTACAGCTGTAATCATGGGCTAACTTAAATATAGATCAGACAAACCAAACTAGTACTGATTTTGTGAAGGAGGATTTCTTGGACAAAGTATGTGATGGTTTTTAAACCAATACATTGAAAAATCAACCGGAGAACAGGCTACTCCCGAGTGGCTACTGCGCATGAGAAAGGATGAATTAACAATCTTTTTGTGCTTCTCTCTTGGAGAACAGCAACAAGAACAGAATTCTTCATTACGAAGTAGTAAAATCCAAAACTAAGGTCCTGAATTGAAAAAAAGGGTACTATGTTGGTGGTTGATGGGAAATGTTCATCCTGGAGTTCAGTTACCAGTGGTGTACCGCAAGGATCTGTTTTGGGTCCACTGCTGTTTGTCATTTTTATAAATGACCCGGATGAGGGCGTAGAAGGATGGGTTAGTAAATTTGCGGATGACACGAAAAGTCGGTGGAGTTGTGGATAGTGCGGAAGGATGTTGCAGGTTACAGAGGGACATAGATAAGCTGCAGAGCTGGGCTGAGAGGTGGCAAATGGAGTTTAATGCGGAAAAGTGTGAGGTGATTCACTTTAGAAGGAGTAACAGGAATACAGAGTACTGGGCTAATGGTAAGATTCTTGGTAGTGTGGATGAGCAGAGAGATCTCGGTGTCCGTGTGCATCGATCCCTGAAAGTTGCCACCCAGGTTGATAGGGTTGTTAAAAAGGCGTATGGTGAGTTAGGTTTTATTGGTAGAGGGATTGAGTTTCGGAGCCATGAGGTCATGTTGCAGCTGTACAAAATTCTGGTGTGGCCGCACTTGGAGTATTGCGTACAGTTCTAGTTGCCGCATTGTAGGAAGGATGTGGAAGCATTGGAAAGGGTGCAGAGGAGATTTACCAGGATGTTGCCTGGTATGGAGGGAAGGTCTTATGAGGAAAGGCTGAGGGACTTGAGACTGTTTTCGTTAGAGAGAAGAAGGTTAAGAGGTGACTTAATAGAGACATACAAGATGATCAGAGGATTAGATAGGGTGGACAGTGGGAGCCTTTTTCCTCGGATGGTGATGGCTAGCACGAGGGGGACATAGCTTTAAATTGAGGGGTGATAGATATAGGACAGATGTCAGAGGTAGGTTCTTTACTCAGAGAGTAGTAAGGGCGTGGAATGCCCTGCCTGCAACAGTAGTAGACTCACCAACTTTAAGGGCATTTAAATGGTCATTGGATAAACATATGGATGATAATGGAATAGTGTAGGTTAAATGGGCTTCAGGTTGGTTGCACAGGTCAGCGCAACATCGACGGCCAAAGGGCCTGCACTGCGCTGTAATGTTCTATATTCTATGAGGTATGAAAAGCAAATTGACCATGATAAATTGGGCATCTTTACTAAAAGTATTAACAAGTGGATAGGCAATGTTTAATATTTAAAGAACATATGCATGAATTGCAACATTTATTCATAATTCTGAAGAAGAGTTATACTGGACTTGAATCATTAACTCTGTTTCTCCCACCACACATGCCACCAGACTTGCTGAGTTTGTCCAGCATTCTCTGTAGTTGCTTCAAATTTCTAGCACCTGCAGTATTTTGCTTTTAATTATCCTTTCTTGTCTGGTGTAAAAATAAAAATGGAAAGTTGATTCAACCATAACTTACAAAGGAATTTAGGGACAGTATTAGGTCCAAAGAGCAGACATATAAAATTGCCAGAAAAACAGCAAGCCTGAGGAGTGGGAGCATTTTAGAATTCAGCAAAAGAGGGCAAAGCATTTGATCAGGAAGGGGTAAGTAAATGTGAATAAAAAGGCAGAGAACATAAAAACTGGTAAAAGCTTCTACAAAATTGTGAAGAAAAAAAAGTTAGTGAAGACAAATGTAGGTCCCAGACAGGCAGAAACTGGGGAATTTATAATGGGGAACAAAGACTTGGAAGAGGAATTAAATATATACTTTGGCTCCGTTTTCAATAAAGAGAACACAAATAATGCCCCAGAAATATTAAAGAACCAAGGGTCTGGTGAGGGGGAAGAATTGAAGAAAGCCAGTGTTAGTAAGAAAGTAGTGCCAGTGAAACTAATGGGATTAAAGGCTGAAAAATCTCCAGAATCTGGTAATATGCCTCTTTAAACCTAAAGGAAGTGACCCTGGAAATATTGGATGCATTGGAGGTCATTTTGCTAAATTGCATGGAATCTGGAGCAGTTCCCACAGATTGGAGAGTAATAAATATAACCCTAATTTTTAAAAATGTCGGGGAGAGAAGAAATGGAGTGTTACGGACCAGTTAGCCTAACATCAGCAGTGGGAAAAATGCTAGAATCTATTGTAAAAGACTTGATAGTAGAACATTCGGAAAACATTATCAGGATTGGATAAAACCAGCAGGGGTTTATGAAAGGCAAATCAAGCTCAACAAATTTACTGGAATAATTTTGGGGATGTATAGCATGATTAATGCATTTTTCTGTTAAAGATGTAGTGGAATAGATAAGGGAAAACCAGTGGATGTGGTGTATTGGATTTTTAGAAGGCTTTTGATAAGGTTTGACATGAGAAATTAGCGAACAAAATTAAAATATAGTAATATATTGGATAATATATTGGCATGGATTCAGAATTGGTGGACGGAATGGATACAGAGAATGGGAATAAGTTAGTCTTCTTCCGGATGGCAAGCAGAGACTAGTGGGGTACCACAAAGATCTGACACTTGGGCCCCAGCTACTCAAGATATATATAAATGAATTGGATGAGGGAACCAAATGTAGCATTTCCAAATTTGCTGATGACACCAGACTGGGTGATTATTGTGAGGAGGATGCAAGGAGGCTTCGAGGTGACTTAGACAAGCTGAGTAAGTGGGGAAGCACAGGACAGAGGCAATATAAAGTGTCTAAATTTGAAATCATACCCATTGGTGTGAAAAACAAAAAAACTATATATTGATATATGTATGCAGCTTTAATCTTCCTTCCTAAGAAAGGATGTATTTACAATAAAGGGAGGGGAGCAGATGTTCACTAGGCTGATACAAGGCTGGAGATTGTTTAACTCCATTGGCTGGACAGCTGGTTTGCAATGCACAGTGATATCAACAGTGAGGATTCAATTCACGCACCAGCTGAGGTCACCATGTAGAGTGTTCCATTTAAACCTCTCCCTTCGCCTGAGGCAAGGTTACCTTCAGGTTAAACCACCACCAGTCATTTGTGCGTAATGAGAGAGTAGCCTTACGGTCTGGTAAGACTATAGTAACTTGACATTTTCCTTTAGAAGGGATGGCAAGTTTGTCCTATAGGGAGACAATGATTCGACTGGATCTATGTTCACTAGGGTCTAGAATGAGAGAGGATCTGAATGAACATGTAAAATTCTAACCATGCTGGACAATGCAAGATGCAATCCTAGATGCAAGGAGGATATTTGCCTTGTTTGGGGAATAGTCTAGAACCGAGGGTCACAGTGTTAGAACAGGAACAAGTCATTTAGGATTGAGATAATGAACCATTTCTTCACTCAAAAGGAAGTGAACCTGAGCAATTCTCTATCACAGAAGATTATGGAGGCCAAGTCACCAAATATATTCGAGAAAGAGATCATTTTTTAGATATAATAAAGGCATCATGTGCAATGGGGAGAAAGTGGGAATACAACTTTGAGATAAAGGATCAACTGTGATTGGAGGGGAGCAGGCTCATAGATACTGAATGACCTACTCCTGATCTTAGTTTCTGTGTTTCTCTCCCTAATTGAGTGGTAATCCAAAGGTGTTTAAAACAAATATAAAAGAATGCAGAGAAATAGAATTAAACTAGATTCCTCCAGTTGAACTGACACTCCTGCCTCTATTTTCTTTGTTTCAATGTTTCTATAACCTACCTCCTGGATAATATTGATTTTTTTTCATCATTGTTACCTTGAGATATTGGTGTATCATTTCCACTGCTGATCACCATGTCAAATATTGTGCAATCAACCACTCGTGGCTTGTGATGGGGTAGAGTACTGCTACTGATCCTCCTTTCTATACTATGCCAAAGTGGTAGAAGGTTGGCCGTTATTCAGTCTTAACATGAAGAGGCATATTTTTAACAAATCAAGAAGTAGTTTATTCCATATGTTACATCAACTTGTCAGGCACAATTTGGAAGGCACGCCTGTCTCCCTGGTTCGACCATTGGACTGACATCCACCTGTCCCTCAGACCTGACCAGATCCCCAACCTGGAACCAATCACAGATTCCACCACCATCGGACCTGATCCCACTTGCTCCCAGTGGACCAGACCCAGGTTCTGAAACCCAAACCCTGCTATTGCCATCCGACACCTACCAGCAGACCCAACCACCCATTCCCCTCTCCCTGTCAGACCAGACTGGACTTAACTGAAACCCCCTACCCACACTGCATATGACCAACTACTCTGCTGCTTGATCTAAACCACAGATACCCAACACCACTGCCCAGACAGCCCTGATTTCTCCCACTCACCCCAATCTATAGTAAACACTGCATCACGTATCTGACCCACTTGCTAGCTGGCATCCAACACAACTGACACACTACCTCTTTCCCTCAGCATCCTAACCACCCAGTGTCCAACCCAGCACCCTCCCATGCTGGCACCATAACCTTAACCCAGCTGGAACTCTACTTACCTGGCACCCTAGCCCCTATCTTTGGATCTCATATCATGAAGTGAAGTGCTACCATTACTGGGTAAAGCAAATAATCATAGTACTGCCGTATTAGTAAAATGTTACAACTGAAGTTGAAGGATTCCTTTCTAGTCCAATGCCTGCACTGTCATAACAGAAGTAAGCAGTGTGGTCGTATATCCAATTATGTAGGTTTTACACCCCATTAGGTTTGGTATTAGAAATAATTCAGTCAGGTTTACCTTGCCAACAGAGAGTAAGTTGAAAGATAACAGGCAGTGAGACTGGAAGACGTTGTGTCGGGGGGATAAACAGGAAAAGCAGATTCCACCTTCCACAAGGAGAACAATCAGCTGAATATAAGAATATAAGAACTAGGAGCAGGAGTAGGCCATCTGGCCCCTTGAGCCTGCCCCGCCATTCAATAAGATCATGGCTGATCTTTTTGAGACTCAGCTCCACTTACCCGCCCACTCACCATAACTCTTAATTCCTTTACTGTCCAAAAATTTATCTAGCCTTGCCTTAAAAACATTCAACGAGGTAGCTTCAACAGCTTCACTGGGCAGGGATTTCCCCAGATTCACAACCCTTTGGGTGAAGAAGTTCCTCCTGACCTCAGTCCTACATCTGCTTCCCTTTATTTTGAGGCTATGTCCCCTAGCCCTAGTTTCACCTGCTAGTGGAAACAACCTCCCTGCCTCCACCTCATCTATTCCCTTCATAATCTTATATGCTTCTATAAGATCTCCCCTCATTCTTCTGAAATCCAATGAGTATAATCCCAGCCTACTCAGTCTCTTCTCATAATCCAACCCTCTCAATTCTGGAATCAACCAAGTGAATCTCCACTGCACCTCCTCCAGTGCTAGTATATCCCTTCTCAAGTAAGGAGACCAAAACTGCACACAGTACTCCAGGTGTGGCCTCACCAGGACCCTGTACAGCTGCAGCATAGCCTCCCTGTTTTTAAACTCAATCCCTCTAGCAATGACAGACAAAATTCCATTTGCCTTTTTAATTACTTGCTGCACCTGCAATCCTACTTTTAGCGATTCATGCACAAGGACACCCAAGTCCCTCTGCACAGCAGCGTGCTGCAATTTTTCACCATTTAAAACATAGTCCATTTTGCTGTTATTTCTACCAAAATGGATGACCTCACACTTATCAACATTGTACTCCATCTGCCAGACCTTTGCCCACTCACTTAGACTATCTATATCCCTCTGCAGACTTTCAGTGTCTTCTGCACACTTTGCTCTACCACTCACTTTAGTGTCATCTGCAAATTTTGACGCACCACACTTAGTCCCCAACTCCAAATCATCTTTGTAAATTGCAAACAATTGCAGTCCCAACACTGATCCCTGAGGCACACCACCAGCCACTGACCGCTAACCAGAAAAACACCCATTTACTCCTACTCTTTGCTTTCTACTGGTCAACCAATCCTCTATCCATGCCAATACATTACCTGTAATACCGTGCAACTTTGTCTTATGTAGCAACCTTTGGTGTGGCACCTTGTCAAATGCCTTCTGGAAATCCAGATACACCACATCCACAGGTTCCCCATTGTCCACCATGCAATTAATGTCCTCAAAGAATTCCACCAAATTAGTCAAACATTACCTACCCTTCATGAACCCATGCTGGGTGTTCCCAATGGGACAATTTATATCCAGATGTCTTGCTATTTCTTCCTTAATGATAGATTCAAACATTTTCCCCCCTACTGAAGTTAAGCTAACTGGCCTATAGTTACCTGCTTTTTGTCTACTTCCTTTTTTAAATAGTGGCGTCACATTGGCTGTTTTCCAATCTGCGGGAACCACCCCAGAATCCAGTGAATTTTGGTAAATAATAACTAGTGCATTTGCTATTTCCCTCATCACCTCTTTTAGGACTCTGAGATGCATTTCATCAGGGCCAGGAGACTTGTCTACCTTTAGCCCCATTAACTTGCCCAGCACTGCCTCCTTAGTGATAATGATAGTTTCTAGGTCCTCATCTGATATAACCTTCTTGCCATCAGTTTTCGGCATGTTATTTATGTCTTCCACTGTGAAGACCAACACACAATAACTGTTTAATACCTCAGCTATTTCATCATATCCAGTTATTAAATTGGCCTTCTCATCCTCTAAAGGACCAATCGCCACTCTTTTACAATTTACATATTTATAGAAACTTTTGCTGCCTGTTTTTATATTCTGAGCTAGTTTACTCTCATAATCTATCTTACTTTTCTTTATAACTTTTTTTGTGGCTTTCTGTTGGTCTTTAAAGATTTCCCAGTCTACTAGTTTCCCACTACTCTTTGCTTTTTTGTATGTATTTTTTTTTCAATCTGATACTTTCCTTTATTTCCTTAGACATCCATGACTGACTATCTCTTTTCCTACAGTTCTTCCTTATCACTGGAATATACTTCTGCTGAGCACTGTGAAAAATCGTTTTGAAAGTCCTCCACTGCTCCTCAATTGACCCACCATAAAGTTTTTGCTCCCATTCTACCTTAGCTAACTCCTCCCTCATCCCATCATAGTCTCCGTTGTTTAAGCACAGGACATTGGTACAGGATTTAACCTTCTCACGCTCCAACTGTATTTTAAATTCGACCATACTGTGATTGCTCCTTCCGAGAGGATCCCTAACTGTGAGATCATTAATTATTCCTGTCTCATTACACAGGACTAGATCTAGGATAGCTTGCTCCCTTGTAGGTTCCATTACATATTGTTCAAGGAAATTATCGCAGATGCATCCTATGAACCCCTCCTCAATGCTGCCATGACCGACCTGGTTTGACCAATCAATATGTAGTTTAAAATCCCCAATGATAATTGCTGTACCATTTTTACATGCATTAGCTATTTCTATGCTTATTGCCCACCCCACCATGATGTCATTATTTGGTGTCCTATAGACCACACCTATCAGTGACTTCTTCTCCCTGCTATTCCTAATTTCCACCCAAATGGATTCAACCTTTTGTTCAGTAGAACCTATATCATCTCTCACTACTGCCCTGATATCATCCTTAAAAATCAGAGCGACACCACCTCCCTTACCATCCTGTCTGTCCTTCCGAACAGTTTGATACCCCTGGATATTTAACTCTCAGTCATGACCATCCTGCAACCATGTCTCTGTAATGGCCACTAAATCATACCCATTTACTATGATTTGCACCGTCAACTCATCCACCTTGTTTCGAATGCTCCAAGCATTCAGATAAAGTGCCCTTATGCCAGTTTTTGCACCTAAGGAGGTGTAGGAGAATGACTAAATCCTGAATTTACTGGCCTTGTTGTGATTATTACAGCTGTCAAATAAACAGTGCATGTGGAGACTAAGGATATCCCTGGTAATCATCACTGAGCTGTGTCACCTACTGGTGCAGGACTTGTGCTCGGAAGGAATGGGTAGACATCCTATATCGGTGCCAATCAAGGTCACAGCTGCTCTGAAATTTTACGGTAGGAGCTCCTCCCAAGAAGCAACTGAGACTTATTTTGATGCTAGTACCACTGCTATGGTGCCTTTTAGTATAGATCTGAAAAGGTATGCTGCATCATTGAGGCATGTTATAGCCTTCACAATTAGACCTGACAAACGGGAAATGTTTTAATTGCAAAAGAAATGGGGGATCAAGAGCAATTCTCTGAAGTTGAAGATGAGGATCAAGACATTCATTTTGAGGGACATCTAAGAGACCATAATAGACCCATGCACCATCAAACACGAGAGACCAGACAGAAAAGCTCATTGAAATCTGCTTCTAGGAGAAATGAGCTGGGTTTGGACTTCTTTTATTGTATTACTCTGTTGTTTAAATGGCAAGTAACCTTTGGTCCGTCCATTGTATCTGTGGACTGTTTATTTTCACTTATTGTCCATTTTTGTTGATGAGTAAATGTTTTATGATCCATATGATGTAAGTGTGGTATCCTCAGCTGATTTCAAGTATATGCAATTTATAGGTCCTCTTGACTGTTCAGGAGATGGCAGTACTCAGCGAGACAACATTGACATAGCATTATGCTGGAGTTAGATGGCTTTTAAAGCTTCAGTTTACATTTGGAATCCAAGTGCTACACAGTGCACTCCTACTTTATAGGCAGCAGGTTGGGGAGCTATCATGGGGAACCACTTCTAAACCCTTTCATCAGTTGGCCTTCAACATTTCAGAATTCATACAGGTTGCTAAATTGTCTTGAATATCTTGAACAACCTATAGGACAGTACTTAACTTGAGAGAGACAGTCCTTTGATCACAGATGCTGATCACATAATTAATTAACTGAGAATAGCTGAGATAACACGGTGTAGAACTGGATGAACACAGCAGGCCAAGCAGCATCAGAGGAGCAGGAAAGCTGACGTTTCGGGTCGAGACCCTTCTTCAGAAATGGGGGAGGGGAAGGGGATTCTGAAATAAATAGGGAGAGAGGGGGAGGCGATAGAAGATGGATAAAGGAGAAGTTAGGTAGAGAGGAGCCAGACAGGTCAAAGAGGCGGGGTTGGAACCAGTGAAGGTGAATGTAGGTGGGGAGTTAGGGAGGGGATAGGTCGGTCCAGGGAGGACGGACAGGTCAAGGAGGCGGGATGAGGTTAGTGGGTAGGAGATGGGGGTGGGGCTTGAGGTGGGAGGAATGGTTAGGGAGGCGGGGACGAGCTGGGCTGGTTTTGGGATGCGGTCGGGGGAGAGGAGATTTTGAAGCTTGTGAAGTCCACATTGATACCCTTGGGCTGCAGGGTTCCCAAGCGAAATATGAGATGCTGTTCCTGCAGCTTTCGGGTGGCATCGTTGTGGCAATGCAGGAGGCCCAGGATGGACATGTCGTCCAAGGAGTGGGAGGGGGAGTTGAAATGGTTCGCCACTGGGAGGTGTAGTTGTTTGTTGCGAACTGAGCGTAGGTGTTCCGCAAAGTGGTCCCCAAGCCTCTGCTTGGGAACAGCGGATACAGTATACCACATTAGCAGATGTGTAGGTGAACATCTGTTTGACGTGGAAGGTCTTCTTAGGGCCTGGGATGGGGGTGAGGGGGGAGGTGTAGGGGCAGGTGTAGCACTTGCTCCAGTTGCAGGGAAAAGTGCCAGTGGTGGTGGGGCTGGAGGGGAGTGTGGAGTGGACAAGGGAGTCACGGAGAGAGTGGTCCCTCCAGAAAGCAGATAAAGGTGGGGAAGGAAACATGTCTTTGGTAGTGGGGTCAGATTGCAGATGGCGGAAATGTTAGAGGATGATGAGTTGGATTCGGAGGTTGGTGGGGGTGGTACGTGAGGATGAGGGGGATTCTGTTTTGGTTATTGCGGGTAGGGGGTGTGAGGGATGAGTTGCGGGAAATGCAAGAGACACGGTCGAGGGCATTTTCGACCACTGTGGAGGGAAAGTTGCGGTCCTTGAAAAACGAGGACATCTGGGATGTCCGGGAGTGGAATGCC
Organism: Rhincodon typus; assembly: GCF_021869965.1. Classification (NCBI taxonomy): domain Eukaryota; kingdom Metazoa; phylum Chordata; class Chondrichthyes; order Orectolobiformes; family Rhincodontidae; genus Rhincodon; species Rhincodon typus. The sequence continues at coordinate 28,126,576 of NC_063362.1, forward strand.
TCATCTCGGGAGCAGATGCTGCAGAGGCGAAGGAATTGGGAGTAGGGGATGGTCTCTTTGCAGGAAGGTGGGTGAGAGGTGGTGTATTCTCGGTAGCTGTGGGAGTCGGTAGGCTTGAATAGCTGACTGTGTGAGAATGGCGGACTTCACATCAGAAATAGATCTGTTTAGTTTTACAACAGTATGACCGCTTGGGATTTATATTTTTTGGAATGGCTCTTTTTGAAGGAGAGCTTTCTAAGTATTGCTTGCTTGAATGACACGAGAATGGTTTGAATTTTATCAAAAGCCAAATAAGTGTCAATTTGGGGAATTTCATCTCTCTGAGAGCTCTATCAAGTTATCGCATGCAATTCTTTTGCTTACTTCATTATGTGTGTACCATGCCCCTGAGGTACACCGCTATCATTGTTGTACACTTGCCAATGGCAGAAGGACTCCTGCTGTTGGGACCTCCCTGGAATTCTGTTGCCAGTGCCATATTTAGAGACCAGAGTATACCAGATCAAGCACTGTCAGCCAGAAGCTGCCCTGCACTGTACCCTTAATGGGAGGAGAATGAAAAACAAATGCTTCTGAGGGCACGTAGGTGCCTCTTGGATGCATATACCAGATCATGTTCATAAATGGAGTCATAGAGTCATACGGCACGGAAACAGACCTTTGGTCCAACCAGTCCGTTCTGAACATAATCCCAAACTAAAATAGTCCCGCAGACATCATCACACGTTTGATCAACTATCATTGTAACTACAGCCGTAAGAATAAGCTACACAGGCTATCTGTCCTTAGTGCCATAACATCTTAAAACCCTACCTAAAGGAGTGTTACTCTTTTTCTAATGCCCAGAGTAGCATAACATCTCATTGTTTAATGCCGAAGTTGGAAAGCCTTCAAATGGTTGAAAGTGTTATTTTTTTACTGAGCAAAGACAAAAAAAAATGGTCTGTGCTTTCGACAACAAGAACGGAGCTCTTGCCTTTTGAACAACAAAATATTTACAGTTAATGAATGATCATTGTACCCAGCTCTCATCTATTGGAGCGAGGCATCAATTCAGCCCCGTCTGGCTTCTTGCTGTGCTGCACTGATGCTACACTATTCTATCATGCCAAAGGTAATGTTTCTCCTGTCCAAAATTCTCGTTTTCCTCCACAGAAGGTTGCTATCACTCTTCTAGATCTTCAGCAATCATCACATCCCTTCTTTGCCAAAGCACAGCTTCCTAGAATTATGGAGCACACACTGTCTAAACTGTATTGAAAGGCCCACTTAAGCAATCTAAGCATTGAATCTCATCTTCTGGAAGCCAACCATTTATTCCATGATAGCGCTGGTGGAAGAATGGGCTGCAATGTATCAATGCATGGCTTAAGTCAGGGGTCGTATGATGGATGCAGAGGATAGCCCTTATCTCCCAATAACCATCCTTGTATGGTATCCAGCCCTTGAAATGAAGCAGGAGCATGAGAGCATTCAAGACTACAGTCATTATAGCAGCTCCCAGGATGCCTAGCACAAAATTCAAAGCTGTGGTACCGATGAACACACATGACTTGTTTAATTATGGAATGGAGCCCTTTCCTGCTTGCTCATAATGTGGCACTCTCAACATGAAGTGTACAGTATTTAGCGCCCTGATCAGGTGAAGTCACCTGTGTTGGCAAAGGCTACTGTCCGTGCTGCAGCACTTGTCTCATTTTTGGGAAACGAGATGAAGTGGTATGATCTGGCACAAATTGCATTGGTAGCAGCCTTAATATGTTTGTATGTTGAGGATCAAGAGATCCCATACAGGCCCCCAGTGGATCTTGGAAGCAGCCAGTTGCATAAAGGTTTAGCTGTTATCTTGATGGCCACTGGAATAGGATGGCCACCTACTCCTTCAGGCCACAGTTCATACTTCGGCAGTTGGCACAGCTTTGTGAGTGTCCCGTGACATCCTCAATCTGCGATGGCAAAGCATCTTGACTATTTGGAAGAAAGTCATTGAGAACTCTTGGCTTCCTGAACCTCACATCATTCGCGACTTCTACATATGGAAACTGTTCAGCAGCTGCTTGAAAGTTGCTGCTGGTCCTGGCTTGCTGAAGCATCTGTTACTTTTCCATTTCTCAGTGCCCTCATTGCAGCGTTGCCACAGCAACCATGTCCCCTGCTGTGGCTGGATTCATTGGTCATGGTTCAAATGAACCTGTATGGGGAATTTCAGAAACAGAACAGGCGGTTAGTAACGTGAGCAGTCAGCATTAGCATAATTCTCATATAAATGAAAGTTTAGCCTAATCCTCCATACAGTACAACATGAAGGACACCAACAAGGAGGGCTATGGAATTCCTCTACACGGACCTTTGACACAGGAGAAAGTGGTGAATAAACATCTTATAAATAAAGACATGGTGCACAAGGGAAGGAGGTTACTGAGGACCTTTATAAAAACACTTTGCCTTTAACAGGGCACAGTGCAGTACAGTAGCTGGCATGACTAAACTGTAAGGCTGGAGCTGATGGAGTAATGTTGGGAGATGAAGACATAAATGAAGGAGTTTTATAAGAACATGTGAAAACTCAGTAGTGATGCAGTTGATAGAGAGTGCAAGGAAAAAGTGAACATGGCAGTTCAGCGGATTCTTAATTACCAGGTTGAGCCAGTGACTCACTCTGCCAAGCATGGCCTGTGTTGCCTTGTCTCCTCATCTGAATTAAAAATTCGCAGTGAAAATATGAAAATGGCTGCAACCATACTTGGAGTAGCATAAGTAAGTGTGTTTTTATCTGTCTGAGTGTGTGGACTCTGTTGAGAACAATGTGAAGCCTTTCAAAGGATGATTGCATGAATTAAAGCACAGGTTGAAATCATTTGGGAACATAATACGATGTATGCAAAATGCTTACAATGTCCGACCTTGTGGAATATAAATTCTAATCACAAGCAATCTTGACCCTGTCATACAGGTTAGCTTAAAAGGGCCTGCAGGCCACAATTCACAAAGAGAATCCAAGGTCTCAAAGGTTTTGTAATGGCATGGAGTTGTTTTCCTTTTACATTTGAAGAATGAGTATTGTTAACATATGCAATGCTGTCTTTGTGATGTGGGCATGGGGACAAAATGTTTCAGTGATCAATTTTCTACTGCATTTGCACAGCATAACAATTGCAGTACACATTGGAATGAGATCTCCTACGTGATTGTGAGTGTCATGACCCCCTACCTAGTTATCCATATACTCCAATGCACTATCATCTCCTACATCCTTCTGCATTGAGTTGCCGTGTTCACAATTATTGACCCTTCCGCATCTTAGCATGCTCCCTCTACTCTCCACAATTGATTTCACAAGCTGCCCTACCACAGTAGTGCTCCCCTTTCAGTTCCATTGAGCAAACCCCCAAGACTGACCATGCCACCCAAAACTGACTTGGATAGACAGCCGCAGCTAATGAGTGCCTGAGTCTTTGACTGATCTCTGTGCAGCTCCCTGACTAACTTATATAAATCTCCTGACTGATCGAACTGAATCTGCAGGACTCACTGTGGTTCACTGTCCAGACTATCGTGATAAGAACCCCCTGACTTTGACTGTCCAAGTGGCCAACTAGTTATCCCCAAGCCCATGGACTGAGATCAGATACCGCCCTTGACTGACAGTAGCTGCTCCCTAACAGATGAAAAGCCCTTGACTTGATTGCGCATCAGGAGGTCTATTCACAGTGGATGTTGGGTGATTGGATAATGGAAAATACATAGGGGACATGAAGGGGTATGGAGCACAAAGGGGCATGGTAGGATCATTGGGGATATGAGGGGTGTGAAGGGGTCAAGCCTTTGTTGAGGTCTTTTTGTAGTTTACCTTATGATGTACCAGACTTCTGCATGCATTCTTTTCTTCACACTGACTCAAAAGTAGAAACTTGATTTTCCCTTCTTTTAAAATTCCTTCAAACATTTGTTTACTCTCTTATTGTCCAATTTCTTTTCAGACTGGTTAATCTTTTCTTCCAGCTTAGCAACTGCTCCATTCAGGTCAGTGTTTTTGTTTTAGAGTCATACATAAAACCCTCACATAGGTTTGACCATTTACATGGGTATTCCATTCATTTCCGAACTCATTTCTTCTTGGTTACTGCCTGTTCTTTAGGCTTTGTCAACCTGTCAGCTTCTCATTTTGTTCCTTAAATTTTTCCAGAGCTATTTTTAAAGTATTGGTCTGCTCTTTTGTACTGCATATCTCATCTGTCTTGTTCTCCAAATTGGAATTCAGAAACTTAATTGCTCTTTTCAAGTTAAACTGCCAATAGTTCATCAGCCTGGGCTCTTAAATCTGTTTTGATTCATCAGCAAATCCTTCTCTTTTTCAAAATGTTTCCACAATACTTGATAGAAGCTTACATTACTTGAAGTTCATCAGAGTTTAATTGAAGACCTCTCTTGGTTGACATTTAGATCATTTAGATATCTCAAGCCCTTGTTCAAGTGTTTTACTTTCTGTCACTAATGCTCAAGTTTTGCCACCACTTTGTGTTTTTCATCAGCAAACTCATTTTTACTGCATGAAATTTGCTTCTTTGCACTGATCAGGTTTTCTTTAGCAGAGTCTACTTCATGACACTGCTTTTGACATTTTTATATTTTTGATGCTATATTTTTCTTGGTCCTGGGCTACTCGTTCTTCCATTGTAATCTCTATTGCCTTTCAAGATTGATATATAGCTACCACACAAGCAGGAAACAGTCCAAGATATTCCTCCTACAAAATTTCCATTTCTCTTACCTCAACTGGTTCTTTTGAAATTCTCAAATGCCAGGAATTTCGTACCTGACAAATTATTACCTCGTATAAAATCTACCCATTTGATTGATAATCTAACAACAATATTCACAGTAACAGTTCTGTCTACAAAGTCATTTCATAAATTAACTTTGTACAAGGGAGCAGGTGCATAAATTCTAGCAATCCCCTAGTAGTACTTCCTCTTTTACTAAACTATCTACTGTCAAGCCAATGTTGTATCTAATTGGCTAGCTGCCCTGGATTCCACGTGATACAACCTTACTAACTAGTCATATCATTCGGAATCTTGAAAATTCGCTTTCCTGAAGTCAATATAGACAGTGTGTACCACTCTGCCTTCATCAATCTTCCTTATCACCTTTTCAAAAAACTCAATCAAATTAGTGAGATACGATTTCTGATGCACAATGCCATGTTGACTATCCCTAATCAGCCTTTGCCTTTCCAAATGCTTGTAAATCCTGTCCCTCTGAAACCCCTCCAATAACTTACCCACCACTGGTGTAAGGCTCATCAGTCTATAGTTCCTTGTCATTTTCCTTACAGCCTTTCTGAAATAATGGCACCACATTAGCCAACATCCAGTCTTCCAGCACTTCACTCATGGCTGTATGCCACAAGTATGTCAGCAAGGGGCCAAGCAATCTCTTCCCTAGTTTCTCACAAAGTTCTGGGAAACACCCAATCAGGTCCCGGGGATTTATCTGCCTAAATGCATTTTAAGGCCCCCAGTACCACCTCTTCTGTTAATCAAACTCTTTTCAAGTCATCACAATTTATTTCCCAAAGTTCCCTAACTTCCATTTCTTTCTTCACGTCAATACTGACACAAAATATTTGTTTATGATCTGACCCAGCTCCTGTGTCTATCTTTCAAGTGCCCTCTTCTCTGTCTAGTTACTGTTTTGGCCTTATTACATGATCTCTTTGGATTCTCCTTCACTCTATTTGCCAAAGCTACCTCATGTTCCCTGTTTGCCCTCCTGATTTCCCTCTTAAGTATACTCCTACAGCCCTTATACTCCTCCAGGGATTCACTCGATCCCAGTTGTCTATTCTTGACATATGCATCCTTCTTCTTCTTGACCAGAGCCTCAAATACTCCAGTCACCCAGTGTTCCCTACATCTACCAGCCTTACCCTTCACACTAACAAGAAGATGCTGTCACTGAACTCTTGTATCTCATTTTTAAAGGCCTCCCACTTCCCATCCCAAAACCATTCCTTTACCTGCGAATAGCGTCCCCCAATCAACTTCAGAAAGTTCCTATCTAATACCATCAAAATTGGCCTTACTCCAATTTGGAACCTTAACTTTTTGATAAGTTCTATCCTTTTCCATAACTATTTTAAAACTAATGGAATTGTGATCACTTGCCCCAAAGTGCTTCCCCACCCACACCTCAGTCACTTGCCCTGCCTTATTTCCCAACAGAAGGTCAAGATTTGCTACTTCTCCATTCGGTGCATCCACATATTGAATAAGAAAGTTTCCTTGTAAACACTTAACAATTTCTTCTCCATCCAAGCCCTTAACACTGTGACAGTCCCAGTCTATGTTTGAAAAGTTAAAAGCCCCTACCATTACAACCCTGTTATTCTTACAGATATCTGAGATCTCTTTACATATTTGCTTCTCAATTTCCCACTGACTGTTGGGAGGCCTATAATACAATCCCAACAAGGTGAACATCCTTTTCTTATTTCTCAGTTCCACCCATATAACTTCACTGGACGATCTCCCAGGAATATCTTCCTAAGTACAGCTGTAATGTTATCTTTATCTAAAAACACCACTCCCCGTGCTCTCTTGCTCCCTTTCTGTCCTTCTTATAGCATCTTTACCCAGGAATGTTAAGCTGCCAGTCCTGTCCATTCCTGAGCCATGTTAATGGCTTCTGTAAGGAGCTCAGCAAGTGCAGGGTCTCTGGTTGTCCTTTGAATGACAGAGACCTGAGGTGTTTCTTTCTCCACCAGCTGTGCAGAAGTATCAGTGATGTGTTCTGCAGATTGTGTTCTTGGGTTTAATCAATGTTGAGTACCTGAAGTGATTGTTGTTATGCTCAGATCCCAAGCAATGTTCCCCAGTAGGTTATGGTTCCAGACAGGATAGCCCTTAGTGTTCAGTTCCCTGGTGAGGTTGGATGCACTGGCTCCTCATCTTTATTCACCTGCCCTCCCTGGACGGTTACCACAAAGTTAATTTAAAAATGATTCCTATCCTTTTGTAGATAATTTTGTCCTAAACCCGAACAAACTTATGTTTTAAAAAGAGCCAATTCAGCCAGGTCTTCTTGATTTAACAAGGCGTGAGTTTATTAATTACTAAACCCTAAAAGAATGAGTAACAACACATGTGTATACTCATTAAAAACAAGTCCAAAAGATAAAAGTTTTTAAAGAAGCAGATATACAGATTAGTGTTTGAATTGTCCACAAAGAGTGAACAATACAATGTTGCAGCAGTTGCAGTGAAAGTTACCAGTAGCATTGACGGGGTAGTTCAACAAGTCAGTTTCATGATCCTTAGTTTTGCAGATTGGTTGAGATTCTGTAGTTCTGACTTCACTGTGATAAATTCCAGTGTTCGGGGTGAAAGCTGAACCTTTTGTTGTCCTGAATAAAAACCAAAAGAACTGCAGATGCTGTAAGTCAGAAGAAAAAAACAGAAATAGCTGGAAAAGCTCAGCAGATCTGGCAGCATCTGTGGAGAGACATCAGAGTTAACATTTCGGGTTGAGTGACCCTTCCTCAGAACTCAATGCAAAATATGTCTGCAGTTTGGGTGTAATCCATGATTCAGAGACTTGCTGTTGAGCAGAAGGTATCAGCTCTTTTTTATCTTTATAGTGACAAGAGATCTCAGTCTTTTTATGTCTCTTACCCTCCCACCCCCCTCAGATGGGTTGTTTGAAGTTACACATTTGTATGTGTGACATTCCCACAATGTTTCCATCCAGGCAGGGGTTTAATTTACACCGACATATGTTTTTTCACTGTATAAGCCACTTTTTAAAAGCATTAAATTATAAGTGAAAAATGCCCACAGTACTTTAGGGTCATGACATTGTCTTGTGCTAAGTGGAGGGTTCAGGTGAATGCTGTGGCTTTGAATCCTCTGAGGGTTCATACACTTCCTCCTCAGAAGTGGTGCAGAGAAGAGCCTTTTTCTGATGTTCACTGGGTGCTGGTAGTGCCTGCAAATAAAAGAGGAAATTGGTTTGTGAAGATGGAAACAAAAAGCATATGCAGAACAAAGAGTTGGCATTGTTGCATATTGAAGAAAAGCAGGGCAAAATGTTGATTATAAAATTGACATCTCCCTGTCACCGAATGAGCATGCTCAGTCTTCCCTGGCGATTTCTTTGATTCGTTTATCAATAGGGGCAAGGAGCCTGCTGTTTTTTTCCTGAAATGAAATAAAGAGAAAGCTTGAGTATGATGTGAATGAATGCAGGAGCAGTTTGTAATCTAGCATAACTCTGGTAATGATCTCCTACAACCTCTTCCGTCAGGCAGAGATACAGAAACCTGAACATATGCACGAGCAGGCTCAGAAATAGTTTCTTCCAGGCCATTATTAGACTGATGTATGGACTCTCTAGCCTCAAATAATGCTGATCTTGCTAATGTTGATCTCGCCTAGCGCACACCTTGTGCAATGTAACCTGTATGCCTCTGTCTAAGTCTTTTTGATCTGTACATCCTTGCTTACTATGATCTGCCTGTACTGCTCATTAACAAAGCTTTTCACTGTACATCGGTACGTGTGACAATAAATCAATCAATCAATCAACCAACCAACCAGATGAAATGGTGAGGCATCCCCAGTAAGTAAGTAGGCAACACTGAGGACAGTAAAGGTTAGTTATATGAGTGGATGAAATGGATGTGAATCCTCAAATAGACATGGTGCATGTGACATTAAGGCTTACAGCCTATAACACTTGATGAGATGAAATAAAAATAGAATGTTTTGGAGACAGTCAGATCTGGCAGCATATGTGGAGAGAGAAAGACAGCGTTAACATGTGGCAGAGATAGTAGGAACTGCAGATGCTGGAGAATCCGAGACAACAAGGTGCAGAGCTGGATGAACACAGCAGGCCAAGCAGCATCATAGGAGCAGAAAGGCTGACGTTTCGGGCCTAGACCCTTCATCAGAATCACAACCTGAAATTGGTTAACATGTGGCATTGTGATTAGAGGAGTAAATCAGTGCATTGGAGTACGCCAGGATGGTGGTGATGCCTCCCTGAAAGTGGAGTGTCAATGTACAAGTAGGAAGGTACGTGTGGCTGATGCTGGTGGATTGTGCTCTATTCTCCAGTTTGTCCATGACCAACATGGATTCCTGGATCAAGTGGCAAGTTGAACCAGCCAAGAATTTGCTCTTATTTCTATGTCAAGTTTTCCCAAAAGCTAGTGTGTATACTAAGTTTGGTAAAATCACAACCTGTGGCAAGCAATAAAGCGCGTCGGTTGGGAACTCGCCTCTCTCTGGCTTGAATCTCACCATGCCGCTTGAGCAAAGGAGGGACATCGTGAGATGAAATCGTTGTTGTGACTAACATTGCACCCAATCCTTCTACTCGCCCCCCCATAGCCTATATAAGATTCCAACCAAAGTTTCAAATCTACTATGACTTCTGCAGAACTGAAAGGAACTGAAAGTGTGATATTTATTTTGCTATCGATAAAAGTGGGGAGAAGCAAGCAGAACAGATGGTAATTGTGCCCAGAGCAAAAGGCAAAGGGAATGATAATAGAATTAAAGTTGACTTCTAGAAGAGTAGGCACCAATGATAAACGTTAATAGCAGAATGTGATGAGGTCTGCTGAGAGGGAGCTATTGCAAACAAGACTAGATGTGAAATCAAAATGAATGACCTTGGATGAGACGTGAGTGCCCTGACAGAGTCAGAGTGAGTGATAGTCTTGTGAGTGCAAGTTTGCGAAGAGAAGATGATACATCTTAACCTTGCAGAGGTCATGAGATCATTGGCCTTTGGTGGCAATATTGCCCATCCAGTTTTCATGTGGCCATAGCAGTAGTCTCTGCTGTAATCTCTACCTAAGCTGGCCAACAGTGATAGAATGGCTTTCTTATTCAGTCATTTGGGAAGAGGACTAATCCTCTCTCCATTACCCCATCGAGCTGTGTCTAAAGTGCAATTTCAATAAAGCTGGGAGCAAGGTTCAGCTTCTTAGATCCCATATCTGGCTTGCTGCATGTGAGGTGGTCTCTACCTAGCCTTTGAATATGGGACCAGTGCCTTTGAGATCAGAAGGCCCGGCTCACTCATGGTTCACTGAATAACTCCGGGTCTTGTTGTGTAGCTGCGAAGCATATGATCACATGAGGAATTGGCAGACATTATGCCATCCAACATGCTGGCTGCCATTCTTTAATTTCAAATGAGAGACTATCAACCAGAGAAAGAATTGTGTCCTTATAAACTAAACCCCAATTGAAATCAGTTCATCTAGTACACAGCAGGAATCAGGACTGGTACATAACTAACTATCCCAAAACTACAGATTTTTCATGATCCACCTACCTTGATTTTAGCAAGCTGTCCTGTGTGTTGTACATCCATGAACTAAGGGAAAGTCATTCTATGTAGAAGCTGCTCTCCTTAGCTGTTCAAGGATTGCAGACAAATCCAATACTTTAAGAGAAGGTTTGACAGCCTTAAATAGTCAGGAATCAGAATTTCATAGTCCTTTGATTTGTTACAGTGATCTGGAACAAATGCTATTGACAATCAGGTGGTGCTAGAGATTCTAGAGCTGAAGACTGTGACTCTGTTATGGCTGTTGCTTGTCCAGTTGATCCCAATCCCTACAATAATGCAGCTCTCCTTCATTTGTCCACCTGCATCTCTTTAGCTTTACATCTTGAGCCACTGTAAAGTTTTAATTAAGAAAACTGGATATTTTCTTCTAAATAATTAATGCAAGTAGCCCGTACAATGAAGGAAAGTTGACCACATGCTATCATGTATTTGCATATAAAATGGATTCTAATATCTTGGTGTAGAAGATTTTCAACTTGTACATTTTTCAATCTGACAGCAAAGCATTGCCACAAGAAAGATGAGGATGTTTTATACCAACTTATAATAGTGGGGTCGGTTAGCTGTGTTGGCTGAATGGCTGGGTTTACATTACAGAGAGATGTCAACAGTGTGGATTCTAGTCCTGCATCAACTGATGTTATCACGAAGGACTCTACTTCTCAACCTGTTCTCTCGCCAGAGGCACGGTGACCCTCAAGTTTAACCAACACCGGTCATCTCTGTCTAATGAGAGAGCACCCCAGTGGTCCTCTGGGTCTATCGGATTTTAACTATACCAGGAATCAAGAGAGGTCAATTTAGGAATTGATTAATAGAAATCATATTTTACACTGTGCCTAAATTATATGCCAAATTGCTTTAATGCTTAGGTTGGCTATGTTCCATTTTTTACAAGTTATAACCTTTATTATATTGTATTTTCTGTTGTAGATGTTGTAATTAGGCGATTCATGTGGAGGACAAACTGAAGAAAAGGAGACTCCAGCATCAAATTTCCAGTTTTGCTTGAGAACCTTCCCCAACACCCCCCCACCCCCCCACCAACTAACATCAATCATCAGGGCAAAACTAAAATGGAAAGTGATGATGACCCTTTGGTGCAGCATCTGTGGCTCGAGGAAGAAGAAGACAACGTGTTGGTAAACTCTTATAGAGGCCAAAGGCTGTGCAAGAAATGTCACTGTAACTTTAAAAGATTATTCTATGATTTGCAAGTTAAAGGTTTTTGGGGAGTAGTTGGGTGGATATTTACTAACCCATATTGCACTGCCTTAATATTAGTAATAGGTTGCATAATCCCAACAATTCTGACTGTTGTTATGCTTTTACATTGTTCTGCCCTCGATATTGATATATCCTACAATGCCTTTGAGATTCGTAACCATGTATCCTCACTGCGCTTTGATGCACTGACCCTTGCTTTAAAATCACAGTTTGGGTCCTGGGGGAGGAACAGACGTGATTTGGCTGAGTACACATCTGCCACCTTAGAGAAACTCATCATAGAAGAGCTGCAAAAACTGCACAATAATTCTTCTCAGCTAGTCGATGCCTCCCATGGCAAAACTATTTACAAATCAGGTGAAGCCCAAGGGCCTGATGGAATTCAGTTGAGCAAAAGAGACTTGTTCTCACAACCTGTGACCAAGAAGAGCCACGACAGATACAAAATGCGGAAAACAAGAGCAGTGACACACATGAGCTATCCAAACACTTACATTAATGGAGATACTCAGACACATGCACTATGGAGGATGGAGCTTGTATTTCTAGCAAGAGGTGATGATGAAAGGAATATCTTCACGAAAGAACGTTTGTTGACAATTCACAACATTGAGAAGAAAGTCATGGACCACCCTAGGTTTCGAGAATTTTGCTGGAAACCTCATGAAGTCCTCAAGGACATGCCGCTTGGTTCATATTCCTATTGCTCGCCTCCCAGTTCGCTCATGACCTATTTTTTTCCAACAGCACAAGGTGGAAGGATTTACTACGATGGGATGGGGCAAAAGTTGGCAGATATTCATGGTAAGTTCTCATCTACTCCCGATCAATAAGTGAGAAAGTTTGTAAGAGTTAAGAGCTGATTTGGATAAGTGTTTTAGGTGATGTATGATTTTATTTACTTTATAATGTTTCCTATTAATTTTTAATACAATTGCAGGGGGCAGTCTAACCATCATCTATCGCACTCTGCTGCTAATAGTTATGGTAAACAGTATAGATATTAATCATGGAGACATTTTGTCTTCCATCATGTCTTGTCAACAGCTGAAGAAGACTATTCAACGGAAAACTATCTTCCATGCGGAAATAAAAAAATTAATGATCACTAATTAGTCATGACGGTGCAATTTTTTTAAAGAGCAAATGTTGCATGGAAGATTTGTCCATCTGCATCATTCTATGAATCAAAATATATTCCAATTTTCTACATCAATGAACCATTCAATTTGTACCAGATTCAGAAAATCAGAACTTTAAAATGAAACCTAACACGCTTTTCTTTTGACTGAAAAGGCATGAGTAACAAAAACTTCAGTTTGAGTTTATACTTGATTGATTAAAACATAATATTATTTGTTTTTAGAGTTAACCTGCTGGATTATTCTAAATGCTTTGGAATGAAACAACAGCCTATAACAACTCCTATTAGCTTTTACACTTGCAGAGAAATGCACTACTTTCTGCCAATCACTCGTGACCTGTCCGTTAAACCTATTTCTTGATTAATGAGTTTTAAAAAGTTAGAGGGGGAGTGCCCTTGATGAGGTACCCTTGACATTACTAATCTTCCATTACTGCCTACTGTCCTTTCAAGCTGTAAGGTCTCTAATTATCACTCTACCTTTAAGAGCCTGCTGGCTGTCTTTAATTGGATGATAGACCTTCATCCTGACCATTAGTTGACTGAAATGCCTTTGGGAAAATCACAATCCTAAGTTTACAGCACTGGGGAAATGGAAGCCAATACAGGTTGGTGAAGTCAAGTGTTTTGGATGATCAGGAATTACTGCAATATCGGATATGAGCAGCATAATTTCGTATGAGCAGAGTCAGAGTTCAAAATGTTTTTTTCCTTTTTGGGGCTCCTGCTGAGATTTCTGTTTCTGATTTTTGGGGACTACCTCCTGGCTTTCAGGTGCACCTTTCTCAGTCTCATGAACTCTTATTACTAGGTGGTGAAGCACACACTTAGTTACACTGCCTTTTGTATTTCTGGTGGTACGTGGGATATTTGGACTCTCATAAAAGCAGAATTAGAAGAATTCATCAACATCCCAATAATCACCACTGTTTCAACAAACCTAAAGCCACAACAGACAAGGAAAACATCAATTTCCCAGAAACCACAGTATTTAAATCAGCACAAGACAACAAACAAATAATAAACAATAAATCCTTTCCAAAGAAAACTGACACACTTCTATACGCAAAAAGCCTTCATGATAAACATGCTTTATGTGGCCTGCTAAGGTCACAGCTAAACAACTGCATCTTTTTGTCTAATATAGCTTCTACACCTCAAGTACATCACAGAATTTAAGACGTTTTGAGATGTGATAACACTTAAATGAAAACCTTTATGAAATAAGCTTTTCAGTATTAAATTACCCACTACTTCACTAGTCATACCATTTGTATAAATGTGTTGATTCAATCACAAAATGGCTAGTCAATTTGAATTTTGTAGTCATATGCAGAATAAAAGCAATTTTAACGAACTCGAACTAATCCATTTATTGTGACACAAAACATGTCATTAATACAAGTAAACACTAGTTAACTTCTAAACTATAATACAGAATACAAACTATATCCCCTTAATCCCGAACACACACAAACAGCACATTAAGACAACAGCCTCTGCAGAGATTGTTGTTTTTCAAAAGTAAAAACACTCCTGTTTGCTAAGGGTCTGAAAACAAAGAATATAACTTTTCAACTCCTCACTGGTCACTGGGTTCTTTGTCATTGAAATTGAATTGCTGACAGCCGTAGACTGATGGAAGCTTTCAGTTTTCATTGAAGATCAAGGTAGATCGAGTCTTTGGAAAATGTTCACAGTTCTGTTTTTGAAGATTTATATGGTAGTTAAGGAATACTGATATTTGGAAACTTTATCAGGTTCTTAGGATGTCTGCTGAGATAAAGAGGGAGAAACATTGACAGTTTCTCGGGTTTCTTCCTTATTAACCACTTAGGTGTGTTAAACAGGAAAATAGAAAGTGTTGCTAGGCACTCATTAGCATAAAGGCCCTCATAATCTTTTCAAAACCAGCTTTCTCCAGCAAATAAAAGTCATAATCCCAATCTCTTATCAACTTGAAAGATTTGCGGGCCTTTTTGCCAAAGTCACTTGACTTTTTTCTTTATAAACAGCAGGTAAACCACAACACACATTAAACTGTTGACTTTGTTTCCAAGATATCCTTTTCAATCTGTAAAATATCCAAACAGTTCCATTCTTTGCAGTTTTTTTACATAATCCTTAATATAAAAATGTCTTCCCAGCCATAATAGTATCTACTATGTTGTCCACCATACAGTAGCTCCTAGGTTCCTGCAGTTTTCATCTAGAGACTGCACATTGATTTACAAGAAATTTATTATGTCAGTTTTCCTGGGCTGAAAATTATCATTTTATGGCTAAGTCAGAGTTACATCAAGTTTTTCGGAGAGTTTAATGCCATGAGGCCTAGTGAGATTTTTCATCCTATCTTACCAAACGCACCTCGTTAGTAACAATCTTGCCCCTTTGGCATCTGTTGCATGTAATTTTTGCCCCAACATCATTATATATATTGTTCCCAGAACAATTTGCCACTCAGTTGATGCCTGCCGATAAACCAGTATCCCTTGCCCATAAGCCATCTTTGAAACAAACAAAAACAGAAATTGCTGGAGAAACTCAGCATCTCTGAAAGAAAACAGCATTACTGTTTTGTTTCCAGTGACCCTTTGTCAGAAGAGAAGAATGGTCACTGGACTTGGTGCATTAACTCTGATTTTTCTCTAGAGATGCTTCGAGACCTGCTAGGTTTCTCCAGCAATTTCTGTTTTTGTCAATGAAGTTCTGTCCGTGTTGGAGCTCCCATCACAGCTGATCTCTGTCATGAAGAATGACAACCTACTCCAACCCATCTCCATGTCCTCATCCTCTTCCTTGGAAGACTGGCCCCATTCCTCCAGTTACATCCAGGATATCGCTACATTATCTGCACCAATTATTCGGGGAACAATACACCAGGAAAATGCAGCACACTCTGCCCAGCTTATACTGGAGGGCCTCCACAACTGTACAAGTAGTGGAATTGCAACTTCAACAGCATTATTCTCTGATCCATCACAGTCTTTTTTTAAGGTAAAGACAGCACTGCACGTGCATTTTGCAACTGTCAGAGGGTTCCACAATGGTGTCATGGGTCATGGTCCTCGTGAATACCCTTGTTCCTCAGAAACCAGCTTTGTAAGACTCCTGAACCCTCAAATGCACCAGGGATATGAGAGTGTTCAGTAATGTACGAGTCATTGCAACTGACAGGATAGCAGGCACGTATTTTCAAGAAGTGTTAGCAGTGATCATAGATTACCTGCACATTAATTGAATGGAATCCATTCCTGTTGATGAATTACACTGAATTATGATACAGCTGTCTGTGTTACATGTGTGCAGTGATAGCACACTGCATCTCAGGAAACCCAGCTCTGTCACCAAATCCAACTGCCCAGGCTTCAGCACTCACCTCATCTTGGGGAAGCAAAATGAACCTATGTGACCTTCCACAAATGACATTGTTCACTGTCCTGATGCGTTTGTCACAACTGAGAAATCACACACAGGTTTCCGACCGTTTCCTGGAAGAAACAAGTCACATTGACTTTCAGTACCGCAGTGACCTTCTCAGCCACCAGGAGAGGATGACCTCCCACTCCTGAAAGCTTCAGTTTCTGCTTCAGCATCTAGCACAGTTCTGTCACTGTGTCCTGGATACATGGGGTCTATATTGGCACTGCACTTCGCTCGTGGAGTTGGAGTCAGGAAACTTTGGTCTTCCTGCAGATCCCACGCATGCTGGGGGAGTATGTGTTTGTCACCTCTCCCTGAGTTCATTGCTCCTTGTCCTCCATGCCTGCCTGCTGCTGCTCCTGGATTTGTTGCTGGTCCTGCTTCTGCCTTCATATTCATTGGTTGTGGTGTCTTTCCGAAGTACAAATTAATAATTTGGGGTGTCTAGTAGATTGAGCTCATCAGATTCAATAATGAATATCCTAAAATTTTTCAGAGTTGGGCTTTTAGAGTCATAAAGTCACAGATTCATATAACACCGAAGCAGGCCCTTTAGCCCAACTCATCCATGCTGACCAGGTTTCCTAAACTGAATTAGTCCCATTTGCCTGCGTTTGGCTCATATCCCTCTAAACCTTTCCCATCCATGTACCTGTCCAAATGTCTTTTAAATGTTTTAATTGTGCCTGCCTCTACCACATCCTCTCACAGCTCCCACTGTGGAAAAAGTTGCCTCTTGGGTCCCTTTTAAATCTTTCACTTCTCACATTAAATCTCTGCCCTCTAGTTTTGGACTCCCCTACCCTGCAGAAAATACATTTGCTATTCACCCTATCCATGCCCCTCATGATTTTATAACCCTCTATAAGGTCAACCCTCTATACGCTTCAGGGAAAAAGAAGTCCCAGCCTATCCTGCCTCTCTATCACTCAAACCTTCCAGTCTCAGTAATATCTTAGCCAGCGATGCCTACATCCTGTGAATGAATAAGTAAGAGTCTTTTTGTACCCTTTCCGGTTTAATAACATCCTTCCTATGGCATGGTGACCAGAATTGTATGCAGTATTCCAAATGTGGTCTTATCAGTGTCTTATGCAGCTGTAACACTACATCACAACTCCTTTATTCAATGCTCTGATCAATGAAGGCAAACATGCTAAATACCTTCTTTACCACCCTGCCTACCTGTGATGCCACTTTCAAGGAACTATGTACCTGCACCCCCTAGGTCTCTCTGTTCAATAACACTTACCAGGCTCTACCATTAACTGTAGAAGTCCTATCCTGGTTTGTCTTACCAAAATACAACACCTCACATTTATCTAAATTAAACTCCAACTGCCATTCCTTGGCCCACTGGGCCGGTTGATCAAGATCCTGTTGTACTTGCTGATAACATTCACTGTCCACCTAACCAACAATTTTGGTATCATCCTCACAAACGTACACACCATGCCGCCTATCTTCTCATCCAAATTGTTTATATAAATGATGAACAACAATGGACACAACGCCAATCTTTATGGGATAGCCCTGCAGCCTGAACAACAACCTTCTACCACCACCCTCTGTCTCCTACCTCCAAGACAATTTTGTATCCAACTGGCTAGTTCCCCCGGATCCAATGTTTTCTAACCTTACTAACCAGTCTACCATGCAGAAGCTTGTTGAAGGGCTTGGTGAAGTCCGTACACACAACATCTACCACTCTACCTTCATCTATCTTCTTGGTCACCTCTTCAAAAAACTCAACCAAATTTGTGAGATACAATTTCCCACACA
This sequence comes from Rhincodon typus, assembly GCF_021869965.1. NCBI lineage: Eukaryota > Metazoa > Chordata > Chondrichthyes > Orectolobiformes > Rhincodontidae > Rhincodon > Rhincodon typus. Next base: position 28,144,526 of record NC_063362.1, read on the forward strand.
CAAAGCCGTGCTGATTATTCCTAATTGGTTCTTGCCTTTCCAAATGCATGTAGGTCCTGTCACTCAGAATTCCCTCCAACAACTTACCCACCTCTGACGTTAGGCTTACCGGTTTATAGTTCTATGGCTCTTCCTTCCTGCCCTTCTTAAATAATAGCACAATTTTAGCCAGCCTGCAGTCTTCCGGCACCTCATCTGTGGCTATTGATGATACAAATACAACAGCGGACCCAGCAGCAATTCTTGCAGCGCACTGCTGGTCACAGACCTCCAGTCTGAACAACAATCCTCTGCCACCACCCTCTGTCTGCGACTGGCAAGCCAATTTTGTATCCAATTGGCTAGATCTCCATGGATCCCATGTGATCTAACCTAACTGACCATTCTGCCAGGTAGAACCTTGTCAGAGGCTTTGTTAAAGTCCATGTAAGACAATGCCTACCGCTCTGCCTTCATATGTAGTTTTGGTCACCTCTTCAAAAAACTCAGTCAAATTTGTGAGACATGATTTCCCACCCACAATACAATGCTGACTATTCCTAATCAGCCCTTGCCTTTCCAAATGCATGTTGGTCCTGTCTCTCAGAATTCCCTCCAACAACTTACCCATCTCTGACATTAGGCTTACCGGTTTTAGTTCCCTTGCTTTTCCTTGCAGTCTTTTTTAAATAATGGCGCAACTTTAGCCATCCTCACCCATGGCTGTTGATGTTATAAATATCTTCCCTAGGGGCCTCACAATTTCTTCCCTAGCTTTCCACAATATCCTGGGATACACTTGATCTGGTCCAGGGGATTCATATACTTTATGCATTTTGAGACTTCAACACCTCCTCTTCTGTAATGTGGACTCTTTTTGAGACATCACTATTTATTTCCCCGAAATCCCTAGCTTCATTTCTTTCTCCAAGGTAAATACTGATGAGAAATATTCATTCAAGATCCTACCCATCTCCTGTGGCTCCACACATAGATGACCTTGTTGATCTTTAAAGGCCCTATTCTCTCCCTAGTTACTCTTTTGCCCTTAATATGCTTGTGGAATCTCTCTGGATTCTCCTTTACTTTAACTGCCAAAGCTATCTCATGTGCCGTTTTGCCCTCCTGATTTCCTTCTTATATGTATTCCTACACCCCGTATACTCCTCAAGACATTCACTTGATTCCAGCTGGCTATACCTGACAAATGCTTCCTTCTTTTTCTTGACAAGACCTTCAATATGTCTAGTCATCCAGTGTTCCCTACTCCTGCCAGCCTTGCCCTTCACATTAACAGGAACATGCTGGCCCTGAACTCTCGTTATCTCGCTTTTGAAAGCCTCCCACTTGCCATACGTCCCTTTATCTGCAAACAGCCTCTCCCAACCAACTTTTGACAGTTCCTGTTTAATACAGTCAAAGTTGGCCTTGCTTCAATTTGGAACTTTAACTTGTGGACCGGACCAATCCTTCTTCATAACTGTTTTAAAACTAATAGAATTATGGTCACTAGTCCCAAAGTTCTCCCCAATAGCACCTCAGTCACTTTTCCTGCCTTATTTCCCAAGTGGAGGTAGAGTTTTGCCCCTTCTCTAATAAGGCCATCTACATATTGATTGAGTAAGTTTTCCTGAACACACTGAACAAGTTCCTTCCCATCCAAACCCTTAACACTATGGCAGTCCCTGTCTATGTTTGGAAAGTTAAAATCCCCTACTATTACAACCTTACTATTATTACAGCTAACTGCAATCTCTCTACACACTTGCTCCTCAATTTCCCACTGAATATTGAGGGGTCTATGGTACAATCCCATCAAAGTGATCATCCCCTTCTTTTTTCTCAGTTCCACCCATATAACTTCACTGGATGATCCCTCAGGAATATCGTCTGTAAGTACTGCCGTGATGTTTTCCCTAATCAAAAATGCCATTCACCATCTTGCCTCCTTTTCTATCCTTCCTATAACATTTGTATCTTGGAACATCAAGCTGCTAGTTCTGTCCCTCCCTCACTCATGTTTCTGTAATAGCTTTGATATCCCAGTCCCATGTTCCCATCTATGCCTGGAGTTCATCTACTCTACCTGTCAGGCCTCTAGCATTTGGAATAAATGCTGTTTGGTTCATCAGCTGTCCGTCATTCCCTTGTCTTATCTAATACTCTTGGATGGTTATTTGTTCCCGTGTATTTCCTATACAATCAAAACTGATTTTTTTTTCCTATGGTTGTTATACCAATTCCATCAGATCAGGTAGCAGAGATAGACTGTGCACATTTGACAGGCCAGCAATGAAGACTATTCCCTAGACATGAAAACTGCTGGTCACCTGTAAGTATTGGACTCTTGAATTATAAGTAGTTCAGTAGTTTCTGCTTCCCAAGTGGAATATACTCTGGAATCTTCTCAGTATTTTAAAAAGCACAATTACTGAGTGAAACCAGTTTAATTATCAAAGTAATTCTCCTGTTCATCTGCTTAAAGGCAAAGGTAAATAAAAACTGAAATTTCTCTTAGTATTATTGTTTGCTTTTTTTTTGTGTTTTTCATAAGGTATCCATTCTGGGAAATAAACAGTTTTCAATACTTTTTATCCCTCCATTCTGCCAACTGTACAACCCTAGCAGGGGATGCATGTAATCAACATCTAATTGTACACATTTATGCTGTTTTATACATCTAAGCATCTCCCTTGGACATTCAGTTGTATTGTCATTGCTGAATCCCTCACAATCAACATCCTGGGGTTCCCAGAAACTAAACTGGACCAGCCATGTAAGTGATATAGCTGCAAATGTAGGTCTGCAACTGAGAATGCTAAGGCAAGTGGCTCACTTCCTGACTCTTGTTCAGCATTTACAATGCACAATTAAAAAATGTGTAGAAATAGACTCCACTTCCCTGGATGGTACAGTTCCAACTCTCACGAAACTTAACACCATCCAGGACAAAGCAGTCTACACAATCAGCACCTCTTCCACCAACCTAAACATTCACTGTCTCCACCAGTGCACAATAGTATCAACAGCAATTTCAACAGCACTTTCCAGATCTACAACTTCTATAACATAAAAGGACAAGAATAGCAGACATGTGGGAACAGCACCACCTACAAGTTCCTTTGCAAGCCACACACTATCTTGGCTTGCAATGATATCACTGTTATTTCACTATCGCCAGATCAAAATCCAGGAAATCCCTACCCAACAGTACTTTTGGTGACAACACAGTATGAGCTGGAGGAACACAGCAGGTCAGGCGGCATCAGAGGAGCTGGAAAATTGACGTTTCGGAAAGGGTCCCGACTCAAAACGTCAACTTTCCTGCTCCTCTGATGCTGCCTGACCTGCTGTGTTCCTCCAGCTCCATACTGTGCTGTCTCTGACTCCAGCATCTACAGTTCTTGCTATCTCTGAGTACTGTTGGTGTACCTGCAGCAAATGGACTGTGGTGCTACAACATTAGGGCCCATTACCATTTTCTCGAAGGCAATTAGGGATAGGCAACAAATGTTGGCCTTACCAGTGACACTCGAATCTTATGAAAGATTGAAACAAAATACGTTATAGCACAAAATACTGTGGGTTAAATAGATTAATGGGCAGAATCTTCTGGGCCCATTTAGGGCTTCTGGAGCTTTTAGACAGGCAAGAGAGGAACCTTATTTGGGTGGGAAGGCAAAATTTTGATTCCTAAGGTTGGATTAAAAACTTTGGCATCAAGTTCCTAAAACGTTTCACGTGCATAAGCTTTTCCAACTGAGGGAGTCAAGAACCTGTTTTGCATTTATTTGGATTCCATGAATATTGTTTAACACCCCAGCCTGATGCAATTACTTTCATGGGTACAATTTTTTTCTAATTCACTCATGGGATGTGGGCATTGTAGGCTGAGCCAGCATTTATTGCCCATTCCCAGTTCCTTCAGAACGTGATGGTGAGCAACCTTCCTGAACCACAGCACTCCATGTAGGAAAACCGACAATGCCATTAGGAAAGAGAGTTCCAGGTTTTTCACCCAGCGAATTTGAAGAAACAGCACTATATTTCCAAGTCAGGACGGTGAGTCGATTGGAGGGGAATATGCAGGTGGTGGTGTTCACATCTATCTGCTGTCCCTCTCTTCTAGATGGAAGTGGTCATGGGTTTGGAAAATGCTGTCTAAGGAACCTTGATGAATTTTAGCAGTGCATCTTGTAGATGGTGCACACTGCTGCTAATGAGTATCTGTGGTGGAAGGAGTATATGTTTTTGGATGTGGTGCCAATTAAGCAGGCTGCTTTGTCCTGAATGGTGTCAGTCTTCTTGAGTGTTGTTGGAGCTGCACTCATCCAGGTAAGCGGAGTAGTCTATACACTGCTGACTTGTGTTCTTATAGGTGGTTGACAGGCTTTGGGGAGTCAGAAGGTGAGTTACTCCCTGCAGAATTCCTAGCCTTTGAAATGCTGTTGTAACCATATTATTTATATTGGTAGTCCAGTTCAATTTTTGGTCAATGGTATCCCTGAGTGGAGGATTCAGTGATGGTAACACCATTGAATGTCAAAGGATGATAGTTAGCTTTGAATCAGAGATAGTAGGAACTGCAGATGCTGGAGAATTGTCCCTTTTTGGAGATGGTCTTTGCCTAGTATTTCTATGGCACAATTATTATTTGCCACTGTTCAGTCCAAGCTTGAACATTGTGCAGGTCTTACTGCCTTTGGACCTGGACTACATAAGTACCTGAGGAGTCACAAATGGTGGTAGACATTGTGCATCATCAGTTAATGTCTGCACTTCTGATCTTAATGAAAGAATAAATGTCATTCATGAAACAGCTGAAGATGGTTATGCTTAGGATTCCCCATTGCTAGACAAAAGTGGAAAAAAAATGTTTGTTCATAAACCCAACTCTATATATGATACACAAACAGAAAGTGCTAGAGGGACCCAGTACGTCTGGCAGCCTCTAGAGAGAAGCAGAAGTTACTCCGATCACCCAGCTTTATGAGAAGTGTAATTTGTAACTGGTCTTGCAAGATATTGCCATTGTATTTTGCTAATAGTGTAAGGATTGTAAACTGCGCAGCCCACTCAACCTGCCCAAGTGAGGCAATCATACTGGCCAATGCCAGCAAACCTGACCAGGGCAGGTGTGAAGGGTTCAAAGTAAAAGGTGGTCAAAATAAAAAGTACTATAAAACCCCAGGTAGATCTGCAGATGCATAGCTTAAGGACAAATGCTGTGTTTATCTTTCTGAAAATCACAATAGGATTGAATTTCTTCATCACCAGCTCCTTTCAGATATCAAATGAGACTTGGGTAGCATCTCTCAGTTGGCCACACAGAAGTGGATTTCTCCATGCTAGTCGCGGGTAGGGAGCAACACTTGAGAATATATCCTGTGCTTGCCAAGTCTTCTTTGTCCAAGTTAGTGTTAGGGATGGGACTGTGGCATTTTTTTTTTCTCCTGGATTGGGAGTGGGAGTGGGAGGCTGCATAGAAAAACATAATGGACAGAATTTTACAGGAGTCTGAGTGAACTGGGCGATGGAAAATGTGTGGCAGAATTAGATAATAAGTGTGGTGAGGCACATCTCACCATTGAGGTTATCCCACTCCTTGGTTTTCACAATGGCTGAAATGATGAGATTCTCACTAAGCTGCGGTGAGATGCCGATTGACAGGGTTTAATGCTTGGTAAACGGCTATTCAATGGCACGTTCTCCTTATTAATATTTACACTCCCATCTTATCAAACTCGCCAAGCAAGCACAACATTGAGAAACCTCAAAAAGAAAACCAGAGCATATACCTGGCAGATTCAGCTTTCTGCTTACTCCCAATGACCTCCATGTTGTCTGTGACCAAACTGCATCTCAGAGCAAGATATGTAGGCACTAGCCACATTCAGTCCTCCTCCATGTACATTGACATCACACATGTGTGAGCTCACAGCAACCATCCTGGCATTTCTGCTGTGCACTGGCAATGCAGTATGAAAGCAGACACTTGCATTGAAAGACTGCAGTGGAAACACTTTGCGTACAGGGATTGTCACCCAGCTTGCACACTGGACTAGGCTGCATCTCAAAGATGCTCATTTGCTCTCCTAATGCTCGCTTACTCAGTACCTACCTGCTTACTCACAACATCCATGCCTCAGCTTCATTTGACTTGCCATGCCAATAGTGTACACACATAACAAAGACAACTAGTCTTGCAGCTAAGCAGATAGTGCGAACTGCAGATGCTGGAAGTCAGAGTAAATACAGTGTGGAGCTGGAGGAACACAGCAGGTCAGGCAGCATCAAAGGAATAGGAAAGTTGACGTTTCAGGTTGGGACTCTTCAACAGGACCCTGCTGAAGGGTCCTGTCCTGAAACTTCGACTTTCCTGTTTCTCTGATGCTACTTGCAGCTAAGCAGTCCTCTGTCTAGGGGGAGCATGTCTTGCTGTCAAAGCCACACCTCCTTGTCCCAGTAGCTTACACAGTTAACATATGGCACGTGAAGCAAGCAGCCAGCTATGTATACAACTCTATGGGAGTTGTCCTCCATGATGTCCATGGAAGAATTAGTTAGTGAAGGGGTCCTCGGCACAGTAAGTCAAGGGTAATTTCCCATAATAGTGTCGGGAATTGGCCACAATCAGGTCTCTGTCAGTGTGCCCACGCCTCTGCAGTCCAGGGAGTAGGCCATGGTCGTCTACTGGCACCATAGTGGCCAGTTGGATGAGGTGTGGCATAGGGCTGATGTAGTTCGGGAGATGTATGGAAACCAGTTGGATCAGAACACATCTTGCACCAGAGCTGCCCAGTCATGTCAGTTGAGGGGATGAGCCACTCTCGGTCACCTGGTCAGTCCTCAGAAACTTAGGGAAAAGGATGCTGGGAGTTGGGGTGAAATACCAGCCAATGTTCTCTGTACTGTCATCCTCAGAGGTCAAGGATGGTACATCTGGTAGAGTCAGATATTTCGGTGCTGAGGACAAGGGTAGCTTATGAACCTTCCAACACAAGAGAGAGAAGGCATTGCAACTTGTGGTTAGAAGTGGTGTCCAATGACTGAAAGTGATAGTGGTGTTAATGGAAGAGTGACAGTAGCATGTAAAGTAGCACTTACTTGTTTGGCAGGACGTGGATGTTTCAGTATCCCTGCAGGTGTGATCCTAGTCTTCTGCGAGCTCCAAAATTCCCTCCTTATTGGGGATAAGAAGCTTGATGTTGGGCACCCCTCCAATTGCCCAGACTTTCTCAGCCCTTTTATGGGTTATCTTCTTCTATAATGAGAATAAGTAGGCAAATAAATTAGATTACAGTGACAGTGACATGCCTGTAAATCCTGGTACATGTGGGAGGAAGGTGGTGAAATGTGACAAAAGACTGAAGAGGAGGCACAGAAGCTAGCGTGGTTAGCAGTATGGAGACTGGCAGGATAGGGGAAGAATGTTGTGATCAATGACAGTGTGGTGGGAAGTGTGTTTAGTAACAGAGATAGTGAGTGTGTTTTAGAGAGGAATAAGTGTGGAGCTTAACCTTGCAGAGCCAAGGAGGTCTTTCTGCAGCGCTGCTGGCTGTTCCTTTGCACCCTGAAGCTGGCACTGATCTGGGTGGTGACATGCAGACCAGGCTATCAGGGTCTGGAGGCACAACCAATTCTTGCCACGCTCCTGGAAGAGATCAGCTGTCCTCTGCAACATCCTCTCCTCCTGGAGCTCCAAGTTCCAGTTGGTGAATTATATTGCTATTTTCCCATTCCATTGCATTTTGTGAGTATGACTTTCAATGAGCAGGACAGATTCAGAAAGCCAGTGCTTGTCCAGATGCACAGCAGCATTTTAAAGATGATGTGGGTATAAGGGATGCCATTCTATGAGTAGACATCCTCTGAGTAGTGAAGTGTTGTGAGAATGGTGCATGAAAAGATGGGGTAGAAATTAGATGTGAGACACGCCATAGGGCAATAAATGCATCACGTTTGATTAGATACAGTGAGAGATCTTACTAGATCTTGCAGTGACAAATCCTCCAAAAAAAAAAACAGCACAATTTGAATTTAGCCAAAAAACTTGGATTAGCTCAAAGATTTGTTAATGTTGGGAGCAGCCATATTTTATCAAAATGTTTCATGTATTCGCAGAATGGAGGTTTCCTCAGTGGATGGGTGTGTCCAATCTCGCCTTTAGCACAGACATGGTTCCCTTGCTCTGCCAGCCCCACTGCATGCTCCTTGAAGAGAGCCAGGATCTCTATAGGCATTCTTTCGCACGCATCGGCCTGGGTATTTTTGCGCTTTCTGAAGAAGGGTCTAGGCCCGAAACATCAGCTTTCCTGCTCCTCTGATGCTGCTTGGCCTGCTGTGTTCATCCAGCTCTACACCTTGTTATCTCAGATTCTCTAGCATCTGCAGTTCCTACTATCTCGGAATAAGTTAGCTATTTATTTGCACGGTAAGGCAAACCTGATTGATGCAGTTTCAAGTGACATTAGGTGCACATTCCCTTCATCACAAAAAACTACCTCCTGTTTCCAACAACAGTAGTCTTCGATTTGTCTCAGCAGATCTGCGCTGAACCACATCCATACCTTTATCACCCCAATAGTCAACTACTCCAGCACATTCCTGAAATACCTTCCATCCTGCATCATCCACAAACTTGGGTTTATCCAAAACACTGGTGCCCAAATCATAGCCTACATCAAGTATTGGCCAATTACCCACATATGTCCACGATCTCACAGTATCCAAAATTTTAACTAAATTTTCATTCATTTGTTCAAACATTTTTATGGTCGTGTTGCTTCCTATTTCTGTGGATTAGAGAACTTTACATCAATCAAAAACAGAAATTGCTATAAGCAGCAATTTCTGTTTTGTTTCTGATTTACAGCATCTGCAGTTCTTTCAGTTTTTATTTATATCAATCAACTCTGACCTCTTATGCATTTACCACTTCATATGCCCTACCACGTGCAGTTGTTCCTTCACTCATCTAGGCAGGTTACTGTGAAATTGCCAACTTCAAAGGACCCCAGAAGTTATCACTGCGAGTGAATATGTCTATAATATATTTCACTCTCTGATGCCTTAGTATAGACTATAGATCTTGCTATATTGAGACAAAGTGTGGTGTCGAACTTAAACCACTAACCACTCAGGCTTTGTTCAGTTGCTTCACATGATTACATTATTAACCTTCATTAGAACTGGCAGGAAGGGGAAGTAATTGGGTAGGTTAGCACGATGGAGCTATTAGCCCCCCTTCTGACAACACAGAAATCATTCAGGGCAGAAAGCCCCATGGTTGACCTTCTCATCTCCTTGCCAATTAAGGACATTATGATAGTCAACTAACAAGCATTTGAAGACGTTGGTTTACCACCGGCCTGAATAACTTTGTTCCCATCAGGCAAGAAAAGTGGTAGCTTTCCCAATTTCTCCCCTGGTGAGGTGTGCCTTGATTTTCCCCAATCTAGGGTCGTTTGACAGCACTGAGTGGGATGAGGAGTTGCAGGATTGGTTGTTGAAAGCCAAGTCCCTACCCTTTTCTTAGGATGCCCAGCCACCTGAGCCCCACAAAATAGACATACCTGCCATCGCAACCCCCACCCCATTCCCACCCCTCCCCCACTAAACAGACTTACCTGTTTCCCTCACATCTGTGAAAGCAGGAGTCCTGAAGCTTACACTTGATATACCAGTTTATGGAAATTGAATTATATTCTACTTCAATGCTGTTTCAGTAGAGGTGTTAATTCATTCATTTTAAGCTGATTAGCAGGTCTGTTTGTGAGTCTAGTCGAGAGAATTTCACCCAAACATCAAGATTTCGTATGTGATGACCTTACAGCTTAATTTCAGGATCACAATCATTAAATGCAGTTTGTTTACATGGCAGGGTTTAAATTAGTCTGGCATGGGGGATGGGGCCATAAAAAGTAGTGAGACAAAACAGAAGGTTGAGGCTAGTGCAAAAATTAAAGTGAGGAATTTAAATAGACAGGCAGGCAAGACCATGGCAGGAAACAAGGGAAAACTGATGAATTAAACAGCATTTATTCCAATGCGAGAGGTCTGACAGGTAAGGCAAATGAACTGAGGGTGTGGATGAGAACGTAGAACTGGGATATCATAGCTATTAGAGAAACGTGGCTGAGGGGGGAACAGCACAATGTGGAGCTGGAGGAACACATCAGGCCAGGCAGCATCAGAGGCACAGGAAAGCTGACATTTCGGGTCGGGACCCTTCTTCAGGAATGTTAAGTTTAGTGTTAAGGGCTTAGATGGGGAGAAATTTGTTCAGTGTGTTCAGGAAAACTTTCTCAATCAATATGTAAATGGGCTTACTAGAGAATGGGCAAAACTTAACCTCCCCTTAGTAAATAAGGCAGGGCAAGTGACTGAGGTGCTAGTGGGGGAGCATTTTGGGACCAGTGACCATAATTCCATTAGTTCCAAAATATTTATGGAGATGGATTAATCCTGTCCACAGTTAAAGGTCCAAATTGAAGCAACGCCAATTTTGATGGTATTAGATAGGAACTGTCAAAAGTTGGGGAGGCCGTTTGCAGGTAAAGGGATGTCTGGCAAGAAGGAGACATTCAACAGTGAGATAATGAGAGTTCAGGGCCAGCATGTTTCTGTTAATGTGTAGGGCAAGGCTGGCAGGAGTAGGGAACACTGGATGACTAGAGATATTGAAGCTCTGGTCAAGAAAACGAAGGAGGCATATGTCACATATATCAGATGTAGCCAGCTGGGATCAAGTGGATCCATTGACGATTATATGGGGTATAGGAGTACACTTAAGAGGGAAATCAGGATGGCAAAAGGAGAACATGAGATAAGTTTGGCAGATAAGGTAAAAGAGAATCAAAAGAAATTCTACAAGTATATTAAGGGCAAAAGAGTGACGAGGGAGAGAATAGGGCCCCTTAAAGATCAACAAGGTCATCTGTGTTTGGAGCCACAGGAGCTGGGTTAAAACCTAAATGTATATTTCTTGTCGGTATTTCCCTTGGAGAAAGAAATGGAAGCTAGGGACCTCAGGGAAATAAATAGTGATGTTCTTGAAAAGAGTCCATATTCCAGAAGAGGAGCTGCTGGAGTTCTTAAAATGCGTAAAGGTAGATAAATCCCCGGGACCTAATCAGGTGTATCCCAGGACATTGTGGGAAGCTACAGAAGAAATTGTGGGGGCCCCTATCATCAACAACCGTGGGTGAGGATGGCTAAAGTTATGCCTTTATTTAAGACAGGCTGCAAGGAAAAGCTAGGGAACTAAAACTGGTGAGCCTAATGTCGGTGGCAGGTAAGTTGTTGGAGGGGATTCTGAGAGACAGGACACGGATGCATTTGGAAAGGCAAAGACTGATTAGGGATAGTCAGCATGGCATTGTGTGTGGGAAATCATGTCTCACAAATTTGACTGAGTTTTGTGAAGAGATGACTGAGAAGACAAATGAAGACAGAGCAGTAAACGTTATCTTACATGAACTTTAATAAAACCTTTGACAAGCTCTGCCTGGTAGACTGGTTAGTAAGGTTAGATCACATGGGATCTACAGAGATCTAGCTGATTGGATACAAAATTGCCTTGCCGGTTGCAGACAGAGGGTGGTGGTAGAGGGTTGTTGTTCAGACTGGAGGTCCGTGACCAGTGGTGTGCCATAAGGATTGCTGCTGGGTCCGCTGTTGTGTTTGTCATTTAAATGAATGATTTGGATGAGAAAATAGGAGGCATGGTTAGTAAGTTTGTGGATGAAATCAAAATTGGTGGAATACTGGACAGTGAAGAAGGTTATCCAAGAGAACAATGGGATCTTGATCAACTGGCTCAGTAGACTGAGGAATGACAGATGGAGTTGAATTCAGATAAATGCAAGATGTCACATTTTGGTAAGATAAACCAGGACAGGACTTACACAGTTGATGGTAGGACCCTGGGGAGTGTTGTCAAACAGAGAGACCTAAGGGGTGCAGATTCATAGTTCCTTGAAAGTGGTGTCACTGGTAGACCGAGTGGTGAAGAAGGTGTCTGGTATGCTTCCTTCACTGGTCAGAGCACTGAGTAAAGGAGTTATGACATCATGTTACAGTTGTATAAGACATTGATAAGGCCACATTTGGAGTATTGCATACAATTCTGCTCTCTTTGCTATACGAAGGATGTTATTAAACTGGAAAGCGTGCAAGACAGATTTACAAGCATGTTACTGAGACTGGAGTGTTTCAGATATAAGGAGAGCTGAATTGGCTGGGAATTTTTTTCACTGGAGCGTAGAAGTCTGAGGGGTGACCTTGCAGAGGTTTATAAAATCATGAGGGGCATACAATGAGGTAAATAGCCAAGATCTTTTCCCCAGGGTAGGGAAGTCCAAAACTAGATGGCATCAGTTTAACATGAGAGGGGAAAGATTTAAAAGGGACCTAAGGGGCAGCTCTTTCACACAGAGAATGATGCATACGTGGAACGAGCTGCAAGAGGAAGTGGTAAAGGCAGGTACAATTACATCATTTAAAAGATATTTGTACAGGTACATGGATTGGAAAGGTTTAAAGGGATATGAATCAAATGCAAGCAAATGGGGGACTAGTTCAGTTTAGGAAACCTGGTTGGCATGGACAAGTTGGGCTAACGGGCCTGTTTCCATGCTGTATGACTCTGACATTTTGACTGTCTAACTCATCAATTTTTTTTTGTATGATGTTTTGTTAATTTTTTTTCACATGCCAAAAGTACCTATTTATGAAGTGCTTTGACATTTTAAATTCACAAAGGCTTTCTCTTTAATCTCAGGAGTTGACTAATAATTCCTCTAAATTGGATGAGATACTGCTCTATACCACTTAATTGTACATCATATTAAATTTGTTTTGATTGAATTTTAATAAATATAACATAATCAGGCTATATTGCACTTCCAGGAGTGATTATCCCTGTTTAATGAAATAAACCAGAATGATTATTTTGCCAGTTTTATATTTGTGGCAGAAACATCGCATCATGGAATCCACTTTGGATCTTAATCTCAACTTGCCCCTGTGACTTCTTCCATTGATAAACAGTATGAGCATGTGAAGAAAAAACAAGACTGTTCTGTGTAATGATGTCTAAGATTACGAAGCATAATATTTTTGTATGCTCTAGTCAAGTAATGCTTACTTTTTAAATTTGATACATATACATTATTGAGGGCAGCTGTCAATTTTTTTTCTTCAATTTTTTACTGGAAATAGTTCAATGTGAGAAAACCATCTGTTATTTTTTAATACAGGCTTACATCAAACTCATCCATAAGAGGAAACTCAGTTCAACTGTTTTAAAAGAAAATATGGGCCAAGAAAATTATTCAGTCTAATGCTGTGATCTCTCAGATTCTAAAGAAGATGCTATTGTTAAAAAAACCTAGGCTAGACTGCAGTAACACTATTATAGGACAAAGCCTGGTTGTAGAAGGAATTGAGCATATCAAGGTTTTGTATGTTATTCCCTCACAGTATCATTTCAGGATCAAGAACTTTAAATTCAGTTTGTTCACATGACATTTTGACAGTCCAACTCATCAAATTGTTTTGTATGGTAAGTAGAAGTACACAAGTTGGAGTGAAGATAAGACAAACTGAGAGGTTGTAAGTGATAACTACTAATTGTATGGTTTTAAAGACCTAAAGACTGTGGGTTAAAATTGGGTTAAGTAGTGAATCAATGACTGCTATTGTTAGATGGCTATTGATTTTGATAATATTTCAGGAAAATATAGTTGCCTTTGTCCACTGTTTTAAGGATTTTCATTAGCTTCTTAACTCGAATTGGTTTGACGTTTCAGATTTTGGTAAACAAAATGCCCAAAGTGCATGAAGATCATCGCTGTACTGTAGAGTATTTGCGAACTTCATAACAATAACAGCCAGCACTTAATTTGGTTTATTATTTATGGTATGATTTATATTGATTTTAATTTTCCAGGTTCACTCAAGCTGGCTATTACTCATCCTGAGTTTTACTGGTATGTTGATGAGGGACTAACAGCCGAAAACATGAAAAGCTCACTGCTTCGTAGTGAGATCTTGTTTGGAGCCCCACTTCCCAATTACTACTCAGTGGATGACCGATGGGAAGAGCAGCACAGAAAGTTTCAGAAGTTTGTGATCTCTTATGCTGATCTTTTGGCTTCACAATCCACCAAGTGAGTAACATCAGTATGTGATTGAGCTGAAGAGAAGATTCTGTCTAGGCATTTGTATACCTAGTATGGACACTATCCTGTATTATGCCTTTAAAGCTGCTTTATTTTCTTTCAAGTTTTATGTCTAAAGGCCTTACCAATACTTCCACAAATATTAGTTTCTCTTCATTAAGTTTCCAAAAAGACCATTCCTTGTGTGACTTTTCCATTGTGCTTCATAGCTGAGTCCTATCACAACAACCAATGTCCACAAATGTACATTTCAGCAGGAGTGAATGGCTTGTGATTGGAAGTGAAATTCCAGATTTTTACCTATTGCTAGAGACCAATTGCAATGATATTACTGTTAACAAAACTGAGATCAGCTAATTCAATTCAGACCAGGAGTCAAACCTAGAGCCTTTGAGGTTTCTTTGGCTCAATTCCTTACTAGCCAGTGCAGTTCCCAGAAGGACATGAATAAAACAATCCTATCTTTCTCTGTTCTATTTTCAGCTTAGCTGCGGCAAAATTTACACTGTAACCCCAGTTCATCGATTGCTGTGTGACGCATGGTAGGATGTTAGCAGTATTATTTTGTGTTACTAACTAATTGAATAAAAAGGCTTATTCCCAGGTTCATGATGTAGGACTGAAAAAAATTAAGGTAAATTGTTGAACAAGGTAAAAGTTTCACATACTGGCGTTACGAGGCAAAAACAAATAGGAAATTAACAGTATGAAGGGAAGTTGGTATCAGAATTTGGAATACATTACATTAGAAGGCCATGGTTTAAATTAGTTATCCCAGTATATATCTAGTTCAGGTGATTGTGAAATATTGGAGACTTCATCCCTGGAGGTGGAGGAGAAGAGAGCCACAGGAATGGGCTTTAGCATCACAGATCTGAGCTTTGTAAAGAAAACCTTTAGAAGTGTTAAATATTTTAACTTCAGGAGAAGTTAAAAAACCTGTCCAAAATTACTTGGAGTATTTTTGGAAACATAAATCTAGAACGCTACTTCAGGTTAAGCTGTATCAGTAGAACAAAGAGGCACAAGCTAAAAGTAGGGGCCAGTTTCAAAAAGTTATTTGTAAACTTATGACATTGAAGTCTGAGTAAGGTGACTGAGACTCAAATTCCTGGAAGTGTTTTTAAGAAACATTTCTAAGAAGTATGTTGGACAATAGAATCTTTCCTAAGATTGACTTATCAACCTCCCACATCATAATTCACTTGTGTCAAAATTAAAGATGTTGAAAAAAGTTAAACAGGTTTATTGTATTAATAAATAGAGTTGTTGCCTAATCAGCTGAGTATTTACAGAATGTTTAGGTTCTGTTGGACACCACAGCTGTTCTCTTTCAGTTAACTTCTCTGTTTTCCTTTCTATGGATTACATTCTATTAAATAGAACTGATAATATTGTGGGTACTTGGCATGAACTAACTGACTAAAAGTGAGCTGAATAACTACATTATAAAGAAACAATATTTAGGAAAACTCATGTCATAGAATCTTATTGTAATGACCAAAAGTGAAAACATTGACTGTTCCAAAAGCAGTCTGACTCTGGTTTCTTTCACACTGCATTTTTATCTACTTTATATTCAGACATGCACCCATAACCTCTGCTCCACAGTACTGATCTCTTTGTTTCCCTCTTTCTCCTCAGCGTGTAGTAATTTTCTCAATTGCATTCATACAAAGGCAGATAGAGCAAGGGTAGAAAGATTAGCATCCACAATTCACTTTTAAATCGAACCCTGAGCCAGGAAGATCAAGCCTGCACAATCAAAGAATATTAAATGGGTTTTCTTCAGGATCTTGCCTGAGAATAAACCTTCTTTGTAACAGTAAAATAATATCCAATAATGAATTATCCTGTGACATGGATAAGTTGTAGGAAAGTCATATGATCTGGCATGTCATTAAAACCAAGACCACATTTCAAATGCATTACAAATATTAATATTGTACAAAATCAAAATGACCAGCAGTGTCTGCAATTTGCTACTATGTCAACTGATCAGGATATCTCACTGAAGTAATTTAAACCTTAATGCAATATAAGTTGGGAAAAAGCAAGAACCATTAACCATTAATTTTGCCTCGCTGCTAGCCTCTTGACCTTAAAAGATCATTATATGAAGCTTTCTGTAAAGATTGTAAAGGAAAATTCCCATAAAATCATACCAAAACTATCTACTCGTACCAAATGTCTCTCTCTATTACTGTAACGCTGACCCACGGCCATGCTGTGGGCATTTTAAGTGTTCATAACAAAACAGTATGGATTTCTACCTGGAACAGAGCAAGATGAGTTCCATTCAACCAAACCTGCCCTTTCCAATGAATCAGTTATAACTTCTGCTCAATGTACAGTGTACAGAACTTAATGCAATATTTGTATTCTTATTTAAGGAAGGATGCAATTGCATTGGAAGTGTTGAGGGAAAGTTTATTAGACTAACATCTGGATTGGGTAGTTTGTCTTATAAGGAAAGGTTGGATAGCCTAGACTTGTATCCACTGAAGTTTAGAAGAATAAGAGCCAATTTAATTGAAACATTTAAACTCCTAAGGGGTCTTGGCAAGATAGATATGGAGATGATATTTCTATAACTATGGATTACTGTTTTTTTAACGGAGGGTCAGTTAACTCAGTTGGCCGATGGCTGCTTTGCAATGCAGCATGATGCCAATAGCATATGTTCAATTTCTGCACCGGTTGAGGTTACATGAAGGATTCTTAATCTCAACCTCTCCTTTTGCTGATAGTGTGGTGACCCCTCAGGTTAAGCCACCACCAGTTGTCTCTCGCTAATGAGCAGCCCTATAGTCTGAAAGGACTATAGTGACTTTACCTTTTTACTGTTTAAAAATAAGAGACCACCCATTTAAGGCAGAGATAAAGAGGAATTATTTAATTTAGAAAGGATCATGGGTCATTAGAATTCACTTCTATAAAAGGCAGTGGAAGCAGAGTCTTTGAAGGCAGACGTAGAAATGTTCTTATTGAACAAACTTGTAAATGGTTGCCAGGGTTAGATGGGAATGTGAATCTCATTGCATGGCAGAGCAAGCTCGAGGAGCTGAATCTGCTCCTATGATGCTGCTTGGCCTGCTGTGTTCATCCAGCCCTGCACCTTGATCTAGTCCTGCTCCCACTTTGTATGTTTGTATGCTGTCATAAACACTTTAATCTTCTGTGATGTTGTGAAGCTGAAATATAGGTGCAAGCAGTAAGTTCAAGAAAGAAAAGTGTAAAATTACTCATTTTTAATAATTTTGTAGGGTCTGAGCATCAGTGGCAGGGCCAGGATTTGTTGACCTTCTTGAATTGCCCTTGAATTGAGTGGCTTGCTAGGCCATTTGTAGTTAAAGGTTAAATACATTGGCTGTGGGCCTGGAGTTACATGTAGCCCACATTAGGTAAGGATGGCATATTTTTTTCCCTCAACGATAATGATGAACAAAACGGTTTTTACAACAACTGATGGTAGTTACATGGCACCATGATTGAAATTAATTTAATAAACAGATTTAATTAATTTGTTGAATTTAAATTCCACCAGTTGCCATTGTGGGACTTGAGCGTATGTCCCAGGGCATTGGCATAAACCTCTGATTATTGGTCCAGTGATACTATCACAGCACCACCATCACCCTCAGTTTCCAAATTCAGATCAATTAGAAACATTCTAGGAAATTAGTTGTGTGTTACCATGTCCATTAGATCTTCTCATAGTGCATAATTTTCACACTTTTTGGCCAAGTGTTTCTTCAAGTGACATTTATAGCAGCCAGTTTAGCATAGTCTATGTTGATTTTTCTGATGCGAACTTCCATTCTTTATCTCATTAATAATGCAGCTGGCCTCTTCTGCCCAGTCTCAATGAATTGTAAAGGAGGAGAGACAGGAATGCTCACTACTGCCAGGACTTTGTAATATACAATACTGCTGGTGCCATATTTAAATCCCAACAGTGCACTGCTTCAATCATCAGAAGATTATCTTTATTCATTCATGGGATGTGGGCATCGTGGCTGGACCAGCAGTTATTGCTCATCTCTAATTGCCCAGAGGGCAGTTAAGAGTCAACCACATTGCTGTGGGTCTGGAGTCACACGTAGGCCAGGCCAGTCAGGGTGGCAGATTTCCTTCCCTAAAGGACATTACTGAACCAGATGAGCTTTTCCTGACAATCCGCAATGGTTTCATGGTAGTTATTAGATGCTTAATTGCAGGTTATTATTGAATTCAGATTCCACCATTTGCTGTGGTGGGATTCGAACCCAGGTCCCCAGAATATTACCTGAGTGTCTGGATTAATAGGCTAGCGATAATATCACTAGACCATAGCCTACCCAAGTCTGAGAGTGCACTTCATACTGTGGTGTTCCAGCGTTATCCCCAAGGAAATCAACAATAAGTGGAAGTTAGTTCCCTACTTTGTAGGCAGGGACCTCAAGGTGCAGATGTACGAAGTGATGAAGAGGAGTGCCATCCTTGTTTCTGCTGACCAGCAAAGGAGATGTAACCAGACCTATTAGTCCTGGACAGTGATAGTTGCCCAGGTTAGTCTCCCAGATTAAAATACATGTCCAGCTGTTCAGGAGGAAAGGAAATATCTTCTGTGTTATACAAGGGTAAGTGCCACCAGGTATTCTCTGCCACCTCACACTTACAGGATCCCCATTCTTCAAACCTTGCCATGCCTCCTACCGTTCATATGCTCTCCCTATTGCATGCAGCATGTCCGCTAAACTGCTCTCACCCGCCTCATCCTCCCAATCTATTAGCCCTTCCTGCCCTTTGTGTTTCATGCTTACTCATTGAGGACACCTCATCACCTGTCTTGCCCCACCCCCCGTCCCGCCACCAGCACCACCACCACCACCACCACCAATGGCTTTTCCATCTATTTCCATCACAAATAACCCTTCTTTTGTCTCATAGCAGGCGAAAATGGACAGAAGCTGCTCACCTCACTAGAAAATGGAAGAATAAGGCAACCAACTCAGGGAGCTTCATTGTATTGAATGCACTGCTCAACTATTACCATCAACCATTAACTCATTGTTAACCTGCACAAGCTTTCATTCCTTTTCGTTAAACTAATTCCCTGTTTTGTGCAAATACTCACAGCACCCAGCAAACCTGCACCCAGCCCATCCATATCTCCTTGCAGAGTGTGGAGAAGTCCCAGCAGTGGCGGGTGAGATTGTACCTGGGCTGAAAACTGTCAGCAAGCTTCTACACCAAAAACCCCTGGAGATTACGAACAAATTCTTCCACACCAACACAGCCAAATATAGAGGACACTCCCTACACTCCAGCTGCAGAAGTCAGGATTACACAGTGGAAGAGAAAGGAAGAAACCATCTTCCAGGTGGCAAATAGGTGACACTTCATTGTAAGGTTTCTTGCATTTTTTTATTCAGACTGATTAATTGTCTGCTGTGGTGACTTTATCATTGCTGGACTTGGTGAAGTCGGAACTGTTTGAAAGTTGCGCAGTCTCTTCAGACATCCCAAGGTTACAAGAAGTTGGAATCAACAAGCATTGCTCATCTGGAGGAGAAGGTAAAGTGAAGAGCTTGTGATAGGATTCAACACCACCTAGTGGAGCAGGAGATGTGAAGACCCCCAAGACAGGCAATCAACATTATCTAGAGAAGCAGACAAGGTGTCTACTCCAAGACAGGCAGTTAGCATTGCCTAGAGAGGAAGCAATGGGAGAGCTTAAAAACATTGCAAGAACAGACACTCTCAGAGACAGAAAAGGGCACGAGACAGGAGTCTACACTAGGAGCAATCCCCCATAATTGTCTCTTAATTTGGTAAAGGGGAGAAAGCCGATTGATAAGTACTTGTAAAATTTACTACTATTCTAACAGTAATAAATAGCTTTTTAAATTTATGAGATGGCAACTCAGCTTGACCAGGTTGTGTGTACGTATTGCAGTTGTGTGAAGTCATTAGCACACCACTTGTGCCAGACAAATACATCCGTGGGAAGTGTCACCAACTGCACAAGATTAAGCTCCGGGTTTGAGGGTGTGCAGCCAGAGCCAATTTGGTGTTGCTACAGGCGTTCAATTGTATAGCAGAGAAGAAAAAAACAATAGTAATAAAGAATTCCTTTATCAAGAGATAACCTGGCAAAAGTGGACTGGTTACAGTTACTTGAAGGAAAGTCCGTAGCAAATCACTGGGAGGCATTTCAAAGTGAGATTTTATGGGCGCGGTGTACACATGTCCTTTTAAAGATAATGGGTGATACTGCCAAATCCAGTTCCCTGGCTATCCAAAAACATACAAGGTAAGACAAAGTTGAGAAATGGAACTCATGACAAGCTCCAAACATTTAATACTTAATGAAGTTTACAAAAGTACACACAAAACAGGGGTGAAGTGAAAAAGGAAGTTAGGAAAACAAATAAAGGATACCAAAAAATTTTCTGAAGAAGGGTCTAGGCCCGAAATGTCAGCCTTCCTGCTCCTCTGATGCTGCTTGGCCTGCTGTGTTCATCCAGCTCTACACCTTGTTATACCAAAAAATGTCAACAGATTAAATTAAGGAAAATCCAAAGATCTTTAATAAGTACATTAAGACCAAGAGATCACTGAGGACCTCCAAAATCTGGCACTGTTGATCATAAGTAAGTTGAACATTGATGGAGTGGAAGCCTTTTCTCTTGACAAACTTTGTAAGTTGGTGAATGAGCACTGTTAAAGAAACATGGGTGAAGTCAACATTGGTTTACATCTGGGAAGCCAGTGGTTTGGAGAATGCTACTACCTAAGCTGCGTGACTATCCAGATCATGAGAGAAGGATACAAATGAACGTAATCTTTAAAAAATGATATCAGCGATACCCCAGTGTACTTGGTGGGTTGAGGATTGGGAGATGCCACACAGATCCCCATTACCTACTTGAAATGTGCTGCAGGCATAAAATTTAGTGTAGCTGTAACTTGATGGCTACCCTTTCTTTTTGAGCACATGTCTTGCTCCAGCAGAAGACACAGTTTGGTGGTGATGGGGCAGGACATCCTTCATCTTATTCACACTGTGGTTTTGAGAGGTGTCTAAAATGAGAATGAGATAGGTAGATGAGAGTTCTGAATATTCCCCACTGGCTACTTGAGGAACCTTCTTCCTGCTTCTTCCTCTGTAGGACAAGCAGCAGCAACTGGGGGTTGCTGTTCTCGCTTTGCTGGCTGACAATGTTGTAATTGCTCTCTCCTTCGATGCTGTTTTTGCCTTGACAGCAAGATACGTCATCGGATACATGAATCTATAATCTGTGGGGAATGTCAGGAATAGAGAATCATTCAATGATGGCCCTAAGCCCTTACATCAATCACAATGAAGCATTAAGTTATGGCCTGATGCAGCATATCATGGAGACTTACAAGGAGGAATAATGTCATCTCTTGATAAAGAGCTCTGAGGAATGTAACCTTATCCAGATATGTATTGTAAAACCAAAGTACAATGTTGCATTGGAGGAGTAAAATTCTGGCTGTGATCCACAGTTACAGCAGACATGGCTGTTTGGTTGAAACACATGCAGAGTGTGACCACATAAGCTATGCTGTGGGTGTGACATTGATGTAGCCCAGTGCCATTAGGTGACATGTTCACCCATTGACTATTTAGTGCTCCAGAGTGTGACAAGCTGCCTGCCTCTCCCTGTGTGTTAAAGATCACAGAAAACCACAGAGGCCAACAGCTGTAAGTTTGCAATGAAAAGGATATGTGCTGAAAAGAAATGTGAGCAATAGAGACTGGTATCCTCCAAGTAAAGGTACAGGCAAACTGGTGGTGGTTTAACCTGAGGGTCAGTTAACATCCAAGTAAGCACAAAGTGAGCACTGAGAAAGCAAGCTAAGAACCATAACATGCAGCCTGTGTACGTGCAAAGCAACCAAGCAGAAACGTGCAAATTTTAAGCATCCCTGAGCTCCAAAGCAAAATCACAAAGATTGAAATAGCATATGAGTTGGTCGGAGAGAAGCCATAATGATGTGGTGAAGCTGATGATTTGGTCATTCTCACTCATGTAGATGAGAGTCAAAGAGGACAGAACAAGAGGACATTGTGATGAAGGCAAAGTTATCTGAAGGCCCAGGAAAGCAACTGGCAAGTTTCTGTAGACACGTAAACTTTGTGACTTTCATATCAGGAATTGGTGCAATCTAGTTTTCTCAAAGAAAGCATGGACAATAGGGACCTATGAGGAAATGGGGCCAGAATAACTTGTGTTGGGATACAATTACACAGAAGAAAGGTTGTCATTGCTCATTAGAGAGATTCATTACTTACTGTTTAAATTTTAAGTGGAAAACCAGAATTTTTTTTCTCAATTTTTGAGAATCTGTTTTTTCCATCTTGGCTGTATTCTTTCAACTTTGAGCCATGATATTCAAAGGAATGGAAAATTCTATTGTCAAAGTAGAATGAGGGTTACAGTGACACAGTGTCTGAGAAATTAGTTACATAGTGCATTGAGATTCTATTCTGATATGGTTTACCACAAGAAACCAAGTTTCACTGCAACACAGTTCAGAGGAAGAAATCCTTTGATTGGTATCTATGTCCTCTCCTACCTACTACGGCTGATACGCATTTATCAATTGCTGCCTTATTCACGGAATGGAGTTTAATGCCCTCCAGTTTGACAAATTTCATGGCACAGGGTATTTAAGATGGGACGGTGGCAGGTTAAAACTCCACTGCCTCCTGTCAATGGCCGAATTAAGTCTGTTGTGGAACAACCCATGGACAGTTTCCCACTCCACCACCAATTGATGCCCACTTAAAAACCTCATTCTCCACCAGTGGTATTCACCCTTGACAAACAGGAGAGTCGCCATGTGGAGAGCCTGAGAAGTAAACCCTGAGTTTGCTTCTAAGCATCCCAAGGGTGCCTAATTGACAAATCTGGCATTATGAAGAGGGGCACATTGAGATCCATCCCTTGCTGTCACTACAAAACCACCTCTCCTCCAATGCCTCCATTATTCCTTCTCACCTTCACTCAGCTCTGGTTGCATCCATGGCAGTCCTCAAGTGTTGTAATACCAGCAGCTGTCATCTCCCAGTGGATCTACTGAGCAATGGAGAATTACCTCATTAGCTAGCAGTTCTTAGTGGACAGAACAACAGTCCCCAGGTTCTTGATTTCAGGGAAGGCTCACTGCTTATCTGTTACGTGAGTGGCACTAATTCTGGTAGTGTATAACATATTAATTTGGGACAAAGAAGAATCCATGATAAACCTTGCTGATATCAATTGATATGTGGAACTCAGTCAAGCTTGTCTTAGTTTCTCATTTAGTCAATTCTGCAGCCTTAAGAGAAATCATGTTATGCAATCCCTAAATGATTGAGTGCTTTAATTTTACATTCGACACCAATTAATGACAGTTATGCCAGTAGATAACCACTTGGGATGTCAAATTATAGTTATGCGATTGATTTTTAGTGCAATTAATATCAACTGAAAGATTGTATTTCAGTACAATTGAGATCAAGTGATGCCTGCATGATTGTTTTTAAGATGAATAGAAGTTGTTGAAAGTGAATTACGTCAAAGAATATCAAAACATGCCAAACATTTCTATATGGGACACTGTCAGAGGTGATATCTTTCAAATATGGTTAATCTGAAATCGCAGCTGCTTGTTCAGGTGGACATAAAATTTCCCATAATACTATTGCAAGACTAACAGATGAATTCTCCCAATGTACTAACCAATATTCATCCTTCAACTGCACCACCAAGAATACATTACCTGATCTGTTAGTTCAACATTTTCCAAATTGAAAACAAAGTTTGTATGCTTAAACTAATTAATCGCTTGGACATTCTTTGGGGCATCTCAAGGATATAAAAGAAGTTGTTTGAGTACAAGCTCTTCTACCCTGTGAGCATTCTTGTTCTTGATGACTTGGAGGGATGTTGGCATTGTTATAACGTTATTAGAAAGATAATCCAGAGATCTGAACTAATCTTCGGGGTACATGGAGTTCACATTTTACCACAGTAGCTGGTGAAATTTAAAAACAATTAATTAAGAAATCCACAAAACTATTTCTAATAATGGTGATAACAAAATCATCAAGTTGTTATTAAAACCCTAAAGTTCATGAGAGAAAGAAATTTGCCGTTCTACCTACTCAAGCCTATATCTGACCGCAGATTGGTACAATGTGGTTACCCCCTAATTGCTCTCTAAAATGGCCTAGCAAACCAGTCAGTTGTAACAAATTGTCAAAATTAAAACCTGCCAACAAATCATCTGCGGCAGGTGGTGTTGGGATTAAAGGCAAGAGGGAAACCCCCACTTGATCTATCCTTAACAGTATACTGGCACAGATGCACTTGCCTTTGACAATGTTGGTAGGAGTGACCACAGTACAGTCCTTGTGGAGTTGATAAATAGTTTTCACATTAAGGAAACTGTCCATCATTTGATTTGACGTTCTATGCATGCTAATTGGGATAGATTTAGAAAGATCTAACAGCTCAAAACTGGTTGTTCAAGAGGTCAGCAGCAGCAGAATTTACTCCATGACAATCAGTAACTACACGACCTGTTATATTCTCTAATTAAACATTATCATCAAGCCAGGGGATCAGCCCTGGTTCTTTGAGGGATCAGGAAAACATGTCAAGAGCAGTACCAGATATAGCTAAAACCCTGACATTTCTCATTTTTTATTTATACTTGAGTAATGGTCAATCTTGTGTAAACGTCAGCCCTCAACATTTAGCTAAAAATCCTCTATTTTTTTCATGTATCACATGAATAAGGTGAATCCTGACTTTTGGTCAAAAATTTCAAATACTTTTCACTGAAGTTGAAATTGCCCTGCTGTAAACCTAGATTAGCACACCATTTGAGGGGAGTTGTTCAGCCCCTTGTGGCTGTGCACATCAACACATTCTCACAAGCCTATCACTTCTTTGACTTATGCTGTGAACATACCAATTTTGTGCTCTAATAATGCAACATTTTATCAAGAAGGATTGCTATGCATGTGGCCCAGTCCAAACTTAGGGTCATTGACGTTGCAAATCAGACAAATAATTGAGCAACATCTGAAGAGTTTAAGATGTCAGAGAAGATGTTAGAGATTGGAGGAAACTCTCAACCCATCTTAGGCAGATTTCAAGAAATAAATGTGCAAACAGAGGAAAGTCAATGTGGCCACAATTTGTAAACAAAGTCACATCAATGAAAATCACCAGAGTGGGCTCATAGTTCCTTGTGTATTTATGTAAACCTTTGCTCTGAAACAAGTAGTAAACATCGGACATTGCAGATTTCGAAGCCAACGCTGGATAGCGCACCAGGTTTAGGAAGAGAAACAATTTTGTGTTGAGACAGAAGACCAAGTTGTCATAGCATCTCCGAGCAGAATTTTATCAAACTTCAACAAAAGAATAGATACAGGTTGGCTTTAATTGGCAACATGGATATAATGTGTCAGCTCTTCAAATGGTGAGCAGTTTGGAGAGAAAACAGTGTTATTTAATACAAGAGGCCACGAAAAGAGTAGGTCCAGAATTGTGCTGCTGTGCATGTAGAATGGAACAAAGATTAAGCCATGGTGACATTCAAAAGATAAACTAAGTCAAAGTGGTAATTTCCAAAAAGATTATTAATCCATGTTCATGGTAAAGGATAGATGGATGACATTAGCTTGAAAATATGACTAAAGAAAATTTGAAGGATTGCACAAAAAGAAAATTCTTCTACTCCACAATATATTCAGATCAGACCTTGTAAATGATGTTATTACTGAAGTTAAATCACAAAGCGCTGAGTCTACAGTAATTTGCAATTCTGTAACCAATCTTGTTCAAGGATGGCATGACCAAAAAAGTGGAATGATTCGAAGACAGAAGACATTCACAAAGGCATACAGGCTCTGAAATTAGCAACCCTGTGTGAATGGGTTGTAAAGGCCTGGGATGAAATCAGAATGAAGACTGTCCTCAGATCATTCATTCAAGAAATATGGGATATCCAATCCCCCTGTTGGCGCAGAAAACGATTATTTCTAGAATGATGTGGCTGATGACAATGTGATTGCTGATGCTGGTGATGAAAATACTCATGATGCAATTCTAATGCTGTGTGTGATGCGTCATTTGGTTCTGAAGATGAGGAGGAGGGTGATTTGTAGGGATTTTGATACAGTGCTTGCTCTGCTACTAAATAGAAGTTCTGTCATTACTGTGAAAAAATAACGGAATGAAATTGTATAAACTCATCTTTGATGAGCTAGTATACACAAAATTAATGTCTGTTTCCATGGAGATTGTTATTTATTTAGAAATAAAAAGTCAGTATTACTTTTATCTCCTTCTGCACTACTTTTGCAGGTAGGGTTGGCGCAAACAGTCTGGAGATAGGGTAGATTTCAAACTCTCTACCTTTACTACCTAGAAGAACAACGGTGTCAGCTGCGTAGAAACAAGATCATCCATCTCCAAGTTTCCCTCCACCAAGTCACACATCATCCTGATTTGGAAATACATAAACTGTTCCTTCACCATCACTAGATCAAAATCTGGATGTAACTGACATCACCATAGAAACACCAGCAGCAGACAGATACACACTGCAGCAGTTTAAAGAGAGACTTCACCACCAAATCCTCGAAGGCAATTAAAAATAGGCAATAAATGTTGGTCTTGCCTTCTCCATTTCCTATTTTTGTTGGTAGGAAAAAGAGCAGAGAATATTACTGTCATGAGGGAACCTGAATTCAGTAGGGCCATGTAAACTCTGTACTGAGTTCAGACTCCATTTTGCTGTAGTAAAGACTTTAACCAGTGGTGTGGAGTCATAATGTTTACATAGAAATACATACTTACGAAGACCAAATAATGTCTGTCAAATAGTCAAGCTACAAAGTTATTTAAATCTTCAGGCTCTTCAATGTAAAAGAAAACAGTCTTCCTGTATCAGTGAGGTACAGAAATAAACTCAATTTGTGAAGTTACTTAAATACCCAGCCCTTTGAAAATTAAGTAAATGCTACATATGTTAAGAAGAGTTGAAAACAAGACATACTAGCAGTTACGATAACTGTTGACATTTCCCTAAGTGCTCTCAGTATGTCATTATTAATGCCCTGTGCTGTGTTCCACAATCAATAATTATCTCAGCAAGAGGGTCTTAAGTTCATGGTTTGACTGACAGCTCAAAGAGGTTTTTTGAAGTAATATCATGAATGCAAGTCTGTTCCATTTTTTAGAGGATTAAGTTTGGCATACAATTTAAGAGTTATGAATGGGGTTTATTTTGCTATAGTACATGCTATAATATATCTATTTTGACTTGTATTTATTCTCTGCATTGCTTTCATGTATACCTATGGTGGGTAGTGTGTAATTTAGCAAAATGAATAAGGACCAAGTTTGAATTGGTATGAGTTAACGTTATGTTGTCATGAGGGCATGGATGGATGGAGGAGTGAGTGGGGAAGTGTTGAGGTGGAAGGGATGAAGGCTAGGGGGACTATGATTTAGGAAATCGTAAGGGGTAAAATCTCAAAGTGTCCGGGGTGGCAAACCTGACTCTTTCCTGCAACTGTTCCACCCAGAATGAAAATCATGCCAGTCCATCTTGGTGAGCCAGAAAATTTCCCAACTTGAGCTACCAGCCTCTTGATTGAAAACACAGACCATTACCTTAGTGATAAATTCTAAATTCACAGTTTGACAAACACATCAAAGAGGTTATTAAACTATTCTTGTTGTAGAGTTTAAGTCTCATTGTTTTTATAAAGATGACACAGTTGTGAGGAGTTAAACATTTTGAATGTACTTTCATGAGTGACAGATTATAAATATTTAAAACTTCATTTTATGTCGTCTCAACATGGCACCTGTGCACTGCTTTCACTGGACACAAGGTCTGTTGGCATGATGGATATAAGAGAATAGCATGGTGGGTATGGTGGCATAAATTGGCATAGGGATTAAAAGGGTCTATGGGAGTCATAGATTAGCATGGAACAAAAAACAAAGAACTGTGGATGCTGGAAATCTGAAACAAAAGAAGAAAAAATTGGAGAAACTGAGCAGGTTTGGCAGCGTCTGTAGACAATCAGCAGTGCTGCTGTTTTGAATCCAGTGACCCTTTTACAGACCATTCTGAAGAAGGTCACTGGACCCCAAACATTAACTCTGCCTTCTGTCCACAGCTGCTGGCAGACCTGCTCAGTTTCTCCAGCTATTTCTGTTTTTGTTATAGATTAGCATGGATTGGCATGGATGAAATGTGGGTGGTCATGATGATGAAGGCTGATTTTAACAAAGCAAATGGTATGGAGTTCAAGAGAACTTCGACAGCCCTTTTAAATTATCCATGTTATGGCACCACATTCACAAACATCCATCCCTCCACCACTGACGTTCAGTAGCAGCGGTATGTACAGGGATGCACTGCAGACATTTGCCAAAGATCCTCAGACAGCAGCTTCCAAACCCACAACCACTTCCATCTTGAAGGACAAGAGCAACAGGTACATGGAAACGCCACCACCTGCAATTTCCCCTCCAAGCAACTCACCATCTGGATGTGGAAATATATCACTGTTCCTTCATTATCACTGGGTCAAAATCCTGGAATTCCCTCCATAATAGCATTGTGGATTTGTCTAAGGCACATGGACTGCAGCGGTTCAAGATTACAGCTCACCACCACATTCTCAAGGGCAAATAAGTACGGACAATAAATGCTGGCCAGCCATTCATACCCACGTCCAACAAATGCATAAGAAAAAGTCTTGGCATTCAGAGGCCCCGTGGCAAATTCAGGTCTGTTTCATTGGCAGGGGACCCAACGTCGCAATGTGTAGATCCCACCATTTATGTCAGCTTTTCAAAGGTATGCGCAGTAGCCTAAGAGATTTCCCAATCCCACTACCCAACTCAAGCCCTAATATCTTGCGTCTTCCACCCTGTCACAGACCTTTGTTTTGTCCTCAATCCCACACCCTCCCCCAATCTTATTACATTTCTAACTTTCCCAGTTTTGATGAAAGGTGATGATCAACCTTAGATGTTAACTATATTTCTCTCACTGCAGGTGCTGCCAGACCTGTAGAGTATTTCAACTATTTTCAGAATTTAATTACACTTTTTTTTTGTGTGCTTCAGAAAAGGAATATTGCTGATGATTACAGAAAGCATTTACTTTGTGTTGGACAAGAAAAGGCTTAATTCACTTCAAATGGAAATCTCGACATCAAGGGATTTATTAAATAAACTTATGTGCAGTTATTCAAGTAAATAGCACAGGATGCAGAAGATGTGAATTTTGGAAGATTTTAATTCCAAACATATGAACAAACATATGAGCAGAGGTGAGCAATTTGGCCCCTCAAGCTTGCTCCACATTCAGTAAGTTCATGGCTGATTTGTTTGTGTTTCAAATTTCACATTCCCAACTATCCCTGATAACCTTTGCTTTCATTGCCCAGAAATAATCTATCTCTGCCTTGAAAATATTCAATGGTCTTCCCTCCAGTGTCTTCTGAGGCAAAGTTCCAAAGACACATGTCCAAAACTTACATAGAATTTCAGGTGCGGTCTAATCACGTTCCAATACGATTAAAGCCAGACTTCACTTCTCCAGTACTCAAACCCTCTTGCAATAAAGCAAACATTCCATTAGCCTCCCTAATAGTTGCATGTTATCCCTCAATAAATTATCAACAAGGACACCTAGGTCCCATTGAACCTCTATACTTTTCAATCTCGTGTCATTTAAGCAATACTCAGCACATCTGTTTCTCCTACAGAAGTGGATAACTTCACATTTTTCCACGTTCTTGCCCATTCACTAAGCCTGTTCAAATCCTCCTGAAGCCACATTGCAACTTACGCACATTCCCATTGGTTTTTTTATCATCCTCAAAGTTGGAATGCTACATTTAGTCCTCAACCCATAATCATTGATATATATTGTGAACAGCTGGGCCCCAAGTACTGATGCTTGCAGCACCCACTAGTCACAACCTGCCAATATGAGAATGACCGTTTATTCCTACACTGTGTTTTCCGGCAATTATCCAATCATTAACCCATGCCAGAACAATATTTCCTGTTCCATGTGCTTTAAATTTTCTAACTAGCCTCCTGAGGGGGAGGAGATTTTCAAAAGCCTTCTGAAAATCTAAGTGTACAAATTCATCAGCTCTCCTTTATCAGTTTTGTTTGTAACATCTTCAAAAAACTCCAATCAAAACACAATTTCCCATTTTCAAACACCTGCTGACTATGCCTAATCAGATCATTATCACCTAGGTGTCTATTTATCCCATCTTTCATCATATAACATTTTCCCTACTAATGAAAGGCTAACAGGTCTGTAATTCCCTGTTTTCTCTCTCGGTTCCTTCATAGATGCTGGGGTGACATTTGCTATTTTCCAATCATTGCAGATTGTTTAGAATTTTGGAAGAATATCACCAAAGCACCAACTATGTCTGGAGCCGCCTCTTTTAACAGTCTCGGATATTAACCACCAAGTTCTGGGGATTTATCAACTTTCAACCCAATTAATTTCTCTAGCACAGTCTTCTTACTGATTCTAATTTTCTTCAATTCCTCATTCTCCCTAGCCAGTTTGATCTTTAGTTCTGGGAGATTTGTGGTATCTTCTTCAGTGAAAACAGACACAAAAGTAATAGCTTAGCTTCTCTTCCATTTCTCTATTCCCTATTCTAAGTTCCCCTGACTCTGCATGTAATAGACTCACATTTGTTTTAACCAAATGTTTCCTTTTTATGAACCTATAGAAGCTTTAACAGGCCAATTTTTTTGTTTTTATGTGATTGTATTGTGAGGCACTGTGTAAGGGATTATCAGTGTGAGACAGGACATCACCTCCATAAGGACTCTGTAGTGGTCAATATTGTCATGGGCAGCGGCATCTGCAGCTGGCAGATTGGCGAGGATGAGGTCAAGTATGTTTTTGCCTCGTCAGTTCCAGATCCACGTGTCTCTCTGGGACTGTCTCCCAGGTAATTAAATACAGTGGGTAAAATAAATACGAGACAACAAGGTGCAGGGCTGGATGAACACAGCAGGCCAAGCAGCATCATAGGAGCAGAGAGGCTGACGTTTCGGGCCTAGACCCTTCATCAGAAAAGGTCTAGGCC